>NC_138064.1:55658029-55977585 GCF_964194185.1 Rhinolophus hipposideros | reverse complement strand
TAAAAGAGTCCCTCAGACATTCGTTGTAATACTGGTTTGGTGGTGATGAACTCCTTTAGCTTTTTCTTGTCTGGGAAGCTCTTTATCTGTCCTTCTATTCTCAATCATAGACTTGATGGGTAATTTTGATTGTAGGCTGTTGCTTTTCATCACTTTGAACATTTTCTGCCAGTCCTTTCTGGTCTGCAAAGTTTCTGTTGAGAAATCAGCTGACAATCTTATGGGGGCTCCCTTTTAAGTTACTAGTTGCCTTTCTCTTGCTGCTTTTAGGATTCTCTCTTTGTCTTTAACCTTTGCCATTTTAATTGTAATGTGTCTTGGTGTGGGCCTGTTTATAGGGTTCATCTTATTTGGGACTCTCTGCACTTCCTGGACTTGTGTGTCTATTTTCTTTGCCAGGTTAGGGAAGTTTTCAGTCATTGTATCTTCAAATATGTTCTCAAACCCTTGCTCTCTGTCTTCCCCTTCTGGTACGCCTCTGATGCAAATTTTGTTAATCTTGATGTTGTCCCCAAGGTCTCTTAAACTACCTCAATTTTTAAAATTATTTTTTTCTTTTGATGTTCTGATTGGGCGTTTTTTGTTACTTGGTCTTTCAAATCGCTGATTCGATCCTGTGTTTCATTCAGTCTGCTGGTGATTCCTTCTAGTGCATTCTTCATTTCAGTTATTATATTCTTTACTTCTGACTGGTCCTTTTTTTTGTGGTTTCTGTGTCTTTTTATATGCTTGCTATCTCTTTGTTGAAGTTCTCACTAAATTCCTTAAGCATTCTTACAACCATTGTTTTGAACTTTGTCTCTGGTAGGTTGCTTGTCTCCATTTCATTTAGTTGTGTTTCTGGAGTTTACTCCTGTTTTATTTGGGACGTATGTCTTTATTTCCTCATTTTGGCTGCCCGTCTGTGTTTGTTTCTATGTATTAGGTAGATCTGCTGTGTCTCCCAATCTTGGCCAGGTGGCCTTATGTAATAAGGTGTCCTGTGAGGCCCAGTGGCACAGTCCCTGGTCATCTGAGATGAGTGCTCCAGGAGTGTCCCTGGTGTGGGTTGTGTGTGCTGTCCTGTTATAGTTGAGTCTTAATTGCTATTGGCATGTCACTGGGTGGGATCGACCCTCAGGCTGGCCGGCTGTGGGATTTGGCCACATCCACATCTTATGGGCTGCTGTGGGGAGGGGGGAGCGGTAGGGGAGAGGCTTCCCACATGGAGCGGGATTCACCTTAGTGGGCTCTGGTGCCTGGTGAGACTGCCCTTTGGGTGTGCCATGTGTGGGGCTAATTGGGTGGTGCTCTGCTATGGTCTGAAGCCAACCTGCAAGTACGTTGGTTCTGGGGCCTCTTGGGAGGGGCTCTGGAGCTGACCCAGGTCACCCACTGCCTGTGACCAGTCAGGGACTGCCAGGTAGGACTGCAAAGTGATCCATACTTGGTTGCGGCCTGTGCTGGCACTGGAGGCATATGGGAGAGGCCCTGCTGTGAACTGAGGACATCTGCCACCAATACCGAGTCTGGGGTAGCTCTGCAAAAACCCAGTACACACCAAGGCCTGTGGCCTGTTGCTGGCTGTATAAGGTTCAGCCCCTGATAAAGCCTCGTTCAGTATGGAGTTGTGTGGGGCGGGGGTCTTAGTCAGTCACCTGATGGAGCTAGCAGAGATCACCAGGCCAGTTCAGATTCAGATTTGTTTATGGGCATGGGGGAGGGCTCAACACAGGAAAGATGGTGCCCGCCTGCCAGCTGTGCAGGAGTAGCACCCCACACAGGGGAATCATGACTATCTACCAGCCCCTGCATCGAAGCCACGCACCTCTGTTTATACCGCCCAACCCATATTTCTCTGATGCCCCCCAAGTTACAGTCCCCTCTTGGAGCCCAGGGTGAGTGTGGAGGCAAGTCTGTGTGGGAGACTTAAGAAAATACCTGGGTTTCCCATAGCCTTTTGTTCCACCCAGATTGGCGGAACCCCCACTGTTTTTCTCCGGCAGCACTTGTGGGAGCTCCTCTTCCTGGCACCAGTACTCCAGGCTGGGGAGTCTGGTGTGGGGCTGGCAACCCCTGCTTTTCTGTGGAAAACCTCTGTGGCCAAGATATCCCTCCCAATTTTCATCTGCCACGCAGAAGTTTGGGGCCAGCCCATTTCACCACTCCACCCCTTCTACCAGTCTCGACATGGCTTCTTATTTATATCCTTAGTTATAAAACTTCTGTTCGGCTAGACTTCAGATTTTTCTCCAGATTGATTGTTCTATAATTTAGTTGTAATTTTCATGTGTTCATGGGATGAGGCAAGCACAGTGTTTATCTACTCTGCCATCTTGGATTTCCGGTTCCAATCCAATATGGAGACTTTTAAGAGTGACTACAGATCCCCTGAGATATTTATAACTACAGTAGTAATCCAAAAGTTATGGAAAATTGTTACAAGGCCTTTAGAGAGGGCAGGAGAATGACTTCTTAGATATGTTTATTTATTTTCTGATATTGACTTAGTGCCACACACAGGAGAAACACAAAGTATGACCCTGGTTCTTGATTTTATATTTTGGGGAGACACTGCATGAAACAACACATGAAAACAATTAAGAAACCTATCAACAAATATGATATAGCAGGACGAAAGGCACAAACTGAGTCTGGGAGGGTGATTTCTGCTTCCAAGGGAGTTTTATAATAGAGCTTTGACTTCATGGCAAATTGAAATCCAGTATGAAATTTCTCCTAATTAGCATTTTTCTTCTTCCTTCCAAATATCAAATTTATGGACCCTAAGAAATTCACATAACACATACTCCAATGCTGCATTTTCTTCCTGCTTGATCCGTTCCAGCTGTTACTAACTTTCATGTCTGACTTTCATTAATCTATGAGGAGTTCTGCACTGAAGTCTGAAATGTTCCCCTGAATTTTAGACTTTTGGGGGGCAGATTTCACCTTAGTTGATGATGACCCTTGCTGATATTTCAGGCAAGCATGTGAGTTTATTGTTCCCTGGTAAGTTTTCCAGGGCTTTCCAGTGATGTGTGCTTGCACATGGTATCCTGGCCCCAGGGGTTGCACAGTTAGGTTTGGGTAATGCTGACTTTAATGCAGCCTCCCTCCCCCCCACCCCACACACACGCCCTGCCAGTTGATCCAACCTGAGCACCCTCAGCATATCTCAAACTGGCACTTAGTTCCTGCCCTTAAAGTCTAACAAATAGGTTTTCTGTGATTTTACAGGCCTGCCCTCTGATCTAGGGCAGGTAAAAGTTTTGGCATTTTGACGATGGAGCCTACTAAAAATGCGCTTTTCTTCTGTCTGCTGATGTCTCACAGTAACAAGGAACTGAATATAGGGCATGAAACATTCAGGTGCAGTGTTTGGTCATTCAGACTTGATTTTTCTTAAACTTGAGTCATGTTTATGCTTGGTCATTGGAACGTAGTACTTCATATTGGTAGCCACGTGTTCTTCTGTCCAGGAGGGAGTGCAGGACGGAAATAGCCCAGTGAAGAAGGGTGGAGGCGAGTGGTCAGTATTTGGGACTGCCTGCCCCCTAGAGGAATCGTTTTGGAGACCTGCCTTAGTTTTTCTTTTTGGAAATCTATTTCCACGGGACATTCTAAAATAAATTCTCTCTTGGTGACAGTGTAGTCTTGTTCCTTCGATGCCTTCACCAGCTATCAATCCTTAGATTGGGCATGGCTCTGAGGCATGCGTTTGTTCTGCTATTTCTGTGCTTTCAGTTCAATTAGAAGTTCTGGTAAACAGAGCCTGATGTTAAAGCTGCGATTGGCCCCTCTCTTGAGAAGAGTTGAGATCCTGCAGGATGGTGTATGGAAGTGTGAGCCCTCTTGTCATGTGTGTCTCTCTGTCTCTGTCTCTCTGTCTCTGTCTCTCTGTCTCTGTCTCTGTCTCTCTCTCTCTCTCTCTCTCTCTCTCTCTCTCTCTCTCTCTCTCTCTCTCTCACACACACACACACACACACACACACACACACTCTGCATGGATGGGAACTCTGGAGTTAGGAGAGGGCCTAGATTCCAACTGGCTGAGAAGCTCTGCAGGCTGTGTTGCGTGATTGAGTTTTGCAGTTAATGAACTTGCAGGCATCAGCAATGCTAACAACCGTGTGCATCATATCGTTACTTGTCCTTGTTTAGCTGATAATATCTGAGACCGAGGGAAAGTGTTTATTTCAGAGCACTTGCTTCATTTGGATGCCAACATAGTTCTGCAGAGAGCCCAGGTAGAAATGGAAACATTCCGAGGAGCTGGAGCTGTGTTCTTTTTCCCCTATAGTCCGATGGCATGATGTTTTAAGTGTTATTTGTATTTTAAAAGAATTCAATTATTTAAAGTAAATATTCCTAAAGTTTTTTCTTTTAGAAGTTAATATTGAAGATGGCCTTTTTGTGTTCTGAAACTGTAGGAGAGGTTTAGGCATTGGGGATAATGGCAGGGTATGGTGATGTGCAGAGAATTAAAGCCCTTGATTCTCGATAGAGTGATAAGTGAACATTCTTGTATTCTTTTAGAGCTCATTTTATTTCCACATTGTTTAGCATCTTTTACCAGTCTCAGTTAAATGCTTTACAAAATCATCCTGTTAATTTTGGCTCTTCTGTGTCAAGCGATGGTAGGTTTAGTTGAACGATGAGAGCTGATGTTCTCAGGACGCCAAAATGGAATAAAACCTGTGAAGCTGTGTGCCTCCAATCCACAGGAGTTTTAAAATGATCTTACTGGGATTCCACCCCAGAGTGATGTTCTAAACTGGGAAAGCTGAGGTAGGTACAAGCAGAGTTCCTCCTTGAAACTTGTTTGTAAAAACTGAACAGGAAAAGCAGATTTGTAAAAGTTGAAGTTTTCTTATATATATGGTGATTATTTGATTACTCTGGTATTCATTGGTTATTTTCCCTAGAAAAGATCCAGAAAGAAAGCTTGAAGTTTTCTTTATAATTTAACAGTGTTGGATTTTTATTAAAATTATATTTATAATACATGCTCATTTCAACAATTCATGAGGTGCACAGAGTTAGGATGGAAAGCTAAAGTTGCCCCAATCTTCCTGCTCCAGCCCCAGTCCCAAGGACAATTTACGCTATATCTGTTTTAGTTTTTTTGGTAGAAAGACCAGAATGTGCTTATAATTTTGTTTCCTGACGTACGAACTCTAGATATTTTTATTCAGTACAGTTTGTTGACTCTCCAGTATGAGAGTTAACTTTTAATTTTCTAACATTGTGCCTCCTCTTCTTTCATTTTGACATTATGTTAATAAAGAATATCTTAAACCTCGATAACTTTTGATTTTCCAGCTCAAACATGAGGCTATTAGGCCACCCTCCCCACTCCATCTTCTGGAGCCAGGTTTTTCTATTCCAGTGTGAGTGTTGTTAGTGTCTCCGTGGTGTATTATGATCAGCACATCTGCTGTATTTCTGTTCAGAGGCTGACTTTAAAAGTGAAAAAATGAATAAAGCATCTATAGCCTATGGCTATGGAAATTCTCGATACTGGAAACAGAGTATTAGGACCACACTTCTTTGAAGGTCCAGTGTTCAAATTCCTAAGTTACTATCATGGGTCTTGCATTAAGAACAAGTGATTTATCACTTCTTACCCTCTCTTAAATGCTTACATACGTGTTGTATTACATGTTTGTAGTTGCTTTAGCTTTTCCTCTCTTGTTTGCCTTAATACCCTTACATTCACCCCGCCTTCCTAACTACATCTTTTGCCCTGTGGGAGAGCACCCATCTTATAAGCAGTCTGGACCAGGTGTGTCAGGGCAGCCTTTCACAATCATCCAGGTTGGAGCTACTATTTCCAGGGTCTTAACCAGCTTTGCCATTCTTCGTTTATCCTTTTATTTTACTGGAGTACATCAAGTAATTTCCCAACAATGGGGGGTGGGGGACCCTTTCTGAGTTCTTACCTGTGTGAAGATATCTTTATTTTGCCCTTGTTTTTGTTTGATAGTTTAGCTTGAACTCTAACTTAAAAAAATCACCCCTCCCCCCGAAGGCATTGCTGCATTTTCCGTTAACATCCAAAGTTGTAGATGAGAAGTCCAATGCCTCTTTGCTTTGTATTCCTTTGTAGGTGGTTTCTTTTTCCTCTCTGGAAACTGTTGGCATCTTTTTACTCTTAGTGGTCTGAAAGCATGTCCCCAGATGTAGGTATTTTAAATTTTATTTTATTTTCATTCATTTTGCTTATCACTTGGTGGACCATTCCAATCTGAAGATGCATTCATTATCTCTGGGGATGAGCTGTATTCTTATATTTTAGATCATTTTATCCATCCTGTTTTGTTTTCTCTGTTTCTTCTTCCTTGGACTCTGTTTAGTTGAATGTTAGGCCTCCCGGGTTATTTCTCTGTGTCTCTCATCTTTTCTCTTGTAGTCTCTGTTTGCTTCTGGTTCTGTGTTCTGGGAAATTGAATTCATTTTTCAGTGCTTTTATTGATAGTTTAATTTCGGCAACCATGGTTCTAATTTTCAATTTGATTCTCTTATGGCTCCCTTAGTGCCTTGGTCTTGCCTTTTGTACGTAATACAGTGGACCTTAAACAACGCAGGTGTTAGGGATGCCGACCCCCAAAAATCCGTGTATAACTTTTGACTCCCCCAAAACTTCACTACAAGTAGTCCACTGTTGACTGGAAGCCTTACTGATAACATAAACAATTCAAACATGTTTTGTATGTTATATGTATTATGCACTGTATTCTTACAATAAAATAAGCTGGAGAAAAGAAAATGTATTAAAATCATAAGGAAGAGAAAATATATTTACAGTATTTATTGAAAAAAAATCCGTACATGAGTGGACCCTCGCATTTCAAACCCCTGTTGTTCCGGGGTCAGCTGTACTCTCGGAACCCTCCAAAAGTTTCCTCAGGGCTAGTTTTTTTCTTGTTTATTTTGGTCATTCTCATTTATGCCCTTCTGTTTCCTCATGACCCTAGTGATCCTGGGTGTCCATTTATGTGAAAGCCTTGGAGAAGGAGGCTGCCCTCGATTTCCTGTGCTCAGGCTTACGTAAGGAGGCCTGCTTGCCTTAGAGTGGGCAGCCTAACATGAATCTACGGCAGGATTTCCATTAGGGAAGGAAGATCGGCCCTTCACATGCCAGGGTGAGGAGGGCTTGATTCTGGGCAGCAATGAGAACCCGTGTGGCTCAGGCGCTGACCACTGGAGGTGAGAGCTGGTGTGGCTCTCATGTGGCTGCATGTGAGTGAGAGACCTGGGATAGAGAGAAGGACCCCAAATCCCTGCTGGATTCCCTTTTCTGGGGCAGAGGGATGTCGCACTGCTGTGGGCAGAAGGCAGGCTATGACTGGCACAGGTGTCTCGTGTAAATATCGTGTAAATATAGCCCAGCGCATCCAGGGTGGACTGGTTGTCCCCTCTTTCTTTGCCCCTTAAATAATAGACTAGGCTGCTGCTTTTCCACGTCTCAGTTACAATTCCAGTCTTAGCCACTGTGCATCTTGCGGAAGTCGGTTACATTTTTTATTCTCATTTTATTTATTTCATTGACTGTCTTAAGAGTATGGGCTTTGGAGCCAGATGGCCTGGGTTCAAACCCTGGTTCTGCCACTTCTAACCATGTAATCATGGGGAAATTCCTTAGCGTTTCTGAGACTCTGCTTTCTCATCTTTCCAATGGGATAATAGCAGCACCTGCTATAGAGGCTTGTTTTAAGGATTGAATTATTTAATATAAATAAAGCTCTTAGAAGTAACTTGCACAAAATAAGTACTCAGTACATTTTATTGCTTGTTGGTATTTTTATCATTATTACGTCTACTTCCATCTTTTTATTTCAGAGAGGTCTTCAAAGGGATGAGTGAGAAATGTGTTGGTCCAGCCTGCCCTTAAGCTAGAAATGACAAATTAAATATTTTTCATTTTCGGTATATTGCGAAAAGACCTAGAGTTCGCTAAACTTAGGATCCAGTCAAGCTCGGTCACCTTCTGACCTTGAGCAAGCGCTGACCTCTGGCTTCCTCATCTTTCAAATAGGGGCAGTCATCGTGGCTTCCCAGGTTAACAGGAGCGGAGTGAGAGGATGTTAGAACACCCAGAAAGCAGCTTCCCTTCTGTGGACAGTCCCCCTCTCAGGTGCTTCCACCACTCTGACACTCTTCCTCTCATCCGGAAGGGAGACGTTTACGTCCAAAGAGAGTGTGACTCACGGACTGTCCTTCACACGTTTAGAATCTCTTTTGATGTGCCTAAATAGTTCTTTATAATTTTCTTTACTTGTAGCTTTTAGAATGTATTTTATTCTCTTTATGTTAGTACAAATTTGAGAAGCTTGAAAATAATGAAATTTAACCCTAAGAACTGGGAAAAGCCTGACCTGGATTAAAACTAGGTATGGTAATTAGGTCATATTTTATGGAATAACATACAAAGACTGTGTAGCTTCCCAAAGGCAACTACCAGCGCAGCCACAAAGTCTTTTGAAAGACCTGCTCCTTCCCACTGGAGGGGATAGTCATTTGTGTCAGGAGAAAAGTTTTCCCCTGGTTTGTTTTTTCACTCAAGTAGACTTTTTAAAAACGCAACTAATATGGTGGTTCAATAGAAATTTAAATTAAATAATTCAATTCTGGCTAATGTCATAACAAACTATTAAAATGGATGACATTGTCAAATTTTGTCTTAAATTGCGTGCCCATTTACTATAGACTTGCTGCATAGGAAAGTTTTTCTTGTAAAATCTATGTATATGTTCCTGCATATGTGCCTGTTTTCTTTAGTTTTACTTTTTTCATATTAGGTATATTTGAAGGAAATTGGCTAATAAACTATAGTTTATTTTTTAATGTCCATTTTAATGTCACTGCACTGTTAAAAAATCACAAACTTGGAGAAACGTATAATACTGTACAAAAACATGTCTTGTTTTTAAATTGGAAAAGTTATTTTCAACCTGCCCCAAGTATTATTAGGGTTTAAAGATTTTAGGTTGGCACTAAATAAACTGTTCCATTGTAGAAACTGGCTGTGTTTAAGAGATGGCTGCACGTGTGCTGTGTAGATGGTACCACAGTCTGCAAACAGTTTTACAAGTCAGATCTCATTGAGAAGAAAGAGGGAGGTGAGGAGATTTATGAGCTGTAAATACACTCTGCTCACCTCACATGGAGTAAATGTCAGTGTGTTCCTTTTTAAATCAGGCATCCCTGAAGGATTTGTAATGGGCTGCAGTGTCAGGGAGAAACGTCCTGGCCCGGCTTGGACGGGAGAGCATGAGGCAGTTTGTGCTCGGAGTCCGCGAGCAGTGGTCCACCTCCTGCAGGGCCCCTCGGGCTCAGGTTGAAAAGGCTCCTCACTGCAAGGGCTGCCTGCAGTCGAGAGCCATGTCAGAAGTGGGAAGATAGGCTGTCCATCAGAGAACAGGACCTTGTGGTTGAAAGCTGGTGAAAGACTGAAAAGCAAAAAATCCAAACTGAAAGCTGGAATAGGCTCAGACTTGGTGAGGCCACACTGGGTGTGGGGAGTGTAAGGAGGTGTGGTTCCACTCGGGCTGGCTCTGGACCTCTCCTCAGCATTGTGATTTTCTGTGGGACCCTTATTCTTCCAGGGCTGGAGGCAGCCCTCTAAGCCAGAACCAGGAAGGCCACAGCTTCCCAGCCCTTCAGGTTCCCAGCCCTTTTCCTTTTCTGAATGAATGGGTTTGGGAGTCCAGACTGGAACTCAGACCCCCCAAAAATGCTGTGGTAGTTACAGAACTGTGGGCTTATTTCGTTTGAGGTATATACTTTTCTGAAGTGTTTAAATATTATACAGACAGACATAAGACTATGGTATACTATAGGCTAGGGAGGTTATATGCCTAGCAAAATACCATATAGATAATTTTGTTTCACTTTTCCCTTTGGCTACCAGGAAACTCAGATTTAAATTTGTTGCTCAGATATTCTAACTCTGTTGGGTCTATGGCCTGCATTTTTTTTTAACTTTCTCTAGGTGACTATCTGGACTGCTCCCTGACTGGATTTTTATTGTATTAGCATTTTCTACCTTTTCACATGAATTCTTTAATGCTGCCTGAAATCTTTAGCGAGATGAGGCAAAGTATTAAAAAATATCACTCTTAATCAGTATTAATCAGTCAGTAAGGAATGTTAGGCTTTCACCAAATGTGAGGAATAGTCACGGAAGTATTATTAAAGCAATATGTGGAGACAGACTTGTGTGACAGCGTAAGTAGGTTGTTGAGAAATCTTGTATTGAATGAATTTGGATCTTAGTGGTGTTCCCTCCCCTCAAATGGCAGACCTTTTCAGAGAAACACAGATACTGTCGTTCCTCCCAGTGTGGTTTGGAAATGTCAGATACTGCTAGCCTTTGAGAAAGGCCCCAGAGGGAACTAGTTTACTTTTTAAACTTTCCTCACCTGCAGTACATGTATGTGTTTAATATTTCTTTTTCCTATCTTTTTTTTTCAGTCCTTTTATAAAAGGTTTCATGACATTAGTTTGTTGCCATCCATTTTCAAGTCCCAATGTTCAGTGATTTGGTAAGCATGTTTGTTTGAATATTTTAGAATCGGTTTTCCTCCTGTTAAAAATGATAGTATTAATCAAGTTCTGTAGGACCATTCCTGTGTTTTTAAGTTATCACAGATATGCAGCTTTCAGATCTCGGATCCAGTGCCATCAAACCCCATGGTAAAGCTCCTTCACATAAATGCACTCAAATTATACTCTCAAAAATAAGAGGATTGTCTCCTGAGGATGGCTCCACATTACTAGCGGAGGCGGATTATAATCCTTAACATTGTTTTTCTTTGCTTTCAAATGGCTGGGGACAGTGAGTCAGGAGTGAGAACTCCCTTTGTCTAACGTCGTGTGTGTGGCAGGGGACGAATGTAGCAGGGTGGAAAATGAAGAAAGACATAAAAGGATCTCAGCTCAAGGAGGTCAGAGCCATCAGCTCTAGGAGGTCAGATCCATCAGAGGCTTAGCGTTGCCTTCAAAGATGTCTGGGACAGGTGGCAGTTCAAGAGAGTCACAGCGGCCGAGCCCGCTGGAGCTGAGATCAGGGATTCCTACAGCAGCCTGCTCTCTGGTGCCCACTGGCTTTGATTTAACTTTTGCGAGCCAGGCTTTGGGGAGCAGGTGAGTGCCTTCCTCTGCAATGGCTGCTGTCGTTCAGTCTTTTAAGATATCATCACAGTGCTCCCTGAGGATTAATCCTCTTTTGGGTATACAGCATGGTTTGGTCCAGAGGCCCAGTCAGACCGTGGGCCACCTCTCCAAGGCACTGCGGCAGCCCCTTGCTTCCTCTTGTCCCTCTCCAAGTTACTGATACCTAAGCGGCAAACCGTCAGCGCCCTTCGCGTCCCTTTCTGCTGATGGCTGAGTTCCTGTCTTGCTCCAGAGGCAGTGACCCTGCAGCACTAAATTATCAGCTCTGTTCCTTACCCGCCCTGCTCCTTGGAGGCTTTTCATAGGTATATTTTTTGTTCCACTCCCTGTCAGTTCTCTCTCTTTAGAAAGAAAGAATGATGCTGCTGGGTTGGTGAGTGCTTCTGACACATTGCCCTTAAAAATACAAGTTTGTAAGAAAGATTCCACAGGTGTACCAAGGAAGACACCATTTGCATAAATTGCATATTTTTGGAGTGCTTAATTTAAAAAATAGATTCTTTTAATGAACAATGTTAAACTTTATTAGATTTGCTCTTTTAAGTATTCCTGTTAGAAAAAGAGAAGCAGCAGGTTTTACTTCTGCTTGGTTACACACACACACACACACACACACACACACACACACACACAGCAGCAGCAGCAACAACTAAACAAAACTGTCTCCTAAATTTCAGAAATAAACTTTGTCCTGAAACTTTGAACTTTTGGTGGAACAAAGCCTTTCATAGACCGTCAAGTGGCACTTGAAGGTGGCGGGTGGGGAACTTTGAGGCATGGGTTTGAAGGGGAGCGAGTGTGATGCAGCTTGAGGACGGGGACAGTTCTGGGAATTAGCAGTGAGACCTGTGGCTTCTCACCCTTTAGTCAGTGGTTCAGGGTAACTTTCACTGGCAATGACTGAAAAGTTACTAACCTCCCATAACTGCCTTTATGTAGCTTCTCTGGTGTGACTCTGGTTCTTCACAAGAGGGGCACTGGGACTGAAACAAGTGCCATACTGGTCATGGCTCCCAGAGTAAGTGTTGTCCACGTGTTAATTGTGCGCAGGCCAGACTCTTTGCAAATTTGAAATAATCTTTAAAATAGCAACAGAAGCAAGCTAAGCCCTAGTCGTCAATTTAGTGGAAAAAGAAGATGTCATCATAGGGACCACTGGACAGCTTAGGGATAAGTGTGGACTTTAAGCTTCAAACTTCTGCAAGGGATTGTTTTGTTGTGTGCTTACATTGATTGAAATTTACCAAGTTATGAAAAGGAAAGTCACCCCCAAGGTAGTGTTTTTGGAGGGTAACTTTCTTCCCCCACAAGTGAGTATTTAGCGGAAGGTGAGACATAGAAGAGGTGGTTTGGGAGTTACACAGAACATGATGACTCGTGGGTCTCAGGGGCCTGGCCTCTGAGTGTGACTCTTCAAACCGTAGCGTCAGAACTAACCGTTACGGTGTCTTCTTCGCCAGGAAGAGTCCTGGGCTTCACCGCAGACCTCCTGAATTAGAATTTCTGGGAACTGAGTTTGGGATCCTGTGTTTGTAACAAGTTTTAGTACAATATAGTGTGAGAACCACTGCTTTCAGGGTTAAAGATCAGGTGTCACTCTCAATTTTTTAAAATTCCCAATTGGTAAACACTTAGATTGTTTTTGTCTTAAAAAGATCCTGTCAATGTACTCACCTGGCTGTTATACATTGTATTCCTACTTGAATTACACTTTATTGTTAATAGTTGCTTAAATATAAATTTGAATACTTAATTAAATCCGTTTACTTTCTTTATCTGAATATCTTTGCAGGAGGTCAGATACCAAGTTATTTAATGCTATGGAGAATTTTTCTCTATTGTTTCTTATGTAATGTGCCTAAACTGAATTAGCAACATGCTAGGGATAATTTGTACAATTAGATTTGTATTTCTGAATTTCTGTTTCAGCAATAGAAATATACACCTTTGTATGCATTTGAATGTTTGGATGTGTGTCGTCAACAAAATCACAGACCTTCCTAAATATGAAAATACTGTCCTAAATACTGAATTTATGCATTATTTTTCTTTCCTTTTTTTTGGTCAAGACTTTGCATTTGTTTTAAAGTAAGGTTTTAATTCTGAGATTATCAGATTCAGAATGAAGAAACGTTGATTGAATTTGATTATATCCAGAAATGGGAAAATAGGCATGGCTGGTGAAAAAAAGGAACCCCCATCAAAGTAGAAGCTGTTAATTAAAGAGCTGATGAATGTATACTCCGGACATTCGTATTTAAAATAAATGCCATAATGGTCTTCCCCATTGATTTTCCTTGATATGAATGCTAACATTTTGTTAATTTGTAATAAACACTACGAAACAGTAGAGGTGTAAAAGTAGATAAGAAGTTTGGAGTAGTACAAGTTTAGTATTTAGTATCCTTTTGCTTATATTGGTTGAGAGGTCTTACTTGTTCTAATACAAATATTCCCCATTCAGTCAGTTTTCTCCCTGCTGCATGCTTCTAGTAAAGGAGAGATGGGTGGAAAGATGGGTACTGATGATGTGGTGGTTTGGTGGAAATCAGGTGTTTTTGGGAATCAGGAAGAACAGGATTCAACTCTCAGCCATTTCCTTGCTGAGGTATTTGTATAGGTCACCTAACACCTCAGTTTCCTTACTGAGGCCAAGCGCCTACTTCAGAGGCCATTCTGAGAGATGGGCAGGTCTGCGAGACCTTAGTGGGATGAAGCGCCTACCATTCCTAAACAATCGAGGTTTGTACGTGATGACTGCAGTTGACACTGCTGTGTGGTAGGCTTGAAAGTTGCTAATGAGAGTAAATCCTAAAAGTTCAGAAGGAAAACAAAGTGTTTGTAACTATATGAGGAGATGGATGTTAACTTACTGTGGTAATCATTTCACAATATGTGTGTGACATCATTATGCAGTGCTCCTTAAGCTTACACAGAACCACATGTCAATTATATCTCAGTAAAACTGAAAAACTAAAAAACGAATAAAAGAATACTGCAGGCACAGAGCAGGTTAGCTTCCTGCTGCAGGAGTCTCACTTTTGGCCAGTTTCTTCAGATATGCAGACCTCATTGTTCTTCGTTAATAAAAATCATCGGAAATCTGATTTTATGTGACCAGGCGGTAATAGTTTTATGATTGGAAAGCATTTGTAAAAGCCAGGACTTTTTCTGTACAATATTTTAAGTTAAAAACAAAAAGTCACTATTTGATTTTGTTGCCTGGCTTACTTTTATCTCATAGCATTTTCATTTGCTGCTCATGATGGTCACCAATTCCTTGTCTTCATGTCATCGCATTGGAGAGAACTTGTGTGCTCAGCTTTGAGGACACAGGTGCCGGTGTGCAGGAAATAGCCACGTCAGGGGCAGTTGTGGCTGCCCTCTAAGCAGCCTCGCCCACCAGCCACATGATGCCACTGCTTGGGACCTTTTTATTTTAAGACCTAGGACTTATTAACTATAAATGCTCAAATTCAGAAAACCCAAGTTGTCCTGCTTAGTTTCCAGCCTCCAGAGAACAAAGAGGTACCCGCCTACCTCTCTTCTTATGTTCTGATTTGACTTTAATGATTAGGGTTTTAAAAGGGCCACAGCTATCAAGAAGCCATGGTAGAATATTAAATAAAATTGCAAGTAATAAAAAAATAAAAATAAAATGAAACGGCTGCAGCTAGTGTTCAGTGAGTGCCTACTGCCCAGCAGGTGCTGCCCAGGTGTTCACGCCCACCTCCCGGTGGGTGGCTGTTGGTGAAGGAGGAGGAAGTGGGGATATGAGGAGAGCACAGCCCTTAGAGGAGCAAACATGCAAGTCTTAAGCTCTCATTCCGGGACTGGTGCTCCCATCCACATTCTCCCAGTGGAAGGGAAGGTGGGAGGGGTCTTGGCGATCTTAGATGGAGGCAGTGTGAGCACTGTGTGTGTAAGTGGGTGGTGAAAGTAACAGACACTGGCACTGCATTTCTGTATGTGGAGAGAGGAATAACGTGAAATCTGGTTGTCATCGTTTGCTGTATTTTTGTACCTCCTGCCTTTGCAGCTCTGCTTCTGTGCCCACCTACCTGTTTTAGACCAGTGGTTCTCAAAGTGTGGTCTGCATCTCGAGGTAATTTGTGAAATGCAGATTCCGGGGCCCCATTTTAACAGGCTCTCTGGGCGATGCTGATGCAGCTAAACTTCGAGAACCACTGTGTTGGGAGTATCTTGTGGAATGATGTGGGTCCAACATGACAATGGGAAACCTGAAGCAGGGAAAGAGCTATGATCAAAGTTGGGAGAGGGAATACATGTCACCTGTCTGGTTTCTTCTGACATTCTCTCACTGCCAAACCAAAACCCAGAGTAACTGCTGGCAGGGAAGTTCACAGATGGGGAGCCAGTGAACATGGTATCTCTTTCTCTGTTGTTTGTTGAAGTCTCTCCCATATTAATCTATGACATTTTGAGCTGACGTTTTATATCTTTTGAACATGTGCCTGTTTAGCACTCAGGTTTGCAGGTTGCAATGCAAGAATAACAGAAATTCCATACAAGAAAATGGTAACTGTTGATCCTCCAGTAAAGGATTCATGAAACCTTATGAATTGAAAAAGAAAGCTAATATTTACAAGATGAAAGCAGAACAGCAGATCTAGAGATTGTTTGTGTTTGAACTCCAACTTAAATAAAGGGCAATAGCCACTGAGCCTGTGTGTCCAATTTCAGCTTCTTTCTTACTTTCTTTGAAATACTGTTTTGGCCTCTTAATTTAAAGAAATGAAAAAAGCCCAACACTTTATTTCTCTATAAGGCATCAAGGAGAGAGAGTAATAAACAGTACCTTGCTGATATATTTTAATAAATACTGGTTTACTGCATGCTGCAACACAGAGCAAACACATGCAATTACTTGCAAATTTCTCCAGTGTTTGTGCTTATATATCTCTGCCTAAACCTTCCCAGCTGGGAGCTCAGTTAGTCTTTCTGCTGTGGAACAGGGCTTTGTTCTGCTGTTCAGCCCCAGCGCAGTCTGGAATAATTCAGAAACGTATTAGAGAGATTGCTGCTCCCAAAAGGCATCAGGAAATAACCTTCACTCCCAGCCTAGGGAAATCAGCCCAATCAGAGGTCAGGCAGATTTCTCGATTAAACAAAGAACTAACTGTGCACAAATTGCACCTTAACAATTTGTAAGGGGTCTACCTCAGAAAATGTCTTACAGATGCAAAGCTGATATTTTTTTCATCGGGGCAGTGGGGTTGCTATAGTCAAAATGTCACCAGCATTTTCGCACTGCTCCACAATTAGCATCCCCCCAAATTAAATTTAATGTTGCATTCATAAACATTCCTCAGCTTCGGACCCACTGCCCTGGGTTGTCGAATGTGGATCGCAACGACTCCCTGTGTCTGTAGAGGGCTCAGGGTGTGTGCACACGTGTGTGAATGTGTCTTGTGTGTCCATGAGTGTGTGCGGACAACTCAGTTCATCTGGAACACATCCCAGGAGCTATGGACTGTCAAGTTCAATTTTAGCAAATTTCCTATTGGGACCAAAAAGGAGGAGAAAGTTACCCCACTTAATGTTGTGACTTTACCTGCTCCTGGTCAAAATATTCAGAAATCAAAATCAGGTCTCTGTGTTGCTGCGGGACGTTGTACAGAATGGGTCCTTTTGGAAAGATTTAGTAGATTTCTGCTGATTGTAAGAGATGCTCAGGCCAAACCACCGCCTTAGGACTTTTTTAGAGAGATGTCTGTGTCTTAGGATGGGAAATCGGGTATACTGGAAGTTGCGTCAGTTCAATTTCCATCCTATGTGCAGTCCTTTATGCTTTAATGCAGCAAAGGGACCCACGTTTAGCTAAAAACTCATAGGCACTCCTAAGCCATATGCTCATGGCAAGAACCTCCCCGAACCCTGTCCTTAATTTTGGAAGAGGGCACACACTAGGTTAGGTCTGGTAACCTCATCTGCACCCTGATGAGAGACCCACATCCTTAGCCCAGCGGAACCACCAAGAGCGCTAGTCAGCCTGGTTCACCTGGTGCAGAGTTTTGAGTTCTGTTTTTGTGAAAAGAAACTATACAGCCCCACCGAGCCCATGGAAACTCTTGAGATTCCTCTTGTGAATCAAAAAGCAGTCTGAGAAAAGCACTGCAAATTTAGACTCTTCCTGATTTAAAAATGGTTTCCTCAAATATTCTTTTTGGTTTCCTTTTGTTTACATAGAAATGCAGGCATTGGACAGATTCATCAACAAGGTCCCTTTTTTCCCTAATAAATGTCTGAAGGAAAGATTCCTCCACAGATGGAAGACCTAGGTTCCAACCCAAGCCACTGGCAAGTGGCTGCTGGTCTGTCCCTTGTCCCAGAGAGAAGCTGATAGCAGCCCTGCTGTCCCCAGGGCTGTGGGCTGTTGATCTGAGAGGGCAGATGGATGTGAAAGGAGTTACATACAAGTTGCTTTTGTCTGCTAGTCTTCCTTTCAGACTTTCAGGACAGTTTGGGAATGCTGGTGTCACAGTTTGTATTTCAAAGCAGTGCTCAGTTTGGTGTAGACCCATGTCTTGCCACTTGCTGTAGTCCTGTAGGGGAGCTTGTGACTGTCAGTCCATGCTTACCGTATCAAGTGGGCATGTGAAACTGGTGGGAACTTCACTGCGGACCTCTGAAGTGCTGGGGCCCGTGGGTCAGCTGGCGGAGGCGCTGCGGTGAGGGCTCGCGTATGTGTAAGACTGGGTGGAATTAGAAGGCCCATTTTTAGTCATGGCTCGTCAGTTCCTGGCTCTGTGGCCCGGGACGATCGATTGGTTTCCTCTAAACTTCAGGTTCATCACCTGGAAATTGGGAGGAAGTGTACTGACCCAAGGTCCGTTGTGCGGAGTCAAGTGAGATGACACATAGAAAAGCTCTTCACCCACGGGCTCCATGCCTCAACACTATGGGCAGTGAAAGCTATTTTGGAGCTAACTTACACATGAAAAAAACTAAAAGAAAAAAGAGAAAAAAAAGTGAGAAAAACCTTTGAATGAATTTCATAAGAACATTAAACTTTAGAGGGAATGAGAATATTTGCAAAACTGAGGTTGGTATTTTGAGCTTCTGTTTAAAAATAAAATCCCCATATTAAAGCTAAGTTCATCTTATATATGACATGTTTCATGTTTAGCAGGGCTTCGTGACAGCTCTTGCCTGTAAAACGCACTGCCGTGTGGACCGGCCAGGGTGCTGCTGTCAGAGGGGGCGTTTCATGAACTGTGGGGTCCTACCATGAGGACAGGCTGTCCCTCAGGGGGCACCTCCCGGCCATGCCATCTCAGTGGCATATGGGCTGGGAAAACTCAACCTGGTTTTCTTTTCAAATGGCATTTTGTTGTCTGCTGGATCTACATTCATCACTTAAATCTAAACTACTATAAATTAATATGTATGGGCTGTGCGATCACACTCTTTACCAGAAGTCCTTTCATGTGACTGGCACCTCCAGCCGCAAACATCATTTGTTGCATTCACCAGGAAAAGCAGGCATCAGACAAGTCAGAACTCTTCTCTGTGACGAGTCCTGGTTTCAGATGTCGCCCCTCCTGAACCCGTATCATTGAGTTCGATTGTACCCCACAGATGGAAAAGCGGGAAAGCTTCCCCACTTGGAATGATCAGTTTCTCATTTTTTCTTGAAACCGAGTTGCAACCATTAGTGTCTAAGCGGCTTGTTCTCAAAATGTTACTGAAAGGTCCTCAGTGCTGCAACGTGTAAAACCACCTGTCAGAGAGCTGACAGTGTTACGAATAAAGGGCTCAGCCATATAAGGATGCAGCTGGGTGCTGGGAGTGACAACATTGCTTAACAAGGCCCTCCTGGAATCAGGAGGCCAGCCTTGGCTGTCCTCCTCCTTCTGTGCTAGCTGCCTTTCTTCTTCTCTTCTCCCTCGTGTCCTCCCAACCACCATACTGAGTGCAGTCTGAGCATTCCACGTCCCTGGCCAAACTAATTTTTACATGCCAACCCCCCAAATTAGTACTGGGTGAAAGACCCCAGAATCCCAACCAAATAGGGGTCTCTGGTTTGTCGGTTGAGCATCACCCACAATTGAAAAAATGCATCTGTGCATTAGAGCCTTGCCCCACCCCTAGAGAACAAACACTTTCCAGTTCACGATGGCATCTGTCTGTGGATGACCTAACACCCGTCAGAGTGAGCCCCTGAGTGACTTTGTAGACCTGCGAGAATTGCTCTACGTTACTAAGATGGAGGAGACTTCCAATGGCCCCCTCGGTATTGTGAGATCATGGGCTGAACTCTTACTACATTATGAGATGTTGAAAGGGATGTAGCTTTAACTGTGTCTGTGGACTCCAGTGGTGTTTTGACATGTTCTGTGTTCATATTCCCGAGAACATGTGGTAAGGTGGTCTCCATAATAGACCAGAAACCTCATTCGCTCTGGAGAGGGCCTTGGCCAGTCGGATAGCGTACTACGGCCTTCCCTCCCATTCAAGAGCTCTATATGGCATTTTGAAAATTGTTCACATAATAATAAAAGCAAATGGGTAAAGGTTATAAATTGGTTAAAAAAGGTCCTCACACATTTAGAAAGGGAATAGAAAAACTTCAGTCGAAGTCAGTTCTTTGCAAAGCTAAAACCTGGGCCCAATCCTCTGGTTATTGATGAACATGTTCAATATATTTATTTATTCATCTAGTTGCAAATGCTCTGAATTTCTTGGTGCAAGTGTGGCTTACAAGTTGTTCATTTGTACCTGCCCTGTTTGCCCCGTGCATTTTTACCAACACCCACCTTAGATCACACTGTATTGATCCCTGTAAGCTCCTGTGTTACTTCTTGACAAAGTCTTAGAGGTTTTAACTGAGCAATTGAATCGGGGAATACACCTGAGGATGGGTCACACAGAAACAGCTCATCTCACTCGAATCTGAGTTTTTCTTACATTGACGTGTGTGAGACCTGCTGGTTTCCATTAAGGCAGCTTTTTCAGAAATATGTGTTAATGGAAAGGGTTTTTTCTTTAAAAATTTTTTTCTTTTAAGTTAAATTTATTGGGGTAACTTGGTTAATATGGAAAGGATTTTTGATGTTTGCACCTTGTTGCTTTAGAAAGATTTCAAAACAACTTTTGGCAGTGCTTTATTCCTCAGAATTTTTGAGGGAAAACCCAAAACAGCCCACGACAATCTTTATTTGAGACCTATGTTTAATATAGTCATGGGTAGGTGTGACAGATGTTAGTATGTGCCACCCAAAAAAAATTGTATGATGTGCAATGAAAATAAAAACCTCTCATGTCCTTCCCATGCTTAGGTACAAAAGGAAATAATTTAGGGTATAATACTTCTAACATACAACTTTGACTACCAGGATCTAGATGTCATCAGTTAGGGAAGAAATCTTTTTTCTCTTACCCAAGCAACTGAACCCGTAACTGAACCCCAGCAGCCACACGTCTGCTGTTTGTGAGGTGGGCTTCCTGGGGCATTCTTAGGGAGCTGGGCACAGAGCATCCTTGTCACGTGTGCTCAGTGGCAGTAGGAGGCCTTCATGTACCATTCCTGTTACTTGAGCCATCAGCGCCTGGAGGAAAAAGAGAGATGATTTATGTAGCACTCTCTTTGGAGGAATGAAAATGCAAGGTAGTTTGAAGTTGGCAAAATGTAGGAAAATGATTTGGGGCCCATTTGAGAAAAGTAGCTTGCAATTTTTATCTTAAGCACTCCCCCCCTTCTGTATTTCCTCATCGTTGAAAATCCTTTGTTGTTGTTTTCTTAATCGTGCCTCTGCGCAGCATTCACCCACGTGAGCACATATGCACCCACAGACTTCTGGAGGAGTAATACTGTCCAGTTCAGGGCCTCTGGCTCAAACAGGATGGCAGCTTTCTTGGGCCTTCACTTCACTATACAGATGTGTCCCCTAAAGATGGCCCAGGAACCTTCTTCCTCAGACCTCTTTGCCCTAACGACCAACTCAATCCGAAACGCATGCTTGGACTTGAGAAAGCATTTCTGTATTTATTACTCATCACACTGCATGACTGTCATGCCTCTGGCTGCATGTTTTACTGGCTATCTCTTTTCTCCTGGCGAGGCTGGGATGAATGAGCTCAATTTCTTCACCTGGACAATGGGGATGACAATAGTACCTTCTTCATAGGGTTAACATGTTCTAGCCCACAGGCTCTCTGGCATTCAAGAAACGTCAAGCATCATCATTATTCCTAATTATTATTAGCTGAAAGAATGTAAGGTGGTTGGAATTCTCAGGTCATATAACCTTACAAAGCTAACTAAGTCATGAGGTTTGACCCTCAACAACTGAGGTTCCCTGGGTGGCTTCCTTGCCTGTGACAAGACGGGCAGTTTCCTGGTGCTCAGACATACATAGTGACACATAATCATTTGGAGAAAAAAGACTTGGTTTCCAGAAAATGTTCATGATACCATCATAGACCCCAGATGAGGCACTAGTCGTGCTGAAGGGAATAGGGTGGTGTTTCTCCAGCCAGTGTCTGGTGTCGTCAGCATCTGGAACCCCTTCTCTACAGGCTCTGCTGTCATGCGTGTGGCTTCACTGCCCGCTGCTCTCCAAGGCAGGCACACTGAAGCAGCTCCGCAGTGCCATGCTGGGCATCTTCCCACCACCTTCCAGTGCCCATGAGCTGCCCATAGTGGCTCGTCTCCAGTGTACCCACGTTGCCCATGTGCTGTGATCACACCATATACTGTGCTCAATGATGAAACCTGGCCACCTGCTGCCTCTGTTCTTCCTGGAGTAAAGAGTGAGCTGACGAAAGAGCGGGGATACAGCAGCTGGCCCAGTGGACACTAGAGGTGCTCTAGAACTCTCTTTCTTCTTGCTGGGTCTCGTGCACCTGACGTGACTATTCCAGACATTTTCTGCTCCCACCTCTCCCTTAGAAAAACAGAGTTTTTTAAAGTTACCACTTCCATCCTATTCTTGGTGTTCAGTTCATGTTTGCCCTATTGGAACCGTCTTTGGGCTTTCTGTCTCCAGTCTGTCTTTCTGTCGCTGCCTCATTGATCTCCCCTAAGTGCCCCACGGAGCATGTTACCCCCTGCTTCTCAGCTGTGCTCTCCACAGACAGATCCTCCCAATCCTTGATCTGGTCTGTGACTGCCTGCCACTCTCGCACCTGTGCAAACCCTCTGCCTTAAGCAGAGTGTTCAGCTTGTAAGCCTCCCTTCCCCATTTTGCCATGCCCTCTGATCCTCAGGCTGCCCCTGGATGCCTTGCCCTGGTTGGGCCACAGTCCAGTCTTGCCTCCTCCCAGAGCCTTTCCTGCAAAGCTTAATTAGGAGAATAGTTAATGGATCATGCACCTCCTTACTTACTATTTATTCCCACCAACTATGAGGTAAGTCTTCAATAATCTTTAATAGTCCTTTTCCATGCAGCTTGCAGGCTGGTGCCATCTGTCCTGTGTTGAGCCCACCCCCACACCCCCATGCTTACGGCCAAATCTGAATCTGATTGGCCTGGTGAGCTCCGCTGCTCTACCCTGCTAACTCACGCAACTCCATACCACAGGAGACTTCATCAGTGGCTGAACCTTACAGGAGCTGGCAACTGGCAGTAGACCTCTGGGTGTCCTGGCTTTCTGTGGAGCTACTCCAAGTCCTGTACTGGTGGCAGCCATCCTCAGTTCGCAGCATGGCCTCTCCCACATGCTTTCAGGTCCAGCACAGGCAACGAACAACCATGGATCACATTATAGCTCCTACCAGGTTGTCCCCACCAGTCACAGGCAGTGGATGGCCTGGATTAGTACCAGAGCCCCTCCCAAGAGGCCCCAGAACCAACATACTTGCAGGTTGGCTTCAGGTCACAACAGAGCACAACCCAATTGGCCCCCCACATGGCACACCCAAAGGGTGGTCTCAACAGGCACCAGAGCCCACTAAGGTGAATCCTGTTCCATGTGGTAAGCCTGTAAAGCCCCCCCCCCCATAGCAGCCTGTAAACTGTGAATGTGGCCAAACGCCACAGCCAGTCAGCCTGAGGGTCAGTCCCACCCACTAACACGCCAACAGCAATCAAAGCTCAACTATAACAGGAGGGACATGCCAACCCACACAATGGTCACTCCTGGAGCACCCAGCTTAGGTGACCAGGGAGACTGTGCCACTGGCACGTATTGCATAAGGCCATCCAACAAGAGATATAGTAGATCTACCTAACACGTCAACAAAGAGAAAGGCATCCAAAATGAAGAAACAAAGAAATATGTCCCAAATGAAAGAACAGGAGAAAACTCCAGAAAAAGAACTGAACAAAATGGAGGCAAGCAACTTACTAGAGACTGGTTATAAGGATGCTTATAAACACTGGTTATAAAACACTGGTTATAAGGATGCTCAAGGAACTTGGAGCTTCAAGAGATAGTAAGCATAGAAAAGACATAGAAACCATAAAAAAAGAACCAGTCAGAAGTGAAGAATATAATAACTGAAATGAAGAATATACTAGAAGGAATCATCAGCAGACTAGATGAAGCAGAGGATTGAATCAGTGATTTGGAAGACGAGGTAGCAGAAAACACCCAATCGGAACATCAAAAGGAAAAAGAATTCAAAACAATTAGGATAGTTTAGGTGACCTCTTGAACAATATCAAGCATAACAACATTCTCATCACAGGGGTATCAGAGGAGAAGAGAGAGAGAGCAAGGGATTGAGAAACTAGTTGAAGAAATAATGACTGAAAACTTCCCTAACTTGGTGAAGGAAATGGATATTCAAGCCCAGAAGCACAGAGAGTCTCAAAGAAGATGAATCGAAACAGGCCCACACCAAGACCGTCATAATTAAAATGGCAAAGGTTAAAGACAGAGATAATCCTAAAAGCAGCAAGAGAAAGGCAACTAGTAACTTAAAAGGGAGCTCCTATAAGATTGTCAGCTGATTTCTCAACAGAAACTTTGCCGGCCAGAAGGGATTGGCACAAAATGTTCAACGTAATGAAAAGCAAGAATCTATAACCAAAGTTTCTACCCAGCAAGACTATCATTGAGAATCAAAGAAAAGATAAAGAGCTTCCCAGACAAGAAAAAGCTAAAGGAGTTCATCACCATCAAACCAGTATTACAAGGAATGTTAGAGGGACTACTTTAAGATGAAAATACATATTATGAACAATAAAATGGCAGTAGTTATATATATATATATCAACTACTTTCAGTGTAAATGGATTAAATACTTCGATCAAAAACATAGGGTGGCTGAATGGACAAGAAAACAAAATCCTTATATATGCTACCTACAAGAAAGTCACTTCAGACTGAAAGACCCACACAGACTGAAAATGAAGGAGTGGAAAAAGTTATTTCATAAAAATGGGGGGAGAAAAACAACCCAAAACTCTGGGGTAGCAATACTTATAACACACAAATTAGACTTTAATACAAAGGCTATAACAAGAGACAAAGAAAGACCCAGTCATCCTACTTCAGAGTATTTAGCTGAAGAAACCCAAAGTGCTACTTCGAGGGGATGTGTTCATCCATATGTTCATTGCAGCAGTGTTTACAGTGGGCAACATGTGGAGGCAGCTGAGGTGTCCATCAATGGATGAATGGATAAGGAGGAGATGGTACATACAGAGGGTGCCAAAAAAATGTATACACATTTTTAAAATGGAAAAAGCTACTAACATTGTAATAATAAATACCAATAACAAAAGATGAATTAATAAAAGTTACCTTTGACTTCTGCAGTTACAGGAGATGCTGAAAGTAGTTACCATCAGTGTCCAGACACTTCTGATTATGGCAAACTACTGCTTGAGCAACATTGACCAAAGTGTCCACTAGTACATATTTTTTTGCCTCCCCTGATGTATATAGTGGAATATCGCTTGGCTAGGGAAGGGAATGAGTTCTCACCATCGGCAGCAGCATGGATGGACCTGGAGGGTGTTGTCCTGAGTGGAGTATGTCAGACAAAGACAGATGCAGTGTGATTTCACTTGTATGTGGAGTCTAAAGAAAATAAACAAAACAGAAAAAAACTCAGATACAAAGAACGTTTTGGTGGTTGCCTGATGGGAGTGAGTTGAGGGGGTAGGCGAAAAATCGGAAGGGTGAAGAAGTACAAATTGGTTGTTAAAAAGTTGTCATGGAGATGTCAGGTATAGTACAAGAAACATAGTCAATAATATTGTAATGACTATATATGGTGTCAGATGCAGCTAGATTTATCGGGATAATAGATGGGGGTGGTTGGGGAGCAGGTGAAAAAGGTGAAGGGATTAAGAAGTAAAATTGGTAGTTACAAAATAGTCATGGGGGTGTAGGATACAGCATAGGGAATATTCAGTACTGTTGTGATAGAATGGTACGGTGTCAGATGTTTGCTGGACTTACGGTGATCACTTCTGTAGGTATATAAATGGTGAATAACTATGGTGTGCAGCTGAAACTAATATAATACTGTATGTTAGCTGTATTTTAATAAAAAAATCTTTAAAAAAAATAGCCCTCTCCCTACTGTGACTAAGGGTAATTATAGAGGAAAAGAGAGGCTTGGAGGAAATAACATCGCTTTCAGAAGTTTGCATAATTAGTGATGGAGCTGAGATTCGAACCCAGGTCTGACTGCTTTCCAAAGCTTGTGTTGGTCTAGACCTCACCATCCCCACTTCACCCCAGCCTCACTTGCCTCCAGCCAGAACTGGGATCTGTCTTAGGAGGCAAATGCCCTGGGTATCCTGATGTCCTCTGGATAAGCATTCATTGGGTGGGCTGACATCACTCTTTAGGATCGAATTTGTTAAAAGAAGCAAAGCGTGTCTGTGCTATTATTTATTTTCTTAATTGCAAGTTCCCTCCTTTCTCTCCATCACCTGCAGCTGGTAAATCGCGTACTTATCTTTAAGTAAAAATGTTTTGATTATAGTTTTAATATAGCTTAAGATAATTGGTAACACTAGTATTTACAGAGCTGATGGTTGGTTTCATGTGTTTTGTAGATAGCATGTTTGACATGAGTGTGTTCTGGGTGACCTGCTTCACGCTGGCTTTCTCTTCCCACCCTGGGCTCTGCCTTCATTGGAATCGTCCCTGTTATTAGTTATGTAATGAATTATTTGTGTGATGAATTAATTCTGTGTGCCTCATTCTCCACGTCTGTGCTGCTGAGGCTGTGGCATGAGCACCCGGTAAAGTGCCCACCCAGCACACAGTAGGTAGTCAATACAGTTGGTTGTAAGAGAAGTCGTTTTTTCTATTGAATTATATTGTAAAACTGAAAACTTATTCATGTAGAGAGACTTCCAGTAAACTTTGGAAATGTTTGAAGAAAATTAAGACAGAGGTTGGTTCCTCCTTCTGTTACTTTTTGTGAGATTCTTCCATTTGAATTTTATATTTTCTTGGCAATATCTGTAGCTGCCTTTAGGCATCAATTATGATTCTTGCTCTAATAAAACAGGGTTGTGTATACGACATGCATGTTCCTCACATTTAATTCCATTAAACAGGAGAGTAATAATACTTGGTTTCCTCTAACAGTTTCCAAAATAGGAATAGCCAGTATTCTGTAACAACATATTCTTAATTTATTGGTTTTTTGCTCAGTGTTCCTTCATGTCAAGATAAACTTAATTTTTTTTTTAAAGTGGAAAAGCTGTTCATAATTACTGCTGTTAATTCTAACTTTTTTAAAAAAATTAAATTTCATTGGGGTGATAATTGTTAGTAAAGTTACATAGATTTCAGGTGTACAATTCTGTATTACATCATCTATAAATCCCATTGTGTGTTCACCACCCAGAGTCAATTCTCCTTCCATCACCATGTATCTGATCCCCCTTCTCCTCATCTCCCTCCCCCCCCCCCCCTTACCCTCCGGTAACCACTACACTACTGTCCGTGTCTGTGAGCGCTAACTGTAAAACAGTGTTTCTCTTCTCCAAGAAAGCATCTAAGTCCGGGATATGGGGTTTGCATCTTTATTGCGAGGCATCTGTTCATCCTATTTGTGGATTCCTCGTTGTTCCGAAACCTCTCACCAGCAGCGTTAGTTAGCTCAGTCCCCAGGGTGACACAGGCCCCTCTGGGGGAAGTCCACTTCCACTCTGCTGTGTTTTGTTCATTATTTTCACTGTCAGCTTCGAAAGCTCAACTGGAAAACTCCAGGGCCCTGTTGGTTTTTCTGTAGTCATCTCAGCTCCTGATTTTGTGGCTTAACTATACAGTACAGTGTGCTGTTATTCATTCCAGTCTCTAGGCCACTGGACTCTTCTGGCTCTGGTGCATAGCAGCCCAAACATCAGCTGTGTCTTACCCCAGTCCCTGGGGTCTGTGTGCCCCTTAAATTTCCTGAGGTTCCAGACTTCCAGAACTTCTGCTTTTCAAGGCATGGGATTGCCTGTCCATAGAAGTAGGGCTCTCAGCTGCTCTGCAGTGACTGTGACGAACCACTGATGTGCTCACAGACACATCTGTCTGTGCTTTTGTCAGAGGAGTGGGATTAAAGCAAGGTGCTTCTATTTAGCTTGGAAAAGAAAAGATTTGGGGGCCCGAGATCAGGTGTCCACTGCCCCGAATGTGGGTGGCTTCAGAGTACTGATGGGTGAAAGCTGGAGGAAGGCAGCCTTACCAGCACAGAGGGGCAGAGTTCTTACACTAGTGGTGGGTGGGCAGCCAATGGCTTCTTCAGACACTGGGGTGGGTGATGGGTACTGGGTGAGGGAATCTTGTAAGGCAGGATTGCAGTAGATACATAGATAACTCTCAAGGTACCTTCCAGCTCTGAAATCCCATGGTTTTATTACACTAAGTTAATCACATTAGGACAGTTTCTCTTTTCTCATGGAACAGGGATTGTGGATTTCTCTCTCTCTCTCTCTCTGTGTGTGTGTGTGTGGTTAAAATTAAAAAAGAAGTCTTATCATGGACCATTTCTTATCCCTTGCTTCGAAATGGTCACACTTTTAGTCAAGTTGTGTTTGGACACTGTAGAGGGAGTCAGGGCCTCTGAGTACAGTTGTGCAGGCAGTTCACTGCACAAAGGACCCAGCTACGAAGCTGAGCTTGAGCAGGCACTCTGCTTACCAAGCTAGGCATCTATCCAGAGGAATGGTCCATCTTTCTAGTTTGGAAGAAGATAGCATCAGGTCACCAAGCTGAGTGCCAGAGGGGTTGGGTCTTCCCCCAGGAGGCCTGGTTTTCTAATACATGTGAAGACACAGCCTGTACAGCGGGTCATGACTCTGAAGGGAGGTATGACTTTTCATTCTTACTTCACCAGTATCAGCAAAGGTAAGCCTACACACACCTGTGATTTTGTCAGTGTGCTCTACTAAGTACAGTGCTGACCGTGGCACCAGCAGTGAGGAGTGCCGTGAGGCGTCCAGATAATGTCGCCAGCCCACCCAGCATTCAGGTTCTTGGCAGCATGTGAAGGGTTTGCCGCATTTTTCACTTTTCATCTGGTTCTTTGGTGTTGTGTGGCCATAGCTCTGTGCATGCTACTTCTGAGCCCAGGAATTATAATATTTTTGACTCTTCCGTTTATCGTCAACCGGTAAGGACAAAACATTGGTTGAAAACCCGCTGAGGATTTATGAATGTCAGGCATGTGAAACTTCCTGGGATTCTCAGACTTTCTCTAACCGAACTTGTGAGTGCGTGTAATGAGGAAGAACATTCCAGAATTCAGTGCACTGTAGGCAAGACTGGTTATTTTAAACAACAACAACAACAACACGCAAAATGAAAACAAAACATCCCTGGGGTTGCTAACACGGAGGAGCAGTTCTTTGACCATGTCCAGAGGTGCCACGTGTCCCCAGAGGCCAGTTCCTTTCAGCATTTCCGCACCCTCAGCACTTGTTATTGTTCCTCCCTCCTTTGGAATGTGCAGGAAGGGAATGCTTCACACCCACCCATTCATAAAAAACCCAGAAGAGAGCCACCTAACCCTCTCTGTTGCCCCTGCCAGTGCCTGCTCTGTTCCTGACCCCTCTGCTTCCCCACCCCACCCCAGTGCTGGCCTCAGGCTGCAAGGAGTGAGGGGTTCAGACTTTGCGTGGCCTGCAGCCTCAGCCCCTGTGACTGTGTGACTGTCTCTGCGTGACCTATTTCTTATGCCACACACACAGTGTCCTGACTGCAATACTCTGTTCCTGCATGAGCTCACTCATGACTTGGTACCGTTGCTTTTTAGTTATCCTGATGCTTCTGTGTTTCGTTTCTCAGGGATGCCTTACTATTTCTTAATTACTACAAATCAGTGCTTCCCAGATTTTTGGCAGTACAGTTAAAAAAAAATACTGTGGGAGAGACCAACATAGGTGCCAGATCCTTACTTGTCCAAATAAGGATATGAGGGCCAGAGTGATTTGGGAAGCTGGAAACGTAAAACAATAACAAAAACATCATCTGCTGTTGCCATCAGTTCTAAACAAACAAACAACTTTTACTCCAGAAGATCAGAAGAACACATTATTGAGCAGAAAATTCTCTTTTAAAAAGTGACTTTAGCTATGTGGAACATTCGCCACTTTTATTCTGATTATTCTCATTTAGCTTGTGTTCATGTGTTCAACATGAACTATTTCCGACCAGTATTTGGAGGCAATTGCTGCAAAGGATTATAAAAGAATGAGCTCTCCCTTTCAGTAGCAAAACAAACATAGAGCAGCCCACCTTATCTGGGCAAGAAGACATGTGATGGACGCCTTGGCCAGGGTCTGTCCCTGCTCATATGGCCATGAAAGCAGAAGCACTGGAATCCTGTTGTTTCCCAGCCCTCAGCTAACCTGAACCCTGACCACTACCCCCTAGCCGCTGACCCTAACCTTCTAGCCCTAAAACCTGTGGTGACTGGGGGTCCTATTGCTCTGCTGAGGTGGTTTCCCTGGTAGCAGCTCAGGGAACAATGAGAGATTTAGGGACACTGTGCATCGGGATTTTTGCCAAGAGCAGGTCATGGTGAGAGTGGGTCCTGAGGCCTTAGGGGCAAACAGCCCAGTTCGGAGTGTCAGCCCACAGACCCTCCCTCTGGGTTGTTCTCTCTCAGAAAAGGTGCTGATAGCATTTACTGTTAGCAGTATGGACGTTGCAGGCCATAGGAAGAGGGTGCTTGCTGAACAGTGAGGCCAGCCTGTGGATTGTGGAACACACTAGAACTGCTGGGAAATGGGGGCCAGAAAACACATGCTTCTGCCTGCTTTCTCAGTTGCTCCCACCCCAGCCTCATTTGGCTGTGAAACAATTTAGCCTGTTTGGCTGGAAACCAAATGTAAAAAGGATCAGAGAAATCTTTAGGGACTTAAAGGAAGGCTCCAAGGTTAGGTATGAACTGAGAAATTTGATTTCCTGGTGGGGTGGCTGGGCCCCTTGGGTGTCAAATCACACCTTGCTCATTAAAGTGGCTCTCCTGTGAGAACCAGAGCCCATGGCCAGGGAAGTGCTCAGATGTGATGAGGCAGAGCTTCCTCTTGTCTTGAGCAAAATTCATTTGCAGTTAGCACATGTGTATTGAGAGCTGGCCACTGCCGGCCGGCACTGGGCTGGGCTGGCCAGGCCTGTATGGAAGGATTCCAGCTCACAAATTCTGCTGTTTGCTTTGCACGTTGAAGAGGAATGAAGGAATGTCGCTGTTTCTTTCAGACATACATTTCCTGAAAAGATTTTCTATCATCTGTAATTTACTTAAGTACAAATTATCTTCTTTTTAATCTCTTCCTATTTTCCTTTTCCTTCCCCATTGCCTCCCCACCCCCACCAATTTTCTTCCTATGCTTTCCCACTTCTCACTTTTCTCTCCTTTTGCCAATATGTTTTTTTTTTTTTTCCTGTGGAGTTTTGTTTCCATGTAGTATACATTTTATATATATTTGAAACAAAATTTGTGCTTCTCAGAACCAAGATTCTTTCTGAAAAATAATTTGGGGGATAAAGTTGTAATCCAGTTTCATATGTAGATTTAAAATATGGAGTGGAAAAAGAAACAACCATTTGAGTCTGATTGTCAGTCTGCATAAAGGCCAATTCAGGTTGCCCTCCTGAATTTGTCCATCTGAATTCAGGGTGCATTAAGTGGCAGAAACATGCCAGATTAGGAGTTCAAAACACAGAATTTCAGGCCCTTTCTTATAAGGGCACTAATCCTATTCATGAGAACTCCACTCCCCTAACCAAATTATGTCCCAAAAGCTCTACCTTCTAATACCATCATAGGAATGGAGTGGGGGGGACGACACAAATACTTAGTCCATAACACTGGCAATATCTTTCAACTTTAAATATTTCCCTGAATCCATTCATCAGGAATTTTAACCTCAGAAATAGGTATTTATTAAATGATGGTTTCATAATCTCACACCATTCCACATGGTAATCTCAGGGGTAGTTTGTTAATTCGGTAAATATTTGTAAATGCCTATTATATGCTAGATTTCCTACTGGGTTTATGGGATTTACAGTTTAGTAAGACATTATTTTTCCACTCTGTCTTTTTTACCCATTGCAAAAATGGAAAGTAGGAAGTGCTAGAGCTAATTGTGAATAAAATGGGACAGTAGGGACATCAGGGCAAGCTTCATAGAACAAGGGGACATTTTAGTTGGGTATGAAAGGATGTTGGATATTGAGTATCTGTAGGTTAAGATTTATTGATACATTATTGCCATTTCTAATATCAGTCTTTGGTTTGGATATAAAATTGACTGTCAAAGAAGTTAAGTACAAGATTTCACTGAGTAGGATAGGATCTCAACTAGTGGCCTGTCAGGCACCATTTTACTATGTAATGTCTTTATCCTCTTCAAATGGAGAAAATAAACATCTTCATACACATGGCACACTGGATCTTCACAGACATTATGTTGTAAGAAAAGAATACACAGTAAATACCAACAATGGCAGAGGCTGATTGCACATGCCACTCCCCTGGCACAGCAGCATAGGGTAAGCACGTCTGTCGTCACTGCAGCGGCATTACTGTTATCTGTTTATTAACTTTGCTGTTATTTGTGGTTAATAGTAATGCATTATCAAATTGTGGTCCTTTGATTTCTACTTTTTTGTGCGTGCATCTTTTCATGGGTCATTTTCTCTCTGAAGGGGCAGATTTATGGTCTCAGCCTGGCTTCTGCGTAACCTTGGACAAGTTATTTAATTTCTTTGGGGTTCAGTGTCTGAAGTTGGAAAACTAGGATTCAAATATCCACTTCATTGGAATGCTAAAGGAATATGAAGGGACAATGGATGTAGACCAGTTATCGCAGGGCTTGGCCAGTGCGAAGCTGCTGAAAAAGGGGAGTCACAGGGAAGTTCTCCATTTATCTGGGTCACACTGTACTACTATCAGAACTTGGAGCAAAGCCACAGCTTTTAGCTCCTAGCCCTGCTTCCTTTCTGATAGGGTACATTTCATCTTTGAATCATTTCACTAGATAAATTGGAGATTAGATAAGTGTAGCTGTTTATGGCATTGTGTGGTTTTACAGATATGTCCACACATTTTTTATTCTCCTGCCTCAGAAAGTAGGGTTTATTAATTTATGTTCCCTTAAGTAGGGGCTGGACTTAATGACAGGTCTGGTGAATAGAGTATTGCAGAAGTGATGGGTGTCACTTCCGAAATTAGGGTTTGAAAGGATTGCAGCCTCCATCATGGTGGCTTCCTTGCTGTCTCTTGGATCCCTCACACTGGCAGAAGACAGCTGCTCTATGTTGAGGTCACTCTGCAGCCTGTGACTTGCCAGCAGCTCTCCTAGGACTCAGGCCTTCAGATGGTCACCATCCTGGCTGACAGCTTGACTGCATCCTCATGAGCACGCTGAGCCTGGACCACCCGGCGAGGCTGCTCGCGTATTCCTGATGCACAGAAATCGTGAGATGATAAGTGCGTTGTGTTAAGCTGGGAAATGTGAGGTAAGTTGTTACGCAGCAATGGATAGCTAATGAGGGTCTAATCTGCACATGGAGTTGGAAGCCTTTTGCTCTTTGAGTTTGATCTACATTGTAATCTGCCTCAGTTGAGCCTCACTGCACTGGTATGGTTGGTCGCTGAGACAGCACCCTGGGTACCTGTATTCAGGTGGTTTTAGGACTAAATTTTCAAAAGACCCTGCTCAACTCTGGGGCAAGCCAGGCAGAATTGCTCTTTACCTGCAGTTAAAATCTCTGTTTTCAAACCTTCGATAATTTACTTCCTAAGCAGAAACATTTAGAATTGTAAACAACCTAATCCTAGGCCTAGAAAGAGAACTTGGGGTGGCCTGCCCCGGACCCTGCCTTCAGCAGGTGAGGCGTCCTGATGGGGCTCTGAAGCGACTCACCCCCCCCCCCCCCCCCCCCGCTGCCCTGGTGGGCGGCTGCCTGCTTGCTTTCTTTCTCGTGTCAGTCAGGATCACTTGATGACCAGCCACGGAAACTGGTTCCAGTTCTAGCACCAGCAGGAGTTGCTGGGATGACATGAGGAGCTCGAAACTCTCCGAAAGTCTAACGAAGCAGGTTGCTGCAGAGGCCAGGAGTGGTAGGACAGGCTCTCAAGAAGGATAGTCTCTTCTGGAGAAATGAATGTCAGCCAGTTCTTTTTCCCAAGACTCAGTTTCCCAGGAGAGATCTCAGCTGTTAGAGCCCGGTGCCCTGCTGTCCCAGATGGGGAAGCTCATGGCTTTTTGCATTGCCTTCCTACAAAGCCTCAATACAGTAGAAAAGGCATAGTTCCCCAGGAAGTCAGAGTTCTTTGGGAAGAAGCAATGGAAGTTTTACAGCCAAAGCAATGGCAGAGGCTGACTGCACATGCTTTTCTCTTCTCATGTAATAAATATTCACCACGCTGCTGCCTTACAGAACAGCAAGCAGACTTCTCTCCAGATGTTCTTGCTGCACTGTAGCCCTCCTGTAAGAAGATTGCAGCATTTCCTAGGACTCCCAGAACAAAGTCCCCCCGGCCTGAAACAACACAAGTTCATTGTTTCACAGTTCTGGAGGCTTGGGTCTGAAACCAAGGTGTGTTCCCTCCAAGCCTTCAGGGAGGATTCTCCTTGCCTCTTCCAGCTCCGGTGGCTGCAGGTGCTTTGTGACCATGGCAGCCCCTCTCCAGTCTCTGTCTTCTCGTGGCTCTTTCTTGTGTATCTGCGTCATAATCTGCTTAGAAAGACACTAGTCCTGTTGCCTGAGGGCGCACCCTAATGACCTCATCAAACCTGACACTTCCCCAGACCACGTCCACGTAAGATCACATTCACACAGACCAGGGCTTAGAGTTTCAACATATCTTTTTGGGAGACACAGTTCAACCCACATCCCCAGCTGACTCATTCCATGCACATTGCACAGCACAGAAAGGGCATATGCTGTTGGCTTTGCACAACCATCAAGGGCCTTTAGTTGTGGTTTGGCTGCACTGGACAGCTCACACAAGCTGGCTCTTCGCTTCGTGAGAACACACTGGGGTCCCCTGGTTTTGCTTGACTTGGCGTGCTCCGTCCCCACTCACTTGCTCTGAGAAAGCTGCCTATGCTGAGGCTGCATGGATAGCATGGGAAGACGACATAGGCTTTAGACACATAATCCACGGCTGTCCAAACTGTTTTCAACGTTTTTTACCAAGGGCCATATGCGGTAAAATACACAAACAGCCGGGCCACTCACTTGAGGTGAAATACGTATTGCCTCCCCTGGTTTATTTAAGTAAACTAAATATATTTTGGGAATTTGCTGTGGGCCGCAGTTTGGACACCCCTGACATAATCGAATGAGAAATTCCTCATTACTGAGAAATATTGATGCTGGTTGGAAGGGAAGAAAGCGGATTAGCACGAAAGGGATATCATGGTTGTGGAGAAGAAGTATTCTGGCATGAGCATGCTTTTCACAGACGATTCTAGAACGTCATACTCTGTTTTGAAAATGCATTTGTTTTAAATTTAAAAGTACTGTGTTTATTGTAGAAAAATGTGAGTTACAGAGGAAAACAAACCTAGTAAATAACATTGTTACTACTAACTTAAAAAACTAGTCAGTATGCTCTGTATTCTGTATTGATCGATTAAGTCATTGATTGGTTGTTAGATTGAGTTTCTGTTGTAAAACAACGTGGAAAATGGCATTGAATTCAAAGGAAGTAATCATTCAAAGTTAGCATCACGGTGCAAAGGAAACCTTGGCCTGCATTTGTATTTCCTACTCCTCATTTTTGGCACTTAGCTCATCAAACATGAACTTCCTGTTGATACAGCAACTGGCTTCTGTAACGGTGGCCCATAACGTGAGTGCCCTGTGAGGGTGAGATGAAGGTGGTGAAGGCTGAGTCTGGGGCAGAGCGTTCCCGGCCTCCTCAGGTGCTGCTCCTGACGTCACCACTGTCTCCTGGGCAGGAGGGTTGGGAGCCCTCTGTCCCTCAAGAGGGGCTGCAGCACGTCTTGTGGTGCATGTCCCACTATAGGGCCCCGGGACCATCCACAGATGTCACCCCTCTATCCACACAACCTTAGGTGTTTCAGCCTCAAAGCACGTCACGAGAGTGAGTGGGGACGGGGCTGACACTTGTGACCCACGCTCTCTGGAGCGGAAGAGAGTCGTGTACTGTCCTCCTCTTGGCGTGGTATCAATTTTGGTTCCTCTTGGGCTGGCTGAGCAGTCAGACCCATTAGGGAATTAGACATTAAACATTTCTGAGTAAAAAACACTGTTAGAAACAGGGCTTGATCATATTCCAAACGATAGGATGGCATGAGCATGCTCAGATGACTGAGCGCTTCCCAGTATTTACAGCAGTTTGATACACATGATCTAGTCTTTATCTGGATTCCTGAAAAGAGCTGTGGTGGGTGCGGCAGGATTTATACCTAAAACGGGATGTTCTGAGAATGGGGTGATTGGTGCAGGTTGTGGGGCAGTGTGCCGTGAAGTGGGAATGGACCAACTCCCCGCTGTGGAGGGGAGGAAACTGGGACTCAGAAATCTCAGGAGGGAGGGCTCCATTCTGTAAGTGGCTCAAATGGGCTAAAACCTAGAGCTTCATTTTCCTTTAGTATGAATCTCTCTTTGATACCTTGCACAGAGACAGAGAGAAGCGGGGGAAATGAATTTTTTTTTTTTGTCTTCACATGTGAATTGTTAAGCTGCTTTCTGATGGACATTTAGCATACTTCTTCATTTCTCTGTGGACAGCCCCAGGATGCAGTGTGAAACAAATACGCTCTAGAGCCCTGCATTCTGGGTTTCGATCCTTACACAGGAGCTGTGAGGCTTTGGGCCTATTGCTTACCCTTTCTGAGCACAAATCTCCTTGTCTCTGAAGGGAAGATAATACTACATGCCTCCTGAGAACGTTGTGAGAATTGAATAAGGTCAGTAAATCCTCAGGAATGGGCTAGGCACTGAGATAATTTCCTTTCCTTGGATGTCCAGTACAGAACATACTGTGCATCTGTTCTACAGGGTTCCACTAGGGATGTCCTGGGGGCCAAGGCAGGAGCAGAACCGAGACCTTTTCACCTTTACACAAAGGATATCATGGAAAGGAACTTAGGTCCATAAACACAAGTTCTGTGTAATCACGTCATGACTTCAGGATGGAGAAAATGACATAATTTTTTAAAAGTCACTTCTTTCTAATCTGCCTGTAGGCAGAAGGCTTGGGAGGGATGTTTTGTTAAAATTTAGGTCAGTGATGTGTCAGAATGGAGATGCTGGCCATTTCCTTGGACATGGAAGCCCAGGCGGGTGGACCTGTGCTCCTGACTGTGGAGGGGAAGCAGGGCTGCCTGTGCCCAGGCGAGAGTGTGCTCTGGGCCTCACCTGCCTCTCCCTCCAGCAGTGCCTCCTGCTTACGGAGCCTGGGCCAGGGTCATGGGGCTAGAGCCTGTGGGTCTGCTGCCTGCATCTTTGTGTCTGTCATCTTTCACCCCCTGCCTCTCCACCTTCCGAGGGGAGTAACCGACTCTAATAGGGTGGCTGTGACAGATGCTGTGGGAATTCTGAGTTTGGGATAATGAGCTGTCATATGTCATTTCACTTAAACACAATAATACAAATATTTTGATCAAACATTTTCTCCAGCTGTTGAGTGAAAGCAGTAAAAGCAGCAGGGAGAGGCCGCGAATTCACTGTTCTTTACCCTCCAAAAGCTGCTGCCGGTTAACTCCTTCTGTCTCTGGCTGTCTCCCTTCCTGCTCTTTCTCCTGGGTCCTCTGATTTCCCATAGCATGTCCAGGGCTGTAAATAAAGAGTCTGAATTCAGGGCCGTGAAGGGGGATGAAATTGACCACAGCTTTTATTAAACGTCCCTCTGTTGGTCTTAGAGCAGGTACAGCTGCTGCCACCTCTTTAAACTGCCTGGCCTGACAATCGCGGCCACTCCTCCAGTGCCCCACGGGTGTCTGCCCCTCTCCCTCGGTACAGTCCTGGGCCTAAGGATTCTGGGCTCACTTTAACTTTTTGGGGCACCTGGTACTAAGTCCTTCCACCTGGGTGGACTCGGATTTGATGGTGGATCTCCGTTTTGGATTTCTCTGTCCTGTTTGTTCTGCACTGCTCCGACCTGGCTCCTGGAATCTCTCCCTTCTTTCTGTCTAGGTGGAGAGGGAGGTGGTCCCACAGCGGGGTCTGGGATGTCTGGGATGAAAGGAGGTGCAGACCTGGGTTAGAGATCTGGAAGAAGCCTGGAGCATAAGCTCTTGGCTGACTTAAGCGTTGTTCTCCAGTGGGAAGGAAGGAGGAACATGACGATTCTGAGCTCATCCTTCAAGCTGAACCTGTTGGAGGTGGGGACTGATCAGGTCCTTTCTTTAAGTAACACTCTTTAAATCACCGCTTCCTTTTCTCTCCCAGCCCCCTGGTTTCAGGGGAAAGAATGGGTGGGCTAAGCTGCCTTGTGTTCTGGGTTTTGGGCAACCTGAGCCATCAGTGTTCTCCCCTGACTGTCTCCTAGCCCCTGCACTGACTGGTGTCATCCTCTCCCCTTCAAACGTGCTCAGAGGCCTCATGTCCATAAGTAACGTGAAAACATGCAGGCACTTCCTCCCTGACCTGGTACCTTCCTTCTCTGGCTGCCGCCTGCCTTCTGCCCTCTTTCTCTGCAGTCAAATTTCTGAGGGTGGGACATTTCTTGGTCTTCACCCCCGCAGCTGCCCGTCCGGTCCCCACGGGCAGCGCGTGTTCCCTGAAGCTGCCCCCCTGGGGGGGGGCGGGGAGCTGTGAGGGGGGCCTGTGCAGCCTGGCTGCTGTCAGCCTGGAGCCACCTCCCCCATCATTCCCTGCTGGTTCCCTGGGTCTCTGATGTTTCCTACCCAGACAGGTTTGCTTTGTCCTCTTGCCCTTCACTGTTGGCTTCCCTCCAGGTGTCCTTTTGTCATTCGGACCCTCCCCCGGGGGATTTCACTCATTCTGGCATCCTCAACTGGTGCCCCATGGCCATTGCAGGCCAGACTTGGCTCTGGAATTCCAGACCTAGATCTCCCAGGAGCCTGGACACCGTGCTCTCCAACCTCAGTGACCAGACTGCACCCATTCGCTGCCCACTCCCTCGTCCTGGGTCCCTGCTGCCTGTCTTTCCTCTGAGTTCCCACGACTAGGTGGGGCTAACACAGTGTCCTTGTCAGGAGAGACCTAGCAGTCAGCCTAATCTGTCTTTCTCTTCTCACCCACATCCTTTCCTCCTTCTCCACTCAGTTTCTCTCTCACCCATTCATTTCCATTCCCACTGCCCTGCCTTGATTTTTTGAACCTTTACAGCTCTTCCTCCCCACCTAATTTCATCCCTTTCCGACCCGTTTTCCCCAAATAATATTTCCAGAATGTGTGCTGATCATTTCAGCCTCTCATGTACAATCCTTCCAGCTTTTCTGCCACTTGGCTCTAGCAGTACTTAAAGTGCAGGGCCCTGGACCAGCATCCCAGTCTTACCTGGAACTTGTTAGTAATGCAGATTAGTGTCTCCACCTCCTGACTGCTGAGCTGGAGACTGAAGGCCGGGCCCAGCAGTTCCTTCCCAGAGCACTCCTGTGACAGGGCACTATGAGGGCTGAGGCTGTCCTGGGTCCTGAGGTGTCCTCACCACGCACAGCCTGCTGCCTCACTCCCTTTGTCTGCAGATTCTCTCCCCAAGCTCCTCTCATCTTTCTGAGCACAGGTTTTCCGCAAAGACAGCAGGTTTCTCTGACTTGCTTTCCTCCCTACCTGAGTGCCATCTTTTCCCTAGGACTATTGAGCTGGTGGTCTTGTGAGTGGCTTTGTGACCCGTGGGTCCCTTTGCTCTTCTTGGGCAGGACTGCCTGTTAGGTGCCCCTTGTCTAAGGGCACTCACGGTGCCTGGGACCCAGCAGTGCTGTTGAAATTTGTATCGAGAACTGATTTTTACTTATGTATTTATCAACAAGTTACTGATTCCTGAGGTGTATGACTGCCGCAGCCCGGGAAATAGTTCCTGGTTCTAATTATCCTAGCTAAAATGGAAAGATCAGGGTAGTTGAAGAGGTAAGAGCAAATTGTTTGCCAACAAAGCAGTTATTTGAAGGGCAGTGGAAGGGCCGTAGTAACATTGTAAGAAGTACTATGACACCGTCTAGGACTTCTGTCCACGCCAAGACACCTGCCTCTTGGACTGCGTCTCTCCATGTCTCCTACTTCATGTTTCACTTTGTCCTTTCTGATCCCTTAACAGGACGATGCAAAACTGAAGTAAGTTTTTGGTGGTGTTTCTCTGCATCGTTGGCTCTCAACTGTGAACTTGTTTGGTAACATAGCCCGTTAATGATTGTATGTATGTATGTATGTATTTTTTACCCCCTTGAGCGAGGACCACTGGTTTTGGATAGGAAAACAGAGACTTTATTCCTGGGGAACAAATATTTGTCTTAAATTCCTTTACCCTTAAGATTCTGCATCATTGTGTTTTTTTCTTTTGTAGATTTATCACATTAGCACTTAATTACTCTTCATGACAGTATTAAATTTCTTGGGTGATTTATAGTTTTAATAGAGAATTGTATGATTTATTGTAGTTGGCATTTGAGGTTTACCAACTTCTTAAAAGCCATGAGTACTAGAATTGCTTAATCTGACCCTGGGCAGCACAACCACAACATAGGTGAACCCCCATTCAGGTAGAGTGGGGAGGGCTGCCCAGACCATGTTTGTTTGATGTCACTGTGGTAGTGTGTGTCTGCGGGCTGGGGGCGGTGGGGGTGGGTGCATGTGTTCTTAAGGGAAAAGAGTGGGTCCTGTCTGTGTTTTAAGTGGGAGCCCCAAATGGTTTCCGATGCCCTGTCCTGTGATGTGAGGTCCCGAGACACTGTAGCGTGGAGGAAGTTGGTGGCAGACGTAGGGCAGCTAGCTCCCTCTGCAAAGGGCTTCTGGGGCCATGCCTTGTGGCTCATGCTGAGCAGGCAGGATTTGCCCATTCTCCCACAGATGGTTTCAGGCTTTACTGGGCCACTGACACGCCTGCCCAGGGTCTCCCAGCTGCTGGAGAAGCACCGATGGACCTGCTCATGATCCGTCCCCCAGTTTGTTCAGTGCGCCCCAAGTCTTTTGTGGGAAAAGCTTGCTTGATTCCTGCTCCTGGGCTGGAATCCTGAGAACACACCACAGGCTTTGGGAGCTTGCCATCTGTCTGTGCACTCACTTGCTGCCCCAGCCCAGGCATACGTTGCAGCTGTTGCTAAAGTGAATATTATTTCAATGAGATGTTACTTCGTTATTTTATACTGTGGTAGCTGTTCACTTTGGTGTTTACCCAATGACTTTACTGATTTCCGTTTCTAGAAAAAAGGTGTGCCCTTCCCCTTTGCATTCTCCAGAGTGCCCCGTAGATAATGCTCTGGGCCCACAGCCCCCGGGCAGATAATCTCTTCGGGGTTATCTGTTAATTACCAGTGAATGTGTGAAGTGTCCGTGAAAAGGCTTTTGAAGTGATTCCCTGAGCTGCTGCCCAGGCTTGAGCGCCAGGCCCCGTTTCCGGGCAGAGGGTTTCACATCCCTGCTTGGTTCCCCTCAAGTGCTAGTATTCTCCTGCTAAATTGTTTGCCTTTCTAATGAAGTGAACTGTTTGTTTGACTCTGCAAGGAAGGTATTTAACCAGGCACTAAAGTAAACATTGGAGACATTCAAATAAGCCATGCAGATCTGCTTTGTGAAGGGAAGGGAAACTCTTTGGCCTCCTCACCTCTGGGAAGAGTCGTTAAAGAGCTGTTTAAATAATAAACGGAGCCCAGTGAGCGGATATTGCTGGGCCGGTTGGGGTCTTTTGTGCTAGCAGGGCGGGCCTGGGAATTCCTCTGCTGGCACTGGGAGCAGAGCTGCTCTCGTCTCAGTTAGTAATTGTGATTTATTTATGTGTGAAGGAACTTCTGCTTCATTCAGTCTTGATTAAAACACTCCAATTAGCCTTCAGGATGGCTGGCGGACAGGAGGGCAATGATTTTTTTAGCAATGGAGAAGGCAGGCAAGAGGAGTGGTATAGGGTTAAGCTTGTGTCCTTCCTGGCCAAGCACGCTGTGGCCCCATCTGCCAGTTGGGGCCGTGTCTGGGAGCTGTCAGAGGTGCTGGGGGGTGACTGGACCTGAGGGTGAACAGAGGGCCTTCTGAGGGCGGGCCTGGGTTGCAAGGCCAAGCAGCTAGCCCACTGTATCTTCTGGGGCTCTGCAGGCCAGCCCATCTGGGACTGAGACCAGGCTTTGTCATTCCTGCCTCTGTGTCTTTGACTTGTCTTCTGATCCCTGTTTTCTCATTTGTGAAACTGGGGTAGTAATTCCTACTTCACTGAGTTTTCACATAGTGTAAATGAAAAGTACATGAAAAGTGTGTGGGGTGATCTTTGGCACAGAGGCAGTGCTCAGTAAATGGTGGCTGTTTATTGTTGGAATGTATCTGTGGCTATAATTTTTTCCCTCTCCTGATGGTTGAACTGATGACCACGTGTGGCTAACCTGGGGTTCAGAGGACAGAGCTTTGCTGCTGCGTAACTTACTCGGAAACAAAGTGGAGGACCCTCCATGGGCCTCACGATCAGCAAAGCGAAAACATGGGCTGAGCAGTCACATTATCTATGAAGCTAAATATACTCAGGTGAAGAAGTTGACTATTGTCAACGTAAGAAACGCCCAAACCTGTAGAGAATTTTTATGAGCTTATTTGAGCCAAATGGACAACATATGCCGGGGAGGAAGGTTTCAAATGCTCAGGAGAATGGCAGTTTTGCAGCTGATTTTATACATTAGAGTCAAAGGAGGAGACGTAAAGAAGGTGCATGAAATGCACTGCTTGTAGATTAAAGAGGTGGGAGAAAGTAAAGTGGGGAAGTCTTGGACTGGATAAAAGGCAAAATGGAGAGACAGACTTCTTTTACATTGGTGGGCGGAGGATAGTTCAATAATTAATCTTTATAGCACAGAGATGGTATATGGGGAACAAAATGACAGTGAGGGGTTATGTGGTCTTCTGCTCTGGTGCTGGGTAGCTTATGCCTTTGAGGGACAGGAAAAGAAAATGACTCACATTTCAAAGGTATGTTATCCTAGATGAATAAGAACAATGGACAGAGCTCACTTAAGGTAAGGACTGACCTTTGCTAGGGAACCTATAGGCCTGACACATGACTACCCATCATGACCTGCCCAGGTAGGAATCTGTGATCAGACCATCCTGTGTGGTACTGTCAGTCACTGAGCTTGTGGGGCCTGCCACGTGGACCCCGTTCTTATCATTGTCAGGTTTATTGCATAGCCCCTTTTTCATTCTCACATTGATGTTAACTTGGCCATTGGTACTGAAGGAGAAGCACTTAGAATTATCAGTGCCCCGTTAAATATGAGTACCTTAAACTTATGAACCAACTTCACCTATGCTACTTCGTCCCTTGGTCTCATTGGCTTTAAAAAAATTCACATTATGATAATAGTCGTTACTATTGGTTTCTCTGTATTCTTTCTGATATTGGTTTCTCTCTAATCTTTCTGATGTGGTTTAAAATGGAGAGCATTCTCAGCTGCACAGCGGAGCAGGTGGTTGCTGTGAGAAGGGTGCGACCGCTGCCAATCTCTGTGAGCCCGCCGTGTGCGTTTCTCAGTGGTTACAGGTCAGCCTCCGCCTGACTGTGGAGAGGGCAGGCTGAGTGGGCAGAGTGGGTCTCTAAGGTTTTGTGCTGAGAGGGTTATACATTCTGTGCAGATACTGCGTGCTGGGGCTTCAAGGTGATCCGTATGTCACCATCAGTCCCTAATCCCAGCTTTGTTCTAAATACCGGGCTGCCAAAAGAAAAAAGTGTGCGTGTTTTAAGAGATGTGATCTATGTATTACTTTTTGAAGTTGAGTTGAATTCCGGTAGCAATGTTTAGTATGACGTATGGCATTCATCAAATGAATGTTAGTGTCACCATGCGACAGGCAGGACAGTCAAAGAAAATAGCAGAAGCACAGTTGTTGTTCAAGGAGCTTAAGACCATTTTGAAGTGGTGTTTGAAATTCGAGAATATTCTCCTGACTTAACACTCCTTGACTTCTACCTATGGGAGACCTTAATGGATGTGGTGTACCACAGAAACCTGGCTATACTGGTGGTATTTCAGAAAGAAAGTGAAACGGCATGTGCAGCAGTACAAGTGCTACAAGCAGTACAAGCAGTACAAGTGGCCACTTAGGTCAGTTTTGCTCAAGCAGTATTTCGCTGTAATCAGAAGTGTCTGGATGCTGATGGTAACCACTCTGAGCACCTCTTATAATTGCAGAAGTCAACGTGACTTGTATTCATCTTTTGTTATCAGTGTACATTGAGTATTACAATTTTAATACCGTTTTTTCCTTTCTTAAGATGTGTAAACATTTTTTTGGCACCCTTTGTACGTTGAGGCTCATATTATCACTTTCTGAGTCTTTATTAATTCTCGCAAGCAGCAAAGTGTGAGAAGCAGCTTTGGTCCCTAGAAGTATGTCCAGACTCCATTCTCTGACACATGGACACTTGTTGACAGAGTGCCGGATGGGGCCACCCCTGTGAGCGTGTGCCCACTGTACTCCGGGACATGCACACCCGTGTGTGGAGGCCGTAGTCCCTAGGACTGTAGGTGGGCCCAGATGGACCAGGTGTAGAGATGCGCTCCAGAAGTAGACTGTGTTCTCTGTCCTCAGCCCTGTGGGAGTGAAGGGACATCACTGAGTTTACACACCTCCCAAGTGTAGTTTATAAGGACGGGGTCCCATACAGTTGGTCTGGAAGCTAGGGTCACTTTGGGGAGAAGGAGCAGAGGACCCCGGGGGCAATCACATTGAAATCAGGTAGAGCCTGGGCCTCTTTGACCAGGTGAGGAGCTACTGAGTGCTGATGGAAGGTCTTGGGAAGAGCCGGCCAGTTAGGCTCCCCTCTGAGGCAGCGTGTTTGTTCAGCACAGGTCACTGCAGAGGTTGCAGGTAGCGTGTTTCCCTGAAACATGCTATAATACGAAATAACATGTAATAAGGGGAAAATAAGACCTAACCGGACAATCAGCTCTAATGTATTTTTTGGAGCAAAAATTAATATAAGACCCGATATTATATTGTATTATACTATACTATACTATATTACATTATATTATATTGTATCTGGTCTTACAGTAAAATAAGACCAGGTCTTATATTAATTTTTGCTCCAAAAGACGCATTAGAGCTGATTGTCTGGTTAGGTCTTATTTTCAGGGAAACGCGGTAGGATGGAAGCAGAAGGGCAGAGGCATTCCCCGGGGCAGCAGGGCAGTGGGCAGGAGGCACAGGCAGCAGACCAAAGCCCCTCAGCCTGGGAACTGTTGGCCTCTCCAGGAAGAAGTGTCTCCAACTGTACCCAGAGAGAGAAGCTAGGTTTGTTGATACCCCAAAATCTATCATTCCTCCTAGTCCTGAAGGAGAATGCTGGCAATTTGAGTTCTTCTTGGATATTTCTGAGCAGTTTAGCTCTCTAAGCTGTAAGAAACATGTATGGCAAGAGGCAATGAGTGGCCTGTTTTCCGTGGGCAGAGTGGGTTGTTGTGCCAGAAGCTTGGGGGCCCAAAGCAAGGTGCCATTTGCCTGCAGTAGAGTTCAGACACCTAAGGGCATTACCAGGAGAGCACATGGTTTAAGGGCAGCACTAATACGCTAAGAATCAAGCTCGGATGTCAGATGAAAGTCAGAAGAGATGGTGGCAAAGAGAGGGGTCGCCAATAAGAAAAGAGTCATAGTGTGAGTGTGGGGACAGAGCCCCTGAGAGCAGTTTCCAGGCTCTTGGCCTCACGTTGTGGAGTGCTGGCTCTGGTGGTGGATGGCCATCAGCTGTGGCCGGTTAGCCAATTGGCCACTGATATAACTGCCGTGGCTGCGTTGGTTGGTCAGTCGGTGGGTTGGCAGGCAGAGAAGTGGACAGCAGGTTGTAGGTCGTGTGAATCCAGCCTCCAGTGAGACTATAGTGGTGTGACCCCCCTACCTATGGCTCCGTGGCTGTTCCTTTTTGGCCTCACCATATGCTGCGTTCTTATGTGGGGAGCGGGACCAGAGACCCCGCAGGCCGCCCTGCATGACAGTGAGCTTTGCAGAACGGAGTCTGGGGTAGTTGTGGACCACCTGTGGGCAGCTTGGGGCTTTGTATCTACACATTGAGGAACATGTGGGAAGCAGCAGGATGGATGACGGGCTTGAGAGGGCATTCCCTCTGTCAGGCTTGCAGCTTGGGTTGTGCATGGATGGCGAGGGAGGGAGGTGGTCAGGGAAGCCGAATGACCCTGATGGGGGGCTGTCAGGTGGGATAGCCAGGTGGGCCCCACATCCCAGTATGGGTGGAGAGACTTCAGTTGTGATATTATGACAACCTTAAAAAGCTTTTTTTCTCTTTGAATTTCATCTTTTCTGGGTCCATGATGTAATAATTTGATAAACTCAACTCTATTGATGAACCAGAGGAAGTCTCAGTGAGAGTTTTCCTACTTTGGTCATCTCAGTCATGATTGGTGGGGATGCCATCGGTGCAAATGCCACAGCTGGCTGGTAGGGTAACGTCCCTTAAGCAGAAAGATATTTCCCTTAAGTGATGCCGTTTGGCATATACTCACATAGCCAACGTCTTTGGGGGTGTGTGTAAAATGTGTGTCTAGTAGCTAATGTGGGATTGCAGAGAAGAAAGAAATGTAAGAAAAATGGGGAATGTTTAGGTACTTGCATTCCCATGGCCAAGAAATGTGAAGATTTTTTTCCCCTTAACAATGGTAGACCCTCTCCTTTATCTCTGATTTTCTTGCTCATCCTTGCAAGGGAATCACTTAGTATGCTTTATTATCTCACAATCACGGTGAAAGAGCCACTGAAAATAAACTCTGTGCTTAAAAGCTTTGTGTTCCTGTTTCATGATGCTTCCTAGAAAGTGAGAATTCGGAGTTTAGGGGGCAGGAGAGCTCTACGGTGCCCTGTCATTTCTGTCATGCAATTTTAAACTTTTGAACTCCAACCTTTTATGTCAAAGAGCTCTTTCTACATGCATGGGTCCTCGCAGCCTGCTCAAGTATCCCGAATTCACTGGAGCCACCAGCATTGCCTCGATGGGAAAGGATTTCAGTGTTTCGGAAAAGACCCAGTTGTAGGGAGGTTATTGCTGAGGGCCCACCATTGTCTGCCCTGCCTTAGGGGAGGCAGGGATGGGGTAGTGACTTCACATGACCACATGAAGTGACTCGCCAGCCAGCAGGCAGCCAGGCAGGGCTAGAACATGAAGCTCAGAGCTAGTTCGGCCCAGTAGGCAGGCTTCTGCTGGGAGTTGCCCCTATGCGTGCTCTGAACATGGGAGCACCTGGAAACCTGTGCAGGGAGGATTCTGCAGAGTAGGTGGGGCCTGCCTTTGGGGTTGCTGGTTTGGCCTGTTGTTGGAGGCCTATTAGGGAAATGGAAGGTCTGCAGTGCCCAGGAGGGAGGCTGCCCTGGTCCATGGCTGCCGTTGCATGTTTTGTTTCCTTTTTTGGCATTCCTCCCTCCGTCACCTTTTCTCTAAGAAACATTGGTTGAATACTTACTGGGTGTTTTGGGGGGATAAGTGAGCCCCTCTGCCCTTGTGTCCCAGGTAGTGTGAGAGGGAAAGAAGACAACTCTGACCTGACTGTGTGCTGGGGTAGGGGCTTGTCACCATGTTGCCTGGCATGGGAGTGGAAGACGGTGACCACTTCCCCTTCATGTGTGTTTATCTGCTTACAGCTCAGCACAGATGCTACTCGTTTTATGATGGGGTTGCACCCTGATAAACCCATGTAAGTTGAAAATACCTTGTTTCCCCAAAAATAAGACCAGGTCTTATGTTAAGTTTTGCTCCAAAAGACACATTAGAGCTTATGTTCATGGGATGTCATCCTGAAAAATCATGCTAGGGCTTATTTTCCGGTTAGGTCTTATTTTCAGGGAAACACAGTATCATTCAGTTGAAAATGCATTTAATACACTTAATCTATTGAACATTGTAGCTTAGCCTTGCCAGTTTCTACTTAATGTGTATCGCTTTTGCACCACCAAAAGTCAAAAAATCCTAAATTGAACCATCCTAAGTGAAGTGTGAGGGAAAGTGCCTGAGTAGGAACATGAGGGCTCGCAGAGAACTTAGAGTCTTGTGAGAGGGGACATGGTGAGGACACAGTGTGGGTACAAATAGAGTTCCACAGGTTGCCTGTGGTGGTCCCATGTAATCTGAATGACGGAGAAGGAAGGAAGGAGCAGGTATTTCCCTGGGGTCTCAGAGTACCTTGACTGATGGGGTGGCATTTGCATGAGGCATGGAGACAGAGTCACACTTGGCTAACAGGGACTTGTTTTTCACCGAGGGGATGACATCAGCTAGAACAGTGAATGGCTGCCTAAGGGAGCGCTGCCTTTTGGATGGCCTTACCTGGATGCAGCTAGCTTGCTGGGGGCATGAATGCCACAGTAAAACGCTGAGCTGGGCTTGGAAGGCCGCCCTGGGCCACTGCAGGTTTGGGGAGCAGCGTAGGTTGTAGGGGCGTAAATCTGGAGACTACAGTTTAGATAAAAGATGATACAAAAAACCCTACACTCTGACAGTGTCATGATAAGAAATAGTCTAAGAGTACTGGCTTTGAAATAGAAAGGACACCAACTCTGCCATTCTCCCTGCGTTTCCTTAGACTAGGCCCTTACCCACTCCCTTGTCCAGAAGAATGGTCATACTCTTCATACTTGCCCCCAGGGTCATAGGAAGAAATAAAGAAGTGTGTGCAGGTTTAGTACAGTGTCTGACATGGATTAAAGTATTTAGTGAATTGTACAGCAGCCCCCCCCCACACACACACACACCCTTATCTGAGGTTGCTCTTTCTTTGGTTTTAGTTACCCGCGGTTGCAAAATATTAAATGGAAAATAACCAAAATGAACAATTGGTAAGTTTTAAATTGCGTGCTGTTCTTGAGTGTTGTGATGAAATCTCATGCCGTCAGGCTGCATCCAGCCAGGGATGTGAACCATTCTTTCACCCTGCGTGCATATAATACAGTAAGGTATTTTGAGAGACAGAGACCACGTGTACCTCACATTTAGTATAATGTTATAATTGTCCTGTTCTAGTATTAGTTATTGTTGTTTATAAGTTAGCGTTATTGGTATGTATAGGAGAAAACGCAGTATACTGTGTATAGGGTTTGGAACTGTCTGTGGTTTCACGTGTCCACTGGGGGTCTTGGAATGCTCCCCAGAGGATGGGGGGCTACTGTACTTATACTCATAATTGTGTTTTTAATGTTAGTATTAATTACTATTAATGGGGCAAACCTTGGAAGAGTTTAGTTATTAACAGGAGCTAGAAATGGGTGGATAATGGAGATGATGGGGGAGAGTCAATAACCTGCTCTCCGACAGCTTCTCGTCTGCTTTTGAGGGGGATGAGCATGTGCCTCATTCATTTCTTGCTGGCTACAAAGATGTGCAGCTGACCAGCACATGCTAAGGTCACCGCTGGTGTTCCAGGGCCTTCAGTTACCTCCCAGGTGTACTCCGAGGAGTGGCAGCACTCTGCTGGGGAGTTCTGAGGACCGAGGTGAGCACCCTGAGGCTCTGAGCCTGCACCCTGTCGGCCTGGCTTTGTGTTCCTGCTGCAGATGCAGGATTGCGGTCCGGTGGGGCTCCCCGTGATCATCCTGGAGCCCTACTGCCTGACAGAGTGCTACCTCCAGGGTGCCCTGAGAGGGGAACCAACTTGTAACACAACACCTTGTTTATGCGAGTTTGGGTAGGTCTTTTAGCTTTTCTGAGCAGATAATGGAATTTTCCCTTCGTAAGTTCTCAGGATCGTCATAACATAGGAAATAAAGAGAAACAAGACTTAGGGGAATACTAATAAAACTTAGGAAATGATGATTTTAGTGTTGTCAAGAGGATCATGAGGTTATTAATGTGCATGAGTTTTAGAAAATGTAAAGCTTTGTATTCCTTTGCTTTCACACCTCACTACCTGTGTCTGCTAATTTTGCAACATTGGAAAAACAGAAACTCTTTTTTTGAGTAGGTTTATTTTGGATAGGATATAACTTCTAGACCTCATCTTTGTTGGTTAACGGTTAGTTTATTAACTAAACCAGGCATCTTGTTAGTTCACTATGTCACCAAGGCCTCTGTACTTCCATCTGAAATACCAGACATTTTTCCTGGAAACATTTCATCCTCTGCTTTTATTTCATCAGCGTTAAGGAAACAAATGTGTATTTTTGGAACTATGAATTTGGTTTTTGAATTGTGCTGTACAAAAATATGGTCATTGATATAAGAATTTGTTACTAATAACTAACTTCCAACCTTACTTATTGTCACTGAAAATACACCATTAGCATATTGAAAAGTAAATGGACTTGTCACTTTTAAAGGTAGTGATTCCTCATGTGTTTTCATGTGATTTCCCTTGGAGAGTTCTTATTTCTCTTTGTTACCTTTCCCTCTATTGATTTTTTGTCCCTTATCCTGGCAGGAAAGCTGGAAACAACAAAAATGTCTTGGATGCATATATTTGGGATCAGAAGCAAAGTACATTCCAGAGACTGGGAGGGAAGATCTCCTGGTCGCCAGGGGGAGTGGGGTCTGTCTCTGCCCCTGGGAATGCCAGGATGTAATTTTTAGCTGAGAAACAAGCAGAGAAGGGAACCAAAAAGCGGAGCATCAATTGTTTGTTCACAACCCAGGACACATTTGATGTGGTAAAGATGGAAATTTGTTCTGTCCATACTTTCAGAGGGCTATTTGTCATTTTCTTGTGGAAACACAGTTATGTTTGTTAAGGAGGATGGCGTGGATGAATGGTGACATGACCAGACTATGGTTTGGGGTAGCTTTATGTTTCAAATATGAATTAAACGAATTGAATTTGCCTATATGCTTGCACAGAAGAAATGACAGCAAGATCAGGCCTTGAGCAGTGGGGAATGCTGTGGCAACTTGTACAAGAGGACTCAGGAATTTTGGGCTGTTGCCAGAAGCACACAATTATTGGACTTCTGAAATAGCATCGTTTTTGTTGTTAATTAGCTTTCTATGTAACTTTGCTTATTTTTTATTTAAGTTATGAGGAAACTAAAATTTACTAGATTTGTCATCAATTTCAACCAGCGTCATTCTTTTTTAGGATTTATTTGGGATATGTTTTGCTAAAATCACAAGATAAGTATCCCTTTTCTGAATAATTACTATATGGATACTTCTACTATAAAGATATTTTTAGGTCACACAAATTGGCATATAAATATTTTACGTGTATAGTGTTATTACTCAAAAACTACATATTCATAAAGAAAAAAATTGATGTGTGGTTTTTCTGAAATGTTAAAATGTCAGAAAATCACTTTATTGTGATACACCAGGACAGGGCTTGTCAAACTGTGTTTCCAAAGGCCATTCAGTAAATGCGCCGGGCTCTGGGGGCCACATACCAGCTCTGCTGGTGTCGTATGAGAGCGAGCACAGGCAATGTGTGGAGAAAAGAGCACATCTGTGTTCCAATAAAGTTATTTGCAAAAAGTGACCTGAGCACAGTAGTTTGCAGAGTTCTCGCATAACACGTGTCCAAGTTAAGGCTCCTGCCATGGTATAAAGTGATGAATGATGTGTATGTACACACACGCACACACACACACACACACACACACACACATACACGCAGTCCGAGTTCTGATAATTAAATTCGTGAGCTTTCCACCATGCGCTTACATTGGCAGTGCTGCACAAACAGCTCTGGAAGGTTTCATAATCTTGGTTTATCAGTGTCTCACAGCTGTATTTGTGCCGATGTATGGTGGTGGCTTGCTGAGTGGAGTTCATTATTGTTATTCGGTGTTTTTGTGTGCTGTCGCAAGAATGCCTGAGCTTGAATTGGAGCAATGAACAAACATTACATTTCTTGTTAAACTTGGCATGAGTGGAAGTGAAATCAGGGACATGGCACGGCAGTCCAAGTTTATGGGGATAATGCCATGAAGTAAATGGCAGTGTACAAATGGATTAAATGTTTTTTCTGAGGGGAGAGAATGTGTCCATGATGAAGAGAGGTCAGGGCGGCCAGTAACTGGCAAAAACATTGCAAAAATTAGTCGAATTGTGTGTTAAAATCGTTGGCTGACTATGAGAAGCATAGCAGACCAAGTAAACATTGATAGAGAAACAGGAAAATCTTAACTGAAAATCTTGGCATGAGAACGGTGTATGCTAAATTGGTCCTGAAGGAGCTCACTGATGAACAAAAGCAAAGGAGAGTCAAAGTTTGCCAAGACCTTTTGGAGAGGCAAGGTGTTTTGGGCCATGTTATCACTGGTGATGAAACATGGGTGTGCCAATACGACCCTGAAACAAAGTGTCAAAGTGCACAATGGAAGTCAGCCAGTTCTCCACGACCAAAAAAGTTCTCTCAGTCCAAATCAAGAGTCACAACGATGTTGCTAACTTTTTTTGATGTCAGAGGGATTATTCATCATTAATTTGTATCAACTGGACAGTTAACTAAGGTTACTATTTGGAAGTGCTGAAAAGGCTGCATGAAAAAGACCAAAACAGTCTGGACTTTTCACCAACAATTCATGGCTCTCGCATCACGACAATGCACCAGCTCACACAGCACTGTGTGTGAGGGAGTTTTTAGCCAGTAAACAAATAACTGTATTGGAACACGCTCCCTCCTCACCTGATCTGGCCCCCAATGACTTCTTTCTTTACCTGAAGATAAAGGAAGTATTGAAAGGAAGACATTTTGATGACATTCAGGACATCAAGGGTAATACAATTGATAGCTCTGATGGCCTTTCCAAGAAAAGAGTTCCAAAATTCCTTTGAAGGCTGGACTAGGCACTGGCATTGGTGCATAGCTTCCCAAGGGGAGTGCTTCGAAGGTGACAGAAGTGGTATTCAGCAGTGAGGTGTGTAGCACTTTTTCTAGGATGAGTTCGCAAACTGAATTGTCTGACTTCATATCAGTAAGATTTCTAAAGTTCACTAACTACAACTACAGTTTCATAATGCTTGCACCGCATTACAGAGGGTCATATGAATAAGATGATCCACTCTAATGACCTGGGAGACGTTTCCAACTCCACACACACAACATACCTGTAAGACCAGAAGGAAGACCCTGATGCTCCACGGGGTGATTCCACTGTGACATCCACCAAGTCCGTAGCTGGTCCCTGTGAGGTGCCAGGCCTCAGATTCTGCTCGGAGTAGAGCGGGAAGGCCACGGACTGCCCCGTTGCTGTAGCCACTCCTGGTCAGGCATCCTGGGGTGTCCTCACAGGGGTTGGGTCAGCTCTTGTCCACAGCACATCTGTAGGCAGAATGTCTGAGCGAGGGAGTCTGTGTAAGTGTTGGAGTCAGTCTACGTGGTTACATCTCCCTTAGGCACCTGAACCCTGGAAAAGGCCTTGTAGGTGCCAAGGTGATGACGAGATACCACGGCAGGAAGAGGCTGGGGTACCTCTCCCCCGTCCCTGGATGGTGACAGTGCCTCTCTCTCTTTCTCTCTCTCCCCCCCTCCCTCTCTCTCTCTCCCCCTTTTCTCCCACTTGAGACCTCATTTGATAGGTGCTGGATAATTCTTTTTGTTTGAGCATAGTGGATGTTGTCCATATCAGGGTTTTCATAATGTTTCTAGTGATGAGAAACATGTGCGTGAATGGGAGGAGGCTGGTCATTCTTACGGGCAGGGCTGACCCCAATGACAGGAAAAATAATCTCTAATTCTGGTCTAGACTAAATTCCAAAGTCAATAGATGGACGATGTCAGTATGTAAATAAGCCAGGAGAGCCTGTGCGCTAGACAGTTTACTCTCGTTGGTTCTCCTTGCACTTTCCTGTGCACTTTTAGGCCACTCAGGTATCATTTGGTGAATGACTCCTTTACTGACTTTGATCTCTCTTTTGTAATCTACCATTTTTGTATGTAAATTTCAAACCTTAAAAGATGGTTTCCCAGAATGGCATCCAAGAGATTTTATGGCCTGAGGAACTAAAACTATTTCTTGAGAGAATTATGCAACTGAAGATAAATCTCAAGTGTCTTTTCTCTGGCTACAGGTTATGATCAACCAAAGCTGTTGAGAAGAAACCTGAAAATCAATGCCTCTCATTCCTAATGAAACCCTTAATGCACAGCATGATAGCAGCCAGCATGAAATCGAATACTGACAAGTGTACCCAGCACAAAGATTTTTACTATGCATTTCAATTTAAACATGTGTGAAGCCAATTATGTATTTATCAGGTTTAGATTTCCTGCTCAAGCCTCGGATAATGTGCACTCTTCAAATCTCAGCTTAGCATAGACGATTGGTCCAGCAGGGAAAGCTCTCGCAGGTCTGTAATAAATCATCTTTGCGACCATAAGCATGAACAGTTGACTGGCGACCACTGTTCCACAGACTCACCCCACCTGGTAGTTTTAATTCCCTCAGTACAATTGATTCCCCCAGTCCTGCACATTATTCTCCCGTCTTCCATTTAGCCGGTTAGTTTGCTGACAGTAGAGTACACAGCACTTAGCAGCTGGTTTGTGGAACCATCAGTCAGGAAATTGTATGATAAATAGGAGGTGGCCAGGTTTAGTGGCACTTCCTTCTGCTTCAGCAGTTTTAGCCTGAGTTTGGAAAAGTCATCACGTGGTGTTTTGTCAAGGGCCAGAACAGGAGATGGCTGCGGTGCAGTGACTTATTCCACATCCACTTGAATTATGATGCTCCACAGCTGTGCTGCTCATGTGTAAATAATAAACCGTGAGGCGGAGGATTCTGGTTGCTGCTGCGACAGGGGCCTGCTCTTGTCATATGGGCTTTCTTGGACAGCTGCTTGGGCCCAGGATGGAATATGTGGCTGGGCTTCCACATAAAAATGACAAGCCAGGATGCAAGGAAGCAGTCAACATTTGAGGGTTAGGGCTTTTTTCTTCTCTTGTTTTTAGAAATGGGTGAGGATGAATGCCATGTGATGCCACGTATCACTAAAGGGCATACTCTCAGGTTTTCACTCTTTGTTTATATTGTTAAGTTGGTGTCAGGCATGACTTTAATTGGAAGAGGGGTTCATTGCATTTTCTCAGAAAGTGGTTTAGAAGCGTGATTTCCACTGACACAGGTCTAATTGTTCGGGTAGACTTCATCAGTCCAGAACAAGTTATTTTAAACTAAATCAAGAGGGAAACAAACAGAAACAGTAAAATCCTTAAATGAAAACCAGGTGTCTTTGGTAAAATCAGATCATATCCTTAATTTTTGTTCTTTATTTAACCTAATTCCAGAATGCAGAATTTGTAAATTGCCTTGGGACATAAATAAATACTGCAAACAATGTTACAAGATGCATCACAAACTTTCACTCAGAATTAACTTTGAAACTCACAAAACACTCAACAGTGAGAAATGACTGTAGTAATTGTGTTTTATACTTTCCTCTTCTCACATATTTTTGCAGTGCTTGGTCGTTGTCATTCATTCTGAAAGGAGAGAAGGTGAGAGAGACAGTGAATTAAAATCCTGTTGGAATAATTTCTTAAAAATGAGAAGATGACAGTGCCTTTTTTAATGTCCATGGTAGTGTTGTAGGTTTTTCTTGGGGAAGAGAGTTTTACTTGGGTATATTCCTTTGATTTTGTAGGATTAACTGGTTGGTCTTCACCTGTTTGCACATAATCACTGCAACTTAATTATGAATGCTCCGATAAGAGATAATACTCATATAAGAGACTGTTAGTTCCTGGATCTATGAGGCATACCTTGAATGTGGAATGCGTTCACACATTTTGAGCCCTGTGTGTTTGAAAAATGTGTATGTGCTTCGTCATAATTCATAAGTATACCCACATAGAGAAAATCAGATCGTTATCTGGTGGAGAGAATTTAATCATGCAGAACACAGCCAAGAAGCCAACTCTGACATAGTTGTCACAACTTACCTCAAAATGGCCACGTAAACTGGCACATAGGGAAAGCCTTTGGGAGGTGCATCGGACTTTATGAATGCTTAATTTACATACAATAGTAGGTTATTTCTCTGATTTCCAAGAGCAGAGAACATGTGTTAAGTTTGAAGGCTGCTGGAAGTGAGCACGTTTGCATCAGCGACTGCTGAAAAGAGACTAAGAGAAGTCATGTCTGATGGCCATCCAGCTGACCCCGAACTTGAATCCGACTCATTTGCGTCTGTTCCCAAATTTAAACTCAGGAAACATTCAGTGAGTTGAGTATGTGTCAGACTTTCAAACTAATGAAAAAAAGATTATTCCACTTAATTTCGTATTATTTTAATAAGGGTGAATAATTTTGATCAAAAATGGTTAAGTAGGATATTTTGGCTCTGCAAGATTACTGTTCTGACAACAGTGCAGGATAAAGTTTCAAACCTGGCACAGCAGCTCTCCAGATTTCCATTACAAAAGCCCAGCTCTGACATCCTTGAACATTAAGCCCTAAGTGGTGCACTCAAAATATAACTGACTTTTTTCATATGGACTCTATAAAATGTATAAAGTGGGATAAACGATCAGATAGTCAGAATAGTCCTCACCTGTTGAATTCCAGCATTGTTGTCATGATATCACAGTGACAATGCTGTGACAATACCAAGACGGTTTCTTTTCTCCCTTTGGACCACCCTTTCCCTGCTTTATCTTACAACAAGCACAAAATACCTTGATTACTGACATTTTCAGTACAATAGTCTTTTCTAGCCACAGAAGTTTTCTAGGTTCTAAATCTGGTGGAATGGCAGCAGCTTGGAATAATTCCTTGGTCCTGTCAATGCGTGTTAATAGTTTTTCACTCTTACTTTGTTTTCTCATGATCATACTATCAGATTCTCAAAGGAAGGGCAAAATTCAGAACAAGAGAAGTAAAATATAATTTTTTTGAAAGTTTAAAAAGATGCTTGTTGTAGAAGATTTAGAAAGAAGAAATGTTTAGCAAGGAAAATGGAAACCACCTGAATTCACCACATACATACAAAATAGTCCTTCACTGGGACTTGTGGAATACGGGTATCCCCTTGTTTGTGTTTGGTGCAGCCCACCCCTGACACCCCTCAAAAGGCCCTGTGTCACTTTTCCAGCCATTGCTGAGAACCTGTTCTCAGGTCTCATTGGGAAATCGCCTGTACCTCCTGCTACCCTCAGGCCTAGCAAATCTCCAGACTTGTAGAAATGACTGGAAGCCTCTGGTGGCCTGTTCGTATACACTTCAGTTCCTGAGAGTGTTGCCAGTTCGTGGGCAATGACAGCACCATGGCTCCATGCAGGTGCCACTGTGTGGAAGGAACCACTGAAGGCCAGGTTCAGCCTGTATGCCGTAATATCAGGGTCATAACCTGAGAGGCACACCTCCAGGTTTAAACTCCTTTATTTTTCTTCTTGAAACTTGGAAAAACTTTAGTGCCAGTTGCAAAATATCATCCATGCTCCTAGTAATAAAAATGTAGCAAAACTCTCTTCAGTTTTTGCAATGAATCACTATTAAAGAAAAAGTTTATTTGCAGATTTGTCAGAGATAATCAGCGTCTGTGTACAAGTAAGTGGGGTGGAGTAGAGAAGCTACTTTAAGTAAGTGTGCACATAGAACCCAGGGGAGGGTGAACAGCAGCCTGAACGGACCAGGAGGGGTGGCTGGCCTGGAGCCAAGGTGAATGTCAGGGCTGCAGGGCTCGGGTTGCCCCAGACCTCCCCGTCTGTCTCAGGGGTCAGCGTCAGCTCGTCTCTGGCCGCCAGGCTATGTGACTTTCTCCTGCCAAACTATAGATTTGCTGCCTTTGTGTTGGGACTGTGGAGGCGTCACCCAGGCCGAGAAGGGGAGCATGCATTTAAAAAAAGTATTGTATGTGTTGTGTGAGTGTGCACGGTATGTTTTGTGTGTGGTATGTGTCGTGTGTATGCACATGCGTGCATGCCACAGATTCTATTTTGGTGCAAAAGTACTTGCTGTTTAAAAGGTTAAAAATACTAATTGCAAAAACTGCACTTTACTTTTGCACCAAACTAATAGCAGGGACTTTAGAAAGGACTCCTTTCCTTAAATGCATCAAGTGTGTGAGAGAAAAGAAACTAGTGTTTATATTACATCCTGATCTAAAATTCACCTGACAGTGTAAATTTTGAAGAAAAACGAGTGCCTCGTAATCTGTTCCCCTTGGTTGTTTTTTTTGTTTTAATTTTATTGGGGAACAGTGTGCTTCTCCAGGGCCCATCAGCTCCAAGTCATTGTCCTTCAATCTAGTTCTGGAGGGCGCAGCTCAACTACAAATCCAGTTGCCGTTTTCAATCTTTAGTTGCAGGGGGTGCAGCCCACCATCCCATGCTGGAATTGAACCGGCAAGCTTGTTGAGAGCTCCCGCTCTAACTAGCTGAGCCATCCGACCACCCCTCCTGCAGCTCAGCCGCCTCTGGTTGTCTTCAATCTAGTTGTGGAGGGTGCAGCTCACTGGCCCATGTGGGAATCGAACCGGCAACCCTGTTCAGAGCTCACGCTCTAACCAACTGAGCCGTCAGCCGCCTTCCCCTTGGTCTTATGGCTCAGCCCTTCTGCTCTGGCTGGCCTTTCTCAGAGGGTAGGAATAGGTGTTGTTTTTCGCTGCTTTCCCGTGGATTTTGGTGGCACTCACAGGCCCCACTTTCTCGGGTTGACTCAGTCACCTCTGCAGTATGTCACACTGCCTCCAGCTGAGCTTTTAAGAGTTCTTCCAGAAATCCTTCCAATAGGCTGGGCATAGGTCAGGAAGGCAGTACAGAAACGTGGCTGCATGACCTGGAATTCTGTCTGTAAGTGTTCCTTTTATACAGGTTGGACTTACTCTCTTTTTCAGACCCTCCTCACCTCTTTCCTGCGTTCCATCCTCCTGTGCCGATTGACGCAAGACACCATGAGGGGCGTTACCATTATGACCCGTCTCCAATTCCTCCATTGCATGTGTAAGTATTAAAACTTTACCCAGTAATGAAACAGAACAAAATACTGGCTGTTACTATCTCAGGACTTTTTGTTAGAGCACGGCTATGGGTGTTGAAGACGTGATAGAAATATAAGGTTTACTTTTGAAATACAGCAAGCCTGTCTAGACTCAGGGACCCTAACCCTTAATGCTTCCTGTAGAATGCCTGTCACACTGGGTGGCTGGCAAGTATTTCCTGTATATTTTGTGTACGTGTGTTCTGTGGGCTATACATAATGACGTAAAAAAGTAAAAGCCTAATGGAAGGTTACCATTCAGAATATGTATTTGTTTGAGAATGGGTGTGAAGTTTTTCTTGCTAAAATTTCTGTTAGGTGAACTTCCTGTCCCAGGTATCCCAATGAATCGTAATGAATTTCTGTGGCAAGTTTTCATGCCCCTGTGGTGTGTACACCAACAGTCATTTGATTGATGTGAATGTCACCCAAACAAAATGGCAGATGTGATTGAGCACAGGGGTTACACAAAGATAAAAGGAAAGAATGGTGGTGATAACATACATTAGAAGAGGAAGAAGAAAATCTCGGGAAAATAAATACTGTCTTACTTGGTTTTGGGGAAAAGGAATAGTAGACTTGCACAACTAAAAAAATATTCTTTTTGTAGTACTGTCCAGAAAACTGTCATGTACTATAATATCTGGAGCCACTCTGGGGGGGGCTACCCCTTACAAATGTCCTTCAGATACAGATATACAGTATATGTATATAGATAAATAAATGAATAAAATACACTTTGTCATGTGCAGTAGTGACCCTTCATTCTGAGACAGTAAAGTTAGAAAAGCACAAATAATACTTTGAAGGATAATGCTGGTTATTTAGATGGTAGATTGCATCTCCATGGCTATTAGTTACAGCTGTGTAATTACATATATGCCAAGGAAAAATGAAGTTGTTTTAAAACAAGTCCTCTTCTGTGAACAGAATTAATTGATATTAACAACCCTAACTACATGCCCAAGTGCACGTATAATATTTTACCAACAGTTTTTTGGATCCATCTCCCATTACTAAATTGTAATTTCAGAGCAGATTTGCCTGGAGGTAAGTAATAAATCTGTGTTGCAGACTTCTGTAAGCATTAACGGAAAAGGGGGTATTTATAGAGAAAGAATACAGAAACTTGTGACTTATTTTTTGACTTTTCACTGGAACACAGGTATTTCCAGGGTTCTAAAGCCTGCTCATAATACACTCAAATAAAACCAAGAGGCCAATTTAAAATACCCTATACAAAGGGAAGGAAATTCCAAAATCAGGCTGAAACCTGCTATATAATTCACCGGGTTGTGCAGAGGTTTTGCATGGCTGATTCTCTGACTCTACAGTCTTTGCTATAGTAATTTAAGTGAGATTCTGTGTGGAATTTCAGAGTTCTTCACCCTTTCAAAATCATGTTATAGAGAAATTTCAAAACATAAGGTTATGTGATAGAATGAACTAGTTCCTCTGGATTCGTTATAGTTTGCCTTGTAATTAAATTCAAATATGAATATATCAATTAAAATCTGAAGTCCTGCTTTGGCAGAATGTGACAGCAAGACCTCATAAATCCACACTGTGTGTCCTGTGCCCTATTGCTATGCCTATAGTATTAGCTCACGGGTGATAAAAACACTGCAAGACAATTTAGGTCGAGTGTCAAGAATCCTGGGGTGGGGGTTGCATTTCAGACCTCACTCACTGGTGAGCTGGGATTTTACTAATTCCTGCTTTCTCAGCCACACTTAAAATACTTTAGCAGCAATTGACTAAATTGTCCTCCAGCTGCCTAAATGTATAGTTATATAAGATTCTTAATGCAACGCTAGTAGATAATGCTGAGTTTCAAAAGAGAAGTTCTGGAAAGTTCTGAAAGGGAAATGTCATCACTGTGGGCACAGTGGTGAGCACGTGGATCTGTGGCCTCCTGGAATTAATTGCTAGTCATCGAGGGGTCCTGGGTGGAGACCTTGAGTTTGTGAAGGAGGCTCTGGGAAACTATCCGATGCCACCCCTCTGAGCCTTTATAACTTGACATTCTCTGCGTTGACCTCAGTGACCTTCTGGCCCTGCCTGACCAACGCTCAGTTAAACTCCTCACCCTCAAGACCTCACCTCCCTGTGTCTCAGAGGCTGTCCTCGTAGCACCTGTGTGCTTTTATTGTAGCGTGCATCCTCTCGTCTGCTCATTGACTGCTCAGTGGTCACTGCTCCTGCGAGTCTGGCAGCCAGTGCCCAGCTCTCGGCCAGGCACTTGGTAAAGATGCTCAGGAGACACCCAGGTTGTCCAGTCTAAGACAGGGACAGCGGCTGCAGAGCTTGAGCCCTCCCCTGGTTTGCACTCACCTGTGCTGGGAACTCTGGTGACTTATTCTTGCTTGTATTGGTTTCACTCATGGAAATGAAGTTATCTGCCTTTTCCAACTAAGTTCCGTGAAATGTTTATGTGAGCACTCTTTTAATTTTTTTATTTTTACTTATTTTTATTATTTTTTTAAAGTTTTCTTTAAATATTTCTTTGCGGGAGGGGACACTAAACCTCTACTCAATTAAGAGCAATATTTTTAACAGTGCAGAGGTCTTTTATTTTTTCACACTTATCATGCCGTGAATTCGTAGGGAATGGGTTCCAGCAGCTCAGGCTCCTTCCCATTGGTTCTCACACAGCGTGTTTCTCTGGGTGGGGGGCAGGCTGGCGCTTCAGTGAACCCAGGTACCTTTCTCTTTGGCTTCCTTCTTTTTTTGACCATTTTTCTTCACCCATTTCAGGAAGCTATCTCGGCTCTTAGAGTGGTTAATATGCTCAATACATACATTAATTCTCTTTGCAAGAATCTTGCCCTTAACTCATTTGTTTACAACAATGCCAGCCTCATGCTGGGTGACATTGTAGACCCTTCTAGTTTTGCTGTGGTGACATTTGTGGGGCATTCCTTTTTGAACAGTGCCCGTTCCCTTGTTGTCTACAATGTCACCTGTGGCCACAGAAACAATTCCATGTTTTCTAAAAGGCCGAGAGAACATACAGCGGAGGCCTCTCCTCTCTCCCTTAGTGTTGGTCATTTTAGTGGATTACTGGAAGATAGAAGTCCTGGCTGAACAAAAGCCATGTGAGCACTCTTAAAAGCAGGGAATGTTACCAAATCCAAGTGTGCTGCTCCAAGTTTCAAAAGGACGAAATTCAAAAGGTCAGTTTGGAGCAAGGAAAGGTTTATTGATTGAGAAGGCGCCAACCGGGAAGATGGGAGACCTAATGGAGCCTCAGCTCCATCTTGATCGCAGGACTACATTAAGGGTTTTTAAGGGGTTAGGGGAACAGCTATGCAGAAGTGCCGGTGGGGCGAGTTTTAATTGGAGGACCTTGAGCTTGGCTATTCATGATAAAGGGGCATCAGCACTGGGTCTTCCTGGACAACGGACCCTTGGCTTCTGAAAGGGATCTGGTGTTCGTTCAGGTTCTGGTTAAGTCCTGGTCCTTTGGCTCCGTGTGCGTGCATGCGTGCGTGCTTGATGGGGGTGGGGGCACTTTGATTCCAGTGTAGCTGTAGGTCAAATTCTCTCCTCTGTGCATCTTTTGGCTTCGTGTCTCGTGGTTTTGGTCTGTTGTCTCTGAAAAGCCACTCTGTATCTCCTAAATAGGATAGGAGCGTTTTGAGCTCGTTCTGCGGTTACAGGAGCTGTAAGCGAATGCTGAGAGTTAGCATTTGAGGCCGTTGGGGTTATGACAAATCCTGAGCTTTCTGTCCTGTCCTGGCTCAGTCATGAATTCAGGATTGCTTTTGTATCTTCTGAGTGCCGTGAGTAGATGTCTGTGATTGCCTTAGGAATGGAGGTATTCTAGGCAGATGTGGCTTGGTTACTGAAATCTTAAAAGTGTGTCTTTGCTGAGGGGTAAAGCAGTGATCTGGAAAAATGAAATAATTTCATCTAGAACTTGAATTCCAAAAGACTTGCTGTATAATTGTATTATAGAAAATGGATCAAGAGAGCTTACTGAGTTTTTAAGATACTTTTAATCATAAGAAGACAAAATTTGGGGGCATTTTGTACACGTAATTTTTCTTCTGGTGCCAACTTTAAAAATGTGTAAGTCTCAAACAGGATTTGTGCTGATGATGGAAATACTCACAGATCTCTGTTTAGAAGGATGGCAGGCGTGATAATTATGCTATCACATCCTATCATTAAAGATTCCATTGAAAGGGGTTTATAAATTGCTCCTATTTTTAGATAAACACCCTATATTAAGGCATCAATGATATGGTACAGAATTAAATTAAAATCTCATAAAATGAAATATGTTCAGTATTAGCTGTTTGACACTTAATTTGCCTCTGAATGAGTCGAGGAAATCACAAATTAACCTGCCTTTGTTTTTCCAACCATGGCTTATTAGGTGTTAGAACAACTGCAATTACAGCCTAATAATAGCCACCAAGCCTTATAAATATGTACGGAAATATGTCAGTGTGTGTTAAAGAGCCCAGTGTGCTAAATGGAATGCCTTTGGCTTCCCCTGCTCTCTCTCGTAGTGTCCCCACAGTTTATGGCTAGGCAGTACAGATCAGATTGTAGAATCCGAGATAGTTTCAAATACAGTACTGGCAATGATGTTAGAATTTACTAGTATTTTCTTTCTTAAATACAAATCATGAATTTAGATTCAGAACTTATAAGTGGGACATGGAGTATCATTTTTCTCCTCAGTTGTCACTAAAGATTGTCATGTAAAATGTACAATTTCTGCATTGTGTTTATTTAACTCAAGCCATTTGAATATTAAAAAACACTGGATCTGAGGAACTTTCCCTTTTTTTTCTGAAACTTATTCTTCGCTGAATTCACCAGGACTTATTCCCCATAGACAATTGGAGTGTTTCTCTTGCGCTCTCAAATCATTTGCTTTGACTACACATTCCATGTTTTATTAAGCCATATAGAAAAAAATACAATGTTTTAGAAAAAATATCAGTGAATCCATTTTATTATGTTAATGAGATTATTCGGAGTATTAATGACAAAAACTGAATCTATATTCACATAGTCAAAGCAGTAACTTTATGTGAATATTTTCACTTCTTGGTCCTCTGTCTGTTTCATGCCTTGCGTTGTTTACCCCAGGACTGTTCCTTGTGCAATCTCAGGAGGCATTATTGTATTCTGTGGGAATGGATGATGCTCTAGAGGCAAAAAATTACTACTTGTTTTACAGTTTTACTTGGAAACTTAGACAGTTGGAATATTACATCCCCCTCCCCCAGAATACAGTTGTATTTTCAGGTGACTACTCTCATATTACGCAAGAAAGTATTCTTTTGCTTGCATTTTGAGTGTGTGTGTGTTTTTTAATTTAGTGTTAGAACTCATTTAAGCAGACTTCCTTTAAAAAAAACCAGACCTAATATATTTGTGGAAACCCTAAAATAAAGTTTTAAATTCCACATACATTCTGGATTTTTACTTGGGGAAAAATATCTTTTACACACAACTTTTTTAAGCCCAAGTTTTCTCATGTATGGACCAATATGAATTGAATTTGGACTGTCCAGTTTCTTCATGTGAGCTCTGCAGTTCATTTTCTGAAGCAGGGGACGTAGTTGCTAATCCGTTGCAATAATTTAGGCCCATAGGTCTTGCCAGTTGAGCTGAGAGCTGTCCTGTTTTGTGCCATGGATATGAACAGTAGTGTACCCCAAGCTGCATCGCAGGCCAGCACTTTAATTCATTTTAGAAAACCAGCTTCATCTTTTCTCTCTCAGGAGAATGAGCACTCACGTACCGTTCTACTCAGCAGCTCTTTTTTCTTAGTTGAGTCGATGTGGCTGTTTCCAAGGCCACCTGATTCACTGAAATTATTCCACCTAAGTAAGAAGAGCTGTTCTTCTCTCTAAAAGTGGTTCACTTCCTGGCACCTGGGGAGAAGATGCAGTACAGGGTAGATCATTAATATTAGCTGTGAAATAGAATGCACTGGAAGTAGTAAGGATTCACCCATGATTATGACTGCCTTTTAGAAATGAGAGCAGGGAGATGAGTGGCAAGTTTAGAGTATGAATAAATACATTTTTTCCCCAGAGAGTAAAAGCTCGAAGAAAAGATATATCATTATGGTAAAAGCTTAGAGAAAGAAGAAGTAGAAGACCAGAGGTACTACTACTCAGTTGCCCCTCGCCTCCTCCCTGAACGCCACGTGTTGCATGGACTAGGTACTATGATTATTGGGAGCTCGTGTAATAGCTATTCAAAAGTAGCCTTCAGTCTAGCCACCTACTTAAAACTTTGTGATGGGCCCAAAGCACATAATAATGATTTCATTCTTTTAATTCCCAGAGAAGCCTCCAGTAAAATGCAGAAATGAGGAAAACCTTGTATTAGTATTTGGGGCATAACTAGTTTGGAATATTTTAATAGTACAATTTAAAACTAACAAAGGAAAGTTCTTTATTCCCCTAGTGTTTGCACTCTACCATAAACAGTATTAAGACTAGTAAAGTGTAATGAAATATCAGATTACATCAAATACTGTAGCTAACATTGTGTAATAATCCCTTCTCCCCAAAAAAGAAAGAATGAGCTAGATTTTAATTACATCTCCTGAATCCAAAGACTGTATTTCTTTGCTTTTGCTAGGTCAAGACCATGACTTTCACATAGTAACTCTTAAATAATTATTTTCAGTGATGATAATGACTTGTTTCTTAGGGTACTACAGGAGGAATGTCATCATCTTTTGTTTTGTTTGTTTACTTTTGTTAGAATGTGTCACCTCATGCCAACAAAGCTGTTGCACTTAAGACTCAAAATCACAAGCTTGATTACCACTTAAAATTATATTAAAAGTACCTATTGCAATGTCAGATGCCAAATATTAAATCAGTTACTGGTTGTGAAGCAGGTTACCATTTAATGTACATGGCTACTTCCTAGGCCCTTCACATGGAAATAAAATTAATGAAATGAGCAATCTTAAGTGGACAACCTAAAAATAGCAAAATTTCATAGATAAGGGAAAAAACAGAAATGAATAGACAACTCACATGAAAAAAAATTAATAATGACTATAGCTGTAACTGGACTTTTTTGAGTACTACTTACTATAGGCTAGGCACACTTTAGAGACTTTATATAATTAGCTCATATCATAGAGCAACCCTGTGATGAAGTTATTGTGACTGGCCTCATTTTAAGAACATGGAAATCCTGACACACACAACCACACAGTGTAGCAGTAGGTCATACCACTATTTTAACCCAGGCATCAGGCGCTATACCCCTTGCTCTTAACTTCCATGTTCCATACATGAAAATGAACACTGCACACCTTGCTGCTCTAGTTTCTACTTCCTGGATGAGCACAAAGAATTCTAATAACAACCTACGAGAAGTGTCCTGTGTTTGTGGCTGTCACTGTCTTCTGCAAATTTCCAAGGTAGGGATATGGCCATGGAGAAGAGCTGGAAACAGCGTTTGACCTGATAAGTCTTTCTGTAGCCAAGCAGTCAGATATACATCAGTGTTTGCTGCTGTGGAACTTGTGACACCAAACAATCAGACAATTTACATATCCAGCTACAGGGAGTGATTTAATAATTGTGATGCATCAGCTTGGTAGAATATTGAACAATACTTAACAGTCACATTTGAGAAGACCATATTGAAACGTGGGTGAATAAAAACCAATGGTCACGACAGTTTACCCAGTAAGCCGTGTTGGGATAGTTCACGGAGTGCATCTGCCTGGGCCTTCTCCCCGCACACAGCCGTGGCTTGCTTGCTCCCTCACTCACTTCTTGCATTTCTCCGCACAGATGTCTCCTTATCTGAGATGTCTTTTAGGAAGAACTATCTAATAAACAGGAGTTGGCAAACTCAGCCTTAGGAGTGAAATCTGGCCCATGGCTTGTTTTTGCAATAAAGTTTTATTGGAACACAGTGACCCCACGTGTCTACTATTGCCCATGGCAGCTTTAGCAATCCAGGGCAAAGTTAAGTTGCTGACACAGGGAAAATATGACCCATCAGAGCCTAAACTGTGAAGTTTGCCAGCCCCTGATCAAAGGTAGCACCCCCTTTCGAGCCTACTCTTTTGCCCTTTCTTTGCTTTATTTTTCTTTCTTTTTTTTAAAGCAATTGTCACACACCGTATTTCCTACTTTCAGGTTTTCATACTGTGATTCCCAACATTGTTTATTGCAATATCAATTCAAAAAAAGAACATGTCTTATTTTCATTATTGTTTCTTGTAGTAAACTGAAAAAATGTAAAGCCTGCCTAATTTTAAGAAGTACCTTAGATTACTTACATCCATTAGTTCATTGTGCAAGTATGAAAATAAGGGTGAATTACAATTCCTAAACTTTAAAAATTTTAATGAGCTGGTGACGTGAATCCTGATTAACCAGTACTTTATTTTGCTTTAAGAAACAAGCATGAAACACACGAATTATACCCGGTATGTCTTGCAGTATTTCTAATGGCTGAAGGAAGTATTGAATTCAGTCACCAGTTGCAGAGAAAGCAGGCCCTAATTAGAGTGTGTATGCAGAGTCCCAGTGCAGCTTCGAGAATACAGTTCCCGTGTTGTTTGTGTTGCTCTCGGCAGTCAGGCCGGAGCAGACATGCACGGACATATTCACGGGCCCTGGCCCAGAGGCTGCGCCATGGAGCCCACTGTTAAACCTGTTGGGGACTTGGGGGTTCTGAGCTGGAGTGGGCTTTTTGCTTTGAGAACAGTGCTTCTACTCACATTAAGCCTGGCTTCAAAGAAAACAGCAATTTACTGTCATCATTTTATTTATTTTTCATAATATATGTTTGAAAAAAAATTGAACTTTAACAATATTTGTCCCAAAGAGAAGACATTTTCGGGTTAGTGTGTGTGGTGACTACCGCCCAAATCAAAGTGGCCTGCTGTTCCTCCTCTGTGGCCCGCTCTCTCACTTAGGTAACAGAGCCTGCTTTTTCCACCTAAACAAAGACATGCCATTTCCTATAGCTGCACAGTGTGCTGAGTTCATTTCAGACCTTCCCCAGGGGAACAAAAGCCAGGGACACAGGGGCTGCCTGTCATTCATTCCTTTCTGTAATTGTTGCAACCCCACCCCTGCCCACAGTGAAATTCACACATCAAAAAATAAAATGCCAGCAGATTTGTTTCCAGGAAACTGCTTGCTAACTTTCTGAATCCTAAGTAGCAGATTAGTTAGATTTTTGCATCTTTGGTGATCCAAGCAAACCAAACATACTAAAAGAAAATAGCAGGACAAAGGCAAGTGTTGAAATTCGTTCTTTCACTATTGAGGTAGGGATGTTTTTGCAGAACATTCAATGATAACTGTATTGAAAAGAAATATGAAAAATTCCTTTTTTTTAATTGGGGAAGGGGAACAGGATTTTATTGGGGATCAGAGTGTACTTCCAGGATTTTTCCAAGTCAAGTTGTCCTTTCAATTTTAGTTGTGGAGGGTGCTGTTCAGCTTCAAGTTGTCCTGCAGTCTTAGTTGTGGAGGGCGCAGCTCTGCTCCAGGTCTGGTTGTTAGTTGCAGGGGGCGCAGCTCACCATACCTTGCGGGAGTCAAACACTCAACCTTGTGGTTGAGAGCCTGCGCTCTAACCAACTGAGCCATCTGGCCACCCAGGAGCTGAGCAGCAGCTTATTGACTTCATTCTAGTCGCAGAGGGCGAAGCTCGCTGGCCCACGTGGGAATCAAACCAGCAGCCCCGTTGCCCAGAGCTCGCGCTCTAACCAACTGAGCCACCTGTCCGCCCTGAAAAAAAATTCTTGACCATTTTTAGTTGTGATATCTTTATGAAAGATATATCAGAATTGCAGTGAGCATCGGTATATTGCAGTTGGGTAAAATGTAACAAGTTAAAAGGCTTATGGGTCCCACGTTTACCTCAGCTAGTGTTAACCTAGCTGAGCTGCTGACATTGCATCAGTTTTTGTAACTCCGGATATACACTGCACCTCTGCCTCTCCTCTCTCACACACGTGCACACACACACACACACACTAGGGAGAAAAGAATGCAGAGAGCAAAGTAAAAAGTGGCGGGAACTGCCTTAAGTCATGTGGTGCATTACCAGTCAAGAAAAAAATAAGAGTCTGACCTAAAGCTCTAGATTTTCTAAACTCCAATCACCTAATATTCTGAGCCATCCCTCATCTCACATGTTTATAAGTTATAGATGTTTAAAACTCTCTCATACGGCCACAGGGAGATTAAAAAGCACTCAGTTGGGACTGTTATAGGGAATAAGAAGCTTAGTTTCCATCTAAAAATCTAAACTAATAACCAGAATGAACCTGTGTACAGTTGCAATTGAAAGCATTCTTTTAAAGGTTTATCTGTGAGGCTCCCTCAGCACTAAGTACCTGTGAATTGTTCCCAGAGAGCCTGATGCTCCCCAGACCCCATCCCCCCCCCAGGACCCCATCACAGGTAGTAAGAACTCTGCCTGCAGGCAGTTATGTCAATTCCGTGCATTAAGTGATCCCTGGGACCTGACAAGGTCGATGTCGTCTCCTGCTACCTGGGATCGAGTTAGGCACTAGCCACCAACACTCTTTAAGTGCATTCAAGTAGTATCCAAATATTGCCAAGTGCCTTAGAAGTGAGCAGTGTGCCTATCACATGGGAGATGGGGACAGAGGGGCACTGGCAGTTAAAGGATCTCCCTCATTTGCAAAACAAATCACCAAACCCTGTTGCTTGAATATGATTTACATTTTTAAGACAGCATCCAGCATTCAAGCATTCTCAATTTACTAAATGCTTCTTGCCTCTATTCAAAGTAATCTCTGGCTCCCCAAGAAAACAAAATCCCTGTATTCCTAGTCTGCATTGCTTTCAACCTAAACAATGCACGCTAGTGAAAGTTTTCAGAAACATGTTCAAAATTGTAAATTGATAGCAAAGGCAATCAGATCTTTAAAGGGGACTGATTTTAAAAGGTTTTTCATGGGCCAACCCTGTGGCTCAGGTGGCTGGAGCTCTGTGCTCCTAACACCAAAGGCTGCCAGTTTAATTCCCACATGGACCAGTGGGCTCTCAACCACAAGGTTGCCTCAACTCCCGCAAGGTATGGTGTGCTCTACCCCCTGCAACTAAGAATGAACACGGCACCCTGAGCTGAACTGCTTTTGAACTCCCGGATGTCTCAGTTGGTTGGAGTGCGTCCTGTCAATCATAAGGTTGCCAGTTCAACTCCCTCAAAGGATGGTGGGCTGTGCCCCCTGCCTGCAACTAACAACTGCAACTGGATCTGCCTGAGCTGTGCCCTCCACAACTAAGATTGAAAGTCAACAACTTGACTTGGAAAAAGTCCTGGAAGTACACACTGTTCCCCAATAAAGTCCTGTTCCTCTTCCCCAATAAAATCTTTAAAAAAAAAAGTCAGAAAATTTAAGTTTAAAAAAACTAAAATAAATAAAAATAAAAGGTTTTTTGTATCATAGTTGTCTGGGATGTAACAGATTAATATTAAAATTATACTGAATTATATAAATGTTTTACCTAACATGTTGGATTTACTTATTTAAAGTATTTTATGTATCTTCATTATTTACACAACACACACACACACATACACACACACACATATACACACACACACACACACACACCACTTACTTCTGTCCATTTTCCTTGTAGTAATCTCAGCCTGTCCTTAGGATTAGTCAATAAAAGTCTGCATGGTCTTCCTTAATGGAAATAGCCCAGAGGGGGAAAGAAGATCAGCATCACTTATGGTGATCTTGTTTTAACAATCAAACTATGCTCACCTCAGACTTTGGATTTCAGGATTGCAGGATACATGCAGTTACTAGATTACAAGAAGAGTCTGGGTCAAGATTCTACTAGACACAGGGAGTTGGGAAGGGGAGGCTGAAAGCAGAGGTCTACCCTGCAACAGGCTGCACTAAAGCCCTGCGGAGGAATTCTCCTGGTTGAGAGTGTCATTCCTATTTGAGAGAGAATTTTCTTTTTTTAAAAAAAATTATTGGGGTGACAATTGTTAGTGAAATTACATAGATTTCAGGTGTACAATTCTGTATTACATCGTCTATAAATCCCATTGTGTGTTCATCACCCAGAGTCAATTCTCCTTCCATCACCATATATTTGATCCCCCTTCCCCTCATCTCCCTCCCCCCACCCATTACCCTCTAGTAACCACTAAATTATTGTCTGTGTCTATGAGTTTTTGTTTCTCATTTGTTTGTCTTGTTCTTTGTTGTTCTTGGTTTATGTACCACATATCAGTGAAATCATAGGGTTCTCTGCTTTTTCTGTCTTGACTTATTTCGCTGAGGATTATAGTCTCAAGATCCATCGATGTTGTCACAAATGTTCCTATATCATCTTACCACCTAACAGTATTCCATTGTGTATATGTACCACAACTTCTTTATCCATTCATCTACCGAAGGACATTTTGGTTATTTCCATGTCTTGGCAACCGTAAACAAAGCTGCAATGAACATTGGAGCACACGTGTCTTTATGTATAAATGTTTTCAAATTTTTTGAGTAGATACCCAGGAGAGGGATTGCTGGGTCATATGGTAATTCTATTTGTAATTTTTTGACGAACCTCCACACTGCCTTTCATAACAGCTGCACCAGTCTGCATTCCCACCAACAGTGTATGAGGGTTCCTTTTTCTCCACAGCCTCTCCAACACTTGTTGCTATTTTTCTTGTTGATGATAGCCATTCTGACTGGGGTGAGGTGATATCTCACTGTGGTTTTTATTTGCATTTCTCTCATGATTAGTGATGTTGAGCATTTTTTCATATGTCTATTTGCCATTTGTATGTTCTCTTTGGAGAAATGTCTCTTCAGGTCCTCTGCCCATTTTTCAATTGGGTTGTTTGTTTTTTTGTTGTTGAGTTTCATGAGTTCCTTGTATATTTTGGATATTAGACCCTTATCGGAGGAACTGTTTGCAAAAATCTTCTCCCATTCAGTTGGTTGCCTCTTTATTTTGTCGATGGTTTCTTTTGCTGTGCAGAAACTTTTAAGTTTCATATAGTCCCATTTGTTTATTTTAGCTTTTACTTCCATTGCCTTTGGAATCAAATTCATAAAATGCTCTTTGAACCCAAGGTCCATAAGTTTAGTACCTATGTTTTCTTCTATGCAGTTTATTGTGTCAGGTCTTATGCTTAAGTCTTTGATCCATTTTGAATTAATTTTGGTACATAATGACAGATAGCAGTCCAGTTTCATTATTTTGCACGTAGCTATCCAATTCTCCCAGCACCATTTATTGAAGAGGCTGTCTTTCTTCTATTGTATGTTTTTAGCTTCTTTGTCAAAAATTATCTGTCCATTTTTATGTGGTTTTATTTCTGGGTTCTCAATTCTATTCCATTGGTCTATGTGTTTGTTTATCCCCCAATACCAAGCTGTTTTGATTATTGTAGCCCTGTAGGACAAGCTAAAGTCAGGGAGTGTGATACCTCCAGTATTGTTCTTTTTTCTTAAGATTGCTTTGGCTATTCGGGGTCTTTTGTGGTTCCAAACAAATCTGATGCTTTTTTTGTTCTATTTCTTTAAAAAGTGCCACTGGGATTTTGATGGGGATTGCATTAAATCTGTATATTGCTTTGGGTAATATGGCCATTTTAACTATGTGGATTCTTCCAATCCATGAGCACGGAATGTCTTTCCATTTCTTTGGGTCTTCTTCAATTTCTTTCAAAAATGTCTTATAGTTTTCAGCATATAAATCCTTCACATGCTTGGTTAAGTTTATTTCTAGGTATTTTATTCTTTTTGCTGCAATTGCAAAGTGAATTGTTTTTTGTATTTCTTTTTCTGAGATTTCATTGTTAGTATATAGGAATGCAATGGACTTTTGTACGTTGATTTTGTAGCAGCAACTTTACTGTATTCGTTGATTGTTTCTAACAGCTTTTTGGTGGAGTCTTTAGGGTTTTCTATATATAGCATCATGTCATTTGCAAAGAGTGATAATTTAACTTCTTCATTCCCAATTTGGATGCCTTTTATTTCTGTCTCTTGCCTTATGGCTCTGGCAATGACTTCCAACACTATGTTGAAAAGCAGAGGTGATAGGGGATAGCCCTGTCGTGTTCGTGAACGTAGAGCAAAAGGCTTCATTTTTTCACCATTCATTATGAGATTAGGTGAGGGCTTGTCATATATGGCCTTTATTATGTTAAGGTATTTTCCTTCTATACCTATTTTATTAAGTGTTTTAATCATAAATGGATGTTGTATCTTTTCAAATGCTTTTTCTGCATCAAATGATATAATCATATGATTTTTGTCCTTTATTTTGTTTATGTGATGTATCACATTGAGGGATTTGTGGATGTTGAACCATCCTTGTGCCCCAGGGATGAACCCCACTTGGTGGTGATGAATACTCTTTTTAATGCATTGTTGTATTCGATTTGCTAGAATTTTGTTTAGGATTTTTGCATCTGTATTCATCAGAGATATAGGTCTGTAGTTTTCTTTTTTTGTGTTGTCCTTACGAGGTTTTGGTATCAGGGTAATGTTGGCCTCATAAAATGAGTTACGGAGTACTGACTCTTCTTCAGTTTTTTGGAAGAGTTTGAGCAGGCTTGTATTAGATCCTCTTTGGAGGTTTGGTAGAATTCACTAGTGAAGCCATCTGGTCCTGGACTTTTGCCTTTGGGAAGGTTTTGGATGACTGATACAATTTCTTTACTGGTGATTGGTCTGTTTAGATTTTCCAGTTCTTCATGGTTCAGCCTTGGAAGGCTACATGTTTCTAAGAACTTGTCCATTTCTTCTAGGTTATTGAATTTGGTGGCATATAGTCCTTCATAGTATTCTTGGATGATCCTTTGTATTTCTGTGGTGTCTATGATAACTTCCCCTTTTTCATTTCTGATTTTGATGATTAGTGTCTTCTCTCTTTTTATCTTAGTGAGTCTCGCCAAGCGTTTGTTGGTTTTTCTTAGTCTTTTAAAAGAACCAGCTCTTTGTCACATTAATTTTTTCTATTGTCTTTTTGTTCTTTATTTCATTTAGTTCTGCTCTGATTTTTGTTATTTTCTTTCTTCTGCTGACCTTGGTTTCACTTGTTCTTCTTTTTCTAGTTTAAGGTGTAACATGAGGTTATTTATTTGGTATTTTTCTTGTTTCTTGAGATAGGCCTGTAATGATATAAATTTCCCTCTTAAAACTGCTTTATCCACATCCCAAAAATTTTGGTAGGATGTATTTTCATTGTCATTTGTTCTATATATCTTTTGATCTCTCCTCTAATTTCTTCTTTGACCCAGTCGTTCTTTAAAAGTATGTTGTTTAATCTCCATGTATTTGTGTTTCTTCCTGCTTTCTTTTCGCAGTTGATATCTAATTTCAAAGCCTTGTGATCAGAGAATATGTTTGGTATGATTTCAATCTTCTTAAATTTGCTGAGGCTGCTTTTATGTCCCAATATATGGTCTATCCTTGAGAATGTTCCATGTACACTCGAAAAGAATGTATAGTCTGATGTTTTAGGATGAAGTGCTCTATGTATGTCAATGATGTCCATTTCATCTAATATGTCATATGGGGCTGCTATTTCGTTATTTATTTTCTGTTTGGATGATCTATCCATAGCTGTCAATGATAAATGTATTTAAGTCCCCTAGTATAATTGTGTTTTGGTCAATTTCTCCCTTTACTTCTGTTAGTATTTGCTTGGTATATTTCAGTGCTCTTTGATTGGGGGAATAAATATTGATGACTGTTATGTCTTCTTGTTGTATAGTTCCCTTTACCGTTATGAAATGTCTATCTTTGTCTATTGTTATCTTTTTCATCCTGAAGTCTGTTTCATCTGATATCATTATGGCTATACCTGATTTTCTCTGGGTACCATTTGCTTGGAGTGCCAATTTCCACCCTTTTACTTTGAGTCTATGCTTGTGTTTTTAGCTGAGATGTGTCTCTTGTAGACAGCATATGGTTGGGTTTAGTTTTTTGATCCCATCTGCTACTCTTGCCTTTTGATTGGTGAGTTCAGTCCATTTACATTTAGGGTGATTATTGATACGTGAGGAATTCCTGCCATTCTATATTTAGTTTTCTGGTAAGGCTGTGTCTCCATTGTTTCTTTGCCTTTTTGTTGTTGTCTGTTATTTCTGTGTGGTGGTATTCTATGATGTTTTCCTCTGTTTCTTCTTTTATTACAGTATATATTTCAGTTCTGGGTTTTTTTTGGTTTCTTAGGTTTATGTAAAAGAAAGTTTGATATTTAGAGTATTCCAGTTTCTTCAGTACGCTTACTTTCTTCGTTCCCATATTCCGGTTCAGGCGTTTATTCTCCCCCTTTTTATGTTTTGGTTGCCTCAAATTGTCCCTGTTGATGGTGGTCGAATAGCCTCCTTTCGTATTTCTTGTAGTGCAGGTCGTGTATTAGAAAATTCCCTCATATTCTGTATGTCTGCAAAGGTCTTTATTTCTCCTTCATATCTAAAGGGTATCTTTGCTGGATATATTATTCTTGGCTCATAATTTCTCTCTTTCAATAGTTTGAATACTTGGTTCCACTCCCTCCTGGCTTGTAGAGTTTCTGCTGAAAAATCTGATGATAATCTAATGGGCTTTACATTGTAGGTTACCGTCTTCTTTTCCCTGGCTGCCTTGAGGATTCTTTCTTTGTCGTTGATTTTATACAGCTTCAATACAATGTGCTTTAGAGAAGGCCTATTTAGATTGAGGTAATTAAGTGTTCTATTTGCTTCTTGGATTCGAGGATCCAGTTCTGTCCACAAGTTTGGGATGTTCTCATCAATTTGTTTGAATGTATTCTCTGTTCCCTTCTTTCTTCTCCTTCTGGTATGCCCATTATTCTTATATTGCTCTTTCTGATAGAGTCAGAAAGTTCTTGTAGAGTTCTCTCATTACTTTTAAGTTATTTGTGAGACAATTTTCAAAGCGTGCCATTGAGCACATATTCTTTTTTGTCTTGGTTTCGGAGTGTGGATAGCAGGCTGTGTGTCTCTGTCTGACTTGGTGGTTGGTTCCTGCACTTACAAGGCCTGCCAGTGGTCTGCAACACACTCGGAAGATACATTACAAGATGTTTAATTTGGGTTAGCTTCCCCACCTTTCCTGTCTCCTGACCCAGTCAATTGTAGGACGTTTTCATTATTTTGGTTTTGTTTGTTGTTTTCTGTTTGTTGTTTGGAAGGAGGTATGTAGAAGTTGAATTGGAAGGAATGAAAAGTAGAGAACTTGACCCCCCCCTGGTGTATGGAAGGAAACACCCTTCTTGATCAGTTTGCTTTGTCTGTCAGGGTGTACTTTGGTGAAGCCTTAGGCTGAGGTCCCCACTGGTCTCCAATTTTTTAAGTTTTAGAAAAGGCCACTGGTCATTCTTTTTCTTTGTTTATTTTGTTTTCTCCTATCGGGTTCCCTGGCCTTCCTCTGACAACGCTTTCTGCATGAATTACATTCCTCAGAGCCAAAAGCTACAAATTCTTCCAGTGCTTTTGATTCCCGCTCCTGTGGTTAGTCCAGAGCTCCAGCCTACCGTGGGTCTCTGCCATTTTGTAACCTCATTAGTGAGAGGCTGGTGCTTCAGTCCAGATTAATAACAGCTGCTATTGAATCATCACTAGTTTTAAAATCATTTGGTTTCCTTTCAATGTGAATACGCTATGGAAGGAGGGGAGTTTAAGTTACACTCGTGCCAACTCAGTAACATAAATTGTCCTGGGAATGGTAGGAGGAGAGCCCATTAGCTCCATTTAAGTTAAGTTTACATTCGGAAGGAATTTCATATTCATTTGCACAAAATAGAAATAACGTGCAACAATAATGAAAATTATTCAGATATCTTAATCATAGCCATCACATTTTGTTGTACGTTTATGTTTTTTTGTGAAGTATGGTTTATGATTGAGAGACAGAGATGAACAATTAAACTTAGAAATTCTGTGTTTTTAATTTCTAATCATAAAGATATTTTGCTTCTTTAAAGCATTATGCCTTCATTACAGGTATTGGTAAAACATTGTGAGACCACTAGAAAAAACTCAGCTGTTTTAAGAGCAAAAGTCAATAAAGGATCTGTTCACCTGTTTCTACTCATTTTTTATGCATGAGAATCTTGACTAACAAGCAGGTGAGGTGTGCTGTATGTACCTAACAGGAATCCTGCATTTATCGATAGTGTGCCTGGAAGTAGTTTTGACATGGAACTCCTCAAAAGGACAAAAGAGTTTATCAGAAACTATTGAACAAACAACTTGTGGTGAAAATGAGGTGCAGTGTAAATACCTATTTATACATGGAAGGTTTTCCTTGAATAACTAAGTAAGGCCCCAGGCAGTGTAGCCAGGGTGTGGTTCTGGTTGCTTGAGGATCCTCCTGTTTTCTTGCTTGGCCTGATTTGAATCGGGCTCTTGGCATCTGAGCTTTGTGAACCCTGGAATCTATGTACTGGGGGCACAGACTTTCTGTGGGAGCCTCTCACACTGTTCTCTTTGGCAAGTAAATGCTTTCAGTCTGTGGGATGAAGGTTCTTTACATAGGGAGGATTTATCTGGAAGATGGAGCTAAACCTCTTTTGGCCAGAGGAGGCACTTTCTCCTTAAGTGGGCTCTGAACACAGATCCCCCAGTGAGCTGAAGCACAGCTGCCATGATACTTCCTGTGTGACACAGTTCCACGTCCTCGGAGTAGACTGGACTTCCACTTTGCACAATCATCACCTCTGAGTGAGCACAGCCCCACCCCACCCGAGATAGTGTTGGTTACATTAGCCAATGATAATACTGTTTTCCCAGGTTTCAAAGTGTCATTGCAGAAATTTCATGCATAACTGTGTTAGCACATGGCTTCCTCTTTTTAAAGCCCCTTTATAAGCTGGTTTCGCAATAAATGTGAGCCTCAGTCAGATTCCTTTCTCAGGTCTGCCACAAATTAGCTGGATCGCACACTTTCCCTGGCTTTTTCAGGCCTCTTTGTTTTTATCTGTGAAGTGAAGTAGTCGGATTAAATGATCTGTAAGAGCCCTTCTTAACATATCACAGTTATGGAAATTTTAGGTTTGTTCTTGTTTTTGCTTTCTGCATGGATACTTAGGAGTCTGTGAACACACTGTGGCTCTAATACATACGTGCCAGCGTGCCATTTTTTTCTTCTGTCCTTATATGAAGATCTGCTGAGAGAATCTTGCCCACACATTGGTCATACCTTCCTCATTCTTCCTCGTCTTCCCAAAATGACACTTTGCACATCCCTCCTTTGCCACCAGTGCATGGAGCCACCAGGGCACTCACCACTGGTGCCATTTGAATGTCCTTCACATAGGTTCCCTTTGGAGTGTGAAGGTAACTGGAAAACCACGCCATCTGCTCTAGTCACAGCATCAGTAATGTTCAAATGTAATATTTAAGCGTATATGCACATATTTATATTTGAGTTGAGGTAGTGTTCCTTTGTATTTATAATCATAGACTGGGTTTTAATACAGCTCAGGTATTTACTGTCTGGTGACTTACTCTGTTCAAGCCCATTTCATTATGCAATTCCGTTTTATATCAAGAATTCAAAGAAGGAGCATATAATAACACTTAACACAACGTGTCATTGCATAGGTATTTGATAAATGACAGAAATACCTAATACGTGTTTATTATATTACCATATTTAAGTCATCTATTTTAAGTTGTACATCCTTTTTTCACCCTTTAACATCTCTGAAATTGGAATGTATCTTGTAATCTGTAGTGCTTTATGATAGCTGTTGGTGAAATGGCAATCAGGAAGTTTCACGTATCTCTTAATACAATTATTTTGCCCATACTTTGCTTTTTGTGCAAGTAGTAGAGTGATATATGATGAAACCTATGTCTGAATAAGTCTAAAGAGTTTTTTTGAATAAGTATAAAGTAAAAATTTAAAGTCATGAGGAAGTATTGTCATTCTTAGTGGTCCCTAAAATAACGGTCCATCTTTAGACCAATGCATTGTAGCTTTGTGAAATACAGTGTGTTATCATATGTACTGTGGGTATGTAATCAGCAAAAAACGTGTTTTACTGTCAAGTTTTATTCCCCCAAGAACGCAGCCAATTTTTCTTAAATATTATAACAATGGACCTAGTTGCAGAACTATAATGATAAAATGCAAAGAGAATGTTTTTTCAAAATGCTATTAATGCCTAAATCATAAAAAATGGAGGAGGAGGGCAACTTCAGTGTGGAACAGTGTAAAGGAGGGAAGCATGTGTTGCATTGGGTTGTGTTGGTGTTTTTGTGTAGATGTGTAGCACAGGCTCTCAGGGTAAGACTGCATGATTAATGGTGTTTATTCTTGACAGAAGCCTCCTTTATTTATCTGCAATATAGTTTAGTGATTTTATCAGGCACCTGAATGAAAAATATTCAGTCATACCAATATTGCAGTGTAAATTGAGTAGAGTCACTTTTTATTATATCTTTCCTCCTTATCATCTGCACAGTAATTTTCTAGCAGAGGTTTGATAGGGAAAGCCTGGATTTAGCTGTACTTGACACAAAGCCTCTTCAATTTCCCCTAAAAGTTCAGGCTGCTCTTAGAAGAGTGAGTGTGTGTGTGTGTGTGTGTGTGTGTGTTTGTAATATATAAGCCCTCTCTCTTATCCAAGCAATTTCAGGATTTGAAAGAATAAAGATAAAATGCACAAACCTGGATGGGAGAAGTGTTATTAATATAAAAACATCTAATAGCTGTGAATTCATTGGTAAAGGCTTCTTTAGTATTTGAGCTGTGGCTCAGTACCAGGTTTTTTGCATGGTTACATAGCCTCACTTTCTTCTAAACAATTGTCATCCAAATGCAATCAGCATAAAGCCAGACCTTTTCCTTTCTCCTGGAGTAATATCAAAGTTGGAGTCCAGATGGCCCAGAAGGGACATCAGTCACTGTGATGATGGCAGTGTCACACAAGAAAGAGGGAGAAAGGAAAGAAAAAGATATCATTTGTAAGATACTCAAGTAAGGTGTCGCTAAATTTTAAACAAAACTTTATTCAAGTAACAAACTTTATAATATTAATTGTCAAAAAGAATCAATGTTGCACAGGGACAAATGGTTGGTATCATAGAATACATTGGATTTTAGGACCAAAAGGGGCTTTAAACCTGGTGGGTGAAATAGAGATCATCTTGTCCAAATCCTCACATTTTACAGATGAGAAAAGTAAAGCCCCAAAAAGTGTGTTTCCGTCATGTCTGTGATCCTCTGTGCAGGCTGTCCAAAGGTCGTGTGCACAGGTAACTCTGGATTATTATTTACACATTTCCTGGCTGTGAAATTGGTCCTCACTCATCGATCAGAAGACCTGCTTTCACTGTGGAGGTGGAAATGCAGTAGGAGACTATGGTTCTTTCTCAGTTAGTTATCTAACTATTATTAGACGATTAATAATAGTTCCTTGGTGGACATCCCTATCATCACTTAAAAAAAAGGATGATTTAAAGAATGAGAGAAAGTATGAGTCAGACACTCGTGTATCTTGCCAAGGATCACAAGAAGCAACCCAGAAAACACTCTAGTCAGTACTTAATAGTAATAATAATAATTATAAGGATTATGATGATAATGGTAATAGAGAAAAAGTCCACACCACCTCCTGGAAGACAAGCCTAAGCTCAACATGCCAGATTGCTATTGACAAAGGATTTATTCTAGTTGGTTCTTGAAGTCTTGTTTACAAAATATAAGCTAAAACAGAAGTCTTATACTCCCCCGGCTCAGAATTCCAGATGCACCCTGTCTTTGGCATAAATATCCTTCATAGCACCTGCAAGAGGACTCAACATGAAGCAAGGATAAATTGTTGGAACCCAACTTCCTCTTTGTAGTTAATTATTTCCACCCAGTATCTGAAGCTCCCTCCTGGAAGACTTCTCAATGAATAACAGAGCCTGTCTCGGGGCTCTCAATATTTTAAAATAACTGTTTACTTTAAACTGTTAAGATTTCCAGTTAAATGATACAAGCACAGGCTTGTTTAGTTAATTAAATCAGCAGTTCTGATCGAATCTCTTGTATGTACTTCAGGTTCCCATTCTTTACACCTGGTTGACATCATGGTTCAAATCCAAGAGTTCCTACCACAGGACATCATGGCTGATAGGATTCTGCCTTATTAAGAAAACGTAACATCTGGACGAGCAAACGCCACATTTCCCAGGAGTTTTCTAGATACTTAGTTCACGGGATTTTGTCATTTGCCAAGTTACTCGACACTGTTGTGTTTGAGTGTCTTTCTATTTTGCTATGCGTTTTCTTTTTGGAAAAGGTCATTACTTGGCTAGTTTGAGTGCTGCTTTTGGGATGGAATTGGTGATTCATCAAACTTCAAAAAATTGGATTAATGAGAATGAGTGGAAAATTGGTGGGGATGTCAGAGAAATCAGACTGAAATTTTTGCCCCCCTCCACGTTTTTCTTTTCTCTTAGCAATGAAGTTCTGAACTCAAACTATGGAGTAACTATGCCCTTGAATTTAGTTTTAGAAAAAAAATCCCAGTCATCCTACTAAGGTCAAGTAAAGTTACTAGTGCGTTTACTTTGTTAGAAGTTGTGAGGTAGAGTGCTCCTAGATGACACCAAAGGTGTCAAATAGCCGAACACTGCCGCGTGGGGTCCTGAGGAAGTACATACACAAGGAGTTGACGACGGCAAGGTGACTTTGGCCTTAACCAGCCCAGAGCTTTAGTAATAGCAGTGGCAGGAAGGAGTGAGTTGGTCAAAGGGACCAGCGGTTACTGAGAACTACCGTGTGGCATGGATGAGGCCGAAGGCTCTATGTATACTTTCTTGTCAAAAATTAAATAGTACAGCACTGCTGCTTTTCCTTATAGGTCCAACTGTCCTTGAAGCAAAGCAGACTTAAAGTTCGAGTTTGCCCAACACCACATCTAGGTCTGAGATCTTGCAGCTCTGGTGTGGAGGACAGCTGATTAAATGCACAGGGAGACGTGGAGGAAGAGCGTGAGACAGGAGAGCCCCTGGTCCCCTGGGCCTGGCTGGGTGGGCCCTTCAGCTGGAGAAAGAGGCACACAGGAAACAGGGAACAGCCTACTGTCTCCGAGAAGGCAGGGAGACAAGGACAGTGTCTGTCTGCTTTGCTACCACAGACCAGTTGGGAGGCTCTCTGGAAAATGGGGTCCCCTCAAAATTGTCCGAGAGGCCCACCACTGAAGGCAGCTGTCCATCCATCCAAGTGCACGGCGTCGCTTAGGGAAAGATCAGCAACCGGACTGAATTCCTCCCCCAGGAACCACAGTTGTTTTCTCATCATGGTGGTCTCCCTGTGGACTTTGTAATGGAAGACACACCATTCTGGGGGTGCCAAAAAACGTACACATTTTAAGAGATGGGATCTATGTATGTATTACTTTTCAAAATGGAATTGAGTTAGGTAGCAATGTGTAGTATGACGTTCCCTCAAAAGATGGCATTAATCAAATGAATGCTAGCGTCATTCACTGTATTACAATTTTAATACAGTTTTCTCCTTCCTTAAAATGTATATACATTTTTGCAACCTCTGTATTAGTTATTTTAATAATAGTCTTTATGATTATATTAGTTATGTAATATATCAATATATAATGCATATTATATACTAAAATACATAATGATGTATATAGTAATTATACTAATAATTAGTTTTAAAACTTACCTAACCAATTTCTTTTACTGGTTTTATTTTTATCAAAAACTCTATAGTAATTGGGGGAAGAAGAAAAAGATGATTTCTCTTAATTGTTACACTTTGCAAAAAGTAGGGTACTTTGTATGGAATATTTGGATTCCATTTGGACAACAAAGGAGGCTGCGAAAAATCATTTTAAGTATATTCTGCACTTATGGAACTAAAATATTCAAACCTGATGACAGATTATTTAAGAACTGGTTTGTCAACTGCCATTTGGATCAAGGATACTGTCTTCTCCACTGATGTCTCTCTCTGCCTTGTGCCTAACGTGTTAGAGACACACAGCGGACTTCTTTATACAAGGGTCAGTTGGGGCAGCAAGAAGACACATACTATGAGATGGGTTCGTTTAGCTACAAGTACTTATTTGAATAACACTCACTCTTATATATTCCTTTTATATGAATGCCTTTCACTCCATTTGACATTAAACTTAGAGAGCAGAGACCGAATGATCATCATGTGTTATGTTTCTTGCAATCCCCCTATGTGCTGAAATCATAATGGATTCTTATCAAATGGATTTTCGGTAAAAATGTATGTCCAATGGCTATACCACTGAAATATTCATCTTAGTTATACATGTAGTTTTTAAAAATTGAAATACAACATGGTATAATAAATTTGTAAAAGGTCTAAGTCAATCAGAAATACATGGGCAATATTATTTAGCTACAAAGATGAGGAAAATGGGATTTGAAATGGAACCATATTATCAGTTAGGGTCCTGGCAGTTTAATAGAGTGGATATTTACAGAGGTGTGAACAAGGTGAAAGGCCCAAAAAGTGATCTGAAAGCTCCCAAAAATAGCAAAAGTTGGAAGAGGTTACTACCTCTAACTTGAAGGTACAAACAAACTGAGGGGAAACTGAGCAAGTGAAGCCGGAGCCCATGACGAGGAGTCACGCTTCTGGACAGGTAGCCATGAGTGGAGGAATGCCACCAGCAGAACACTAGCTAAGAAGGGGAGGTGACTGGAACTAATACCCTGACTACCCTTCTCCGCCAGCTCCCGCCCATGTCTCTCATTAGAAGAATCCAGAGGAAAAGTGAACCACTTGATTCAGATCCTAAAGACCAGCCTTCCTGGGCAAGCAGGGGTTCTGGAGTGAAGGATGGCAAAGGGAAAGTAACTGGCACAGTCCTCTGTACATTTCAGGGTTACTGTGGGTTCTGGAGCAGGGGTTACTGGAAGCTCACCTTAAGTAGAGGAAAAGATGAAGTCTGGGATTGTGCAGATTTCTGACAATGTCTAGTGTATTAGCCGTGGACATTTTAGTTATTTGTTTCCTTCGCTGTATGGAGAGCAGAATTTTTATTACAAATTTTAGATTATTAAAACTGTACTTATTAAATAATTAATTAGGTAGTTAAAATACATTATTAGGGGTAACTCCCCTTTGTTCTCTGTTCGACCACTGCTTGAGTATGAAGAGTGTCTACTTGTTATAGAAAGAACAAAATCAAACAAAAAATAATTTATGTAAAAAACCAAAATTTTGGTCTTCTGGTAGTTGGAGCCCTCATGATGCGAGGGTATGTGTACATTTCCAGTGTTCCAAGAAACATGAAAGCAAATTGTAATAATCCAGCATACAAACTTGTTTAATGCTCTCATATTGGGTTATGCAAGTGATTAAATACTGTGATTTTAATCTTGGCTTTTAATAACCGAATAAGATAGATGAAAAGGCAGTAACAAATTAGATTATTTAATCATATTTTATTCTAAGAAGTTATTCTCTGCAGTATGTTTCTATTTTTAAGTTGATCATAGGATAATGTTTAAAATGCTTTAATAAGAATCCCCTACTCTTCATTGTAATCTATTTTCATGACCTTTAAAAAAATTAATCTGAAGTCAAATTATCTCCACAAACAAAGACAAAATTGTATGTTGCTTTATTGTCTCTTGGGAGAAAATCAAAATAATTTCCACCTTCTTTCTTGTCTGAAAGTACTTCATTTAGCCGTTGGGCAATATGGAAACAAGTGACAGCCACTGTTAAGTCTTCATGGCCTTGGAAGACAAACGGGTGAAGACAATAGAAGGGTCAGCGTCCCTGAGTGGGCGTGCCGTGCCCTTCGTGCATGAACCAGACGCAGAGGCAGTGGAACAGCAGTGCTTCCGTGATGTTGTGCCCTGACAGCCCAGCACCTCTGGTCCCTAGACTGCAGTTTGTGTGACATAGTTTAAAGTGTCGCCCAAACAGGACGCATGCATGAATGCCAACTATAATTTTATATATATAATGTGATGGTTCGGTGTGGGGTCGGAGGGATGGTGGATGGGGGGAGGGGGGTTCACAGTGTGAGGGATATGGATGATGAACGTCTAAGTATTACCTTGTTTTGTACACCTGAAACTAATAAATAAATAAATTTATGAAAAAAAAAAAAAAAAAAAGTGTCGCAGTCATAGTTCTGTACCCTGGCTATGACGTAGAGGCCTGGAATCTCTGTACTTGGAGCTGTTCTAAGTTTCAGTGTTCTTCCTGGAATGCTTGTTTCTTGTTTTGTTTTTTCTCCATGGTTTGTGCTCTCTCTCCTTCAGCAACCTCGTCCAGCCCCAGAACAGAGAAAAGGGAAAGCTATAGACAGAGATAGTCAAGGGAGGCCACCAGCAGGCTGCAAGTCCATGTTTCTGTGTGTACCTACTAAAAATAGAAACCAAGAAAGGAGCACCTCTCATGTTTTCCTGGTGCTACTGTAATCCTCAAATGCAGACTTTTCGCCAACTTGTCAAATATTTACCAGGTCAAGTGTGTGAAATAACACATGTCATTTATATGGAAAATTTTGTCGCTGTGTTCCCCACACCTCCCACCTCCTCCTTGTTTAGTAGAATTCACTCCTCTGGTCATAATCTTGAATGGCTCTTGTGCACAGTAGTGAACACATATCTGCTTATTAAATGTAAGGAACTTATCCTCCTCACTCAAACTTGCTTTCCAGTAGATAAAAAAATAACTGATAAGTGACCTAGCTACCAGAAATTTGGAAGTGGCTCTGTTAGGTAATGTTAAAAGCAGCTTTATTGAAAAACTATATGTATACAGAGGATGCCAAAAAAATGTACACACATTTTAAGAAAGGAAAAAGCTGTATTAAAATTGTAATACAGTGAATGATGCTAATAATCATTTGATTAATGCCATCTTTTGAGTGAACGTCATACATTGCTACCGTAATTCAGTTCAACTTTGAAAAGTAATACATAAATGACATCTATTAAATTGTATACTCTTTTTGGGTACACCTAGTATTTATATCTATGTCAGGTGATGCTGGAGCCATTGGAGTTCAAAGTTGGGTGCTTAGCTTTGGTGGTTTAGAAACTCAGGTTTTTGGTCAGGCTTTAGCACTAGGGAGTGTCACGTTAGCCCAACTCGCAGGAGCCTGATGTGGAAACAAAATTAATCAGAGATCAACTTACAGTGAGAAACTAAGCAGCAAGGACACTGGAACACTGTCTCCAAAAGTCTTGCTCTGTGGACATCTGTTTGCTGAGTTTAGAGTTACACAGACACACACACACACAGACACACACACACACACAGTGTTGTGGTGTCGTCTGACAACCCCCAAGAACATCAGCAGCTACCACTGTTTACTGAGTGCTCAGTGAAGGTCAGTGATGGCGACCCTGGGAGGGAGCTATTTACTGTTCCATTTTGTGTGTGAGGGAACTCCACTTAGTGACAGACTCAGTGAAGCTTGGATTCAAATCCAGTTCCTACAGATGTCTTGTATCTAATTACTGAGTTCCTGTTTATCACTGCCTCCCGTGGTTTGATGATTTTACTAAATAAGGGAGGTCCTGGGAAACCCAATATCAGGTAAGGGAGTAAAGCATAAGATTTGCTTTGAAAAGAGGGATCCAGTATTCAGTCTTGGAAAATCACATAGTGTGCTGTATGTACCTTCCCTAACATGCGTGTACATATGTATTTTGTGTGTGTGTGTATATGTCAGTGTATATGTCTGTATTGTATATGTGTACCGATTAGGAGGGGAGTATATTAGCATAGTAGTAGTATATGATGTATGTAAAAATATAGACAGAGCATTATTAGGTACCAGGCTCCATACATGAGACTCTCCTTCTATTCACTTGGCACGACCTCAGTGAGGTTGGACTATAAGGACAAGGAGAGGGTGGGTATGGCAGCTGAGGTCGCAGAGCTGCCACGGCACTGGTTCCCTGCAGAAACCCAGCACTTCATGGTCTCACTGCTGTGGTGGACTGGCTGACCTGCCTCCAGGATGCCCAGTGACCCCTCACTGGAAAACCTGTATTAAATGTTTTCCTATTCATATCCTGGGGATGGCTGGCGTTTGAACTAATGGTTCCTTTCTTTAGGGCAGGTGACTAACTTACTACAGCTTTCTCACTTGTATCGCTGTAGGAAGGCATGTCCCCCTACCGAGGTGAGAGCTAGATAACCCAGTATGTCCTCAGCATCATCACTCTGGAAGTGGCACATGTGATGATGACATTCCCAGAGTGGGTGAAGTTTCCTGACTTCTTGTTGGGGAACAATCAACCCTCTTCTCAGTGGTGTTTCTTACTGGTGTTCTCGCTAGGGAAGATGTGACCAGGTCTTGTTTCCTTCCCATGGCCGCGCTTTTAATAGTTGTCCTCAGTCTTCTTGTGGGAGCAGGTCAAATGAAAATGAAGACCTAGGTGCAGACATCAGACTGCCACAGGCTTTTGAAAAGAGAAAGCGTCACTCGTCTCTGGCTTCCTTGCTCCTTTGGGACTGGTGGCTGCCCAAGCTCCACCTCTGTCTTTTTCACGTTGTTCTGGATGCTGATTTTCCCCCATTCATAGGTCTTCAAAATGGAATCTAGGCCTCTAAGAATATTCTTACTACCCTTCTCAATTCTGGAATTTCAGAAAAATAACAGGTTTCACTTTTTGTCTAAACTGAAAAGACAAGAAAAGCCATTGCCTTCACTGATTCCAACTTCATATTATTCGGACCCCATTTGTCGTGGATCACAAAAACTTGTCCAGCAGGTATCAGCTCAGGCTTTCTTGAAATGTCTCCTTTTCCACATTTCTGCTGCACTGGTCTCTCATCGTAAATCTACAAATGAGTTTATACTTTGCAGTTATTTTTTGAAGCAGATTGGAAGGTTGATTTTCCTTTCTGGTAGAAGATGTGTTAGTGAACTGGAGTATCCCGGGGCTCTAAAGTAGAACGTTTCTAATTGGGGCTTATAATTCAACCAGTACCACAGAGCTCACTTGTTTTGTAGTAAAGAGCTAAAACAGGATAGAGTAATAGGTTACACTGAGTTCTATTTAAGTATAAGTCATTTTACTCATTTCTGAGTGAGTATGGAAAGCCTCAAGTTGTTCTGAAAAGAAATAGCTATTTTCTGGTTGTGAGCTCTTACTCTTCCCACATGTAAATTTAGAAAACTGGATTTTGTTTTACTTCACCAAAAGTGGCACCTGAATAACAAAAAGCTCTTTTTTATTTTCTTTACTTAAAATGTAAAAATAAGGAGTTAGTGAGAAAATCCATCCCCCTCCCCATATTCCAACCCCTTTTATTTTCTACTGAGAAGTGAATATGGTAAAGCCTTTAATTTTCTCTTTTATGTTCATTATCTGATCTTTGGTTTAATTTATTTCAGTGCCTGTGCTGTGCACTTGGTGGAGCTGGCTTCTTCCAAGATTGTGTGCTGACGGGGTGACGGGGCCATAGCCTGGCAGCCAGAACACACTTGCTTCGGGAGGCGTGCTGAGGAAATGTCTCCCGTCCCTTTCATTTCACTCTTAAAGCAGTGGTGGAAGAGAATTTCTCATTCTCAGTAGATCTGTCTCTATCTCAGCTTCTCTTTTTTATGGCCATTCCCTCCGCGAATGAGAAAATGGAGAGCACTTCGAGTGTTTGGCCTGTCATGGCCAGTTCACTGGATTACCCACACAAAACATTTTCTATTAGCGAATGAGGCTGGGAGGGGCGTTGCACAGACTGTCATTCTAGAAATGCTTGTCTTCGGGGTCTTCAGGAGTGGCTGTGGGGAAGGAGCCCCATGAGGGTGTCAGGGTGTGGTGGCAGCATGGTGTGTGTGAGAATTTACTTCCATCAGGCAAAAGCCTACATTCTACCTTAGCTCACTATAACCAAGACTTGGGCATGATGAAAAACACATTGTTTTCCAACTTTCTAATCCCAGGAGTACTTAATCACTGACTGGTCACTGAACATGACTAATCAGGACGCCATGTGAACATGGAGTGTGAGAGGAAGCTGGCACTCTGGTACTGCCTTCCAGAGAGGGGTTACCTTCAACACAGCGAAACCCAGAACTGTAAAACAAGTCTTACTCCCCCTGCAAGACGCTTAGCCATGAAGCTCGAGCATGGGTATATAGGATGTCTGATTGCACATTTCTCACACATTTTTGTACTTAGCTTTCTTATTTGTGGGTAACTGCCATGTGCATATTCAGACTTCCAGAGTCGACACATTTGCTTTTCTTTTTTTTTTTTTTGAGCCCACTGGCCCATGTGGGAATCGAACCGGCAGCCTTCGGAGTTAGGAGCACAGAGCTCTAACCGCCTGCGCCACCGGGCCAGCCCTACATTTGCTTTTCTTTTTCCTTTTCTCTCCCTCCTGTCTTTCGTCTCTGTCTCTCTCTTGAATGCAACACCATGATGGTGAGTTAAATTTTCAATGGTGAAATTAATGTTCAGGTCAAATGGAAAATATAATCTCAGCAATTACTTGAAGTTCAGATGCCTGTTGTTTAGAATTTATTAAGAGGAAAGCCAAAGGCAGACCTTTATTTTCCTATATTCCAAGTGCCGTGAAATTTCTCAAAGGTCAAATGGTTTTGCCCAAATAATTGTACAGTAGTCCACCTATCACCATGATTTTAAGATAATAGTACTGGAAATGTAAATGCCTGATTTTTTCCCCCCAAGACACCTTGAATTCTTGTTCTCCTTCTCAGATAGCCTCTGCCTATGCAGATGCTTATTTCATGCGTCCCTCTGTGTCTGGCTTTCTTTCCACCTAGGCCTTCTGCCTTATCCAGTAGCCCCACGTACTCGGACCTGCCCTTCATTCGGATCTCCCCACACCGGAACCCTGCTGCAGCTTCCGAGTCCCCCTTCAGCCCTCCGCACCCCTACATCAACCCTTACGTGGACTACATCCGGTCCCTGCACAGCAGCCCATCCCTGTCCATGATCTCCGCGGCCCGGGGGCTGAGCCCCACGGACGGTAAGTGTCAGACCAGCGCACCGCGCTTCCACATCCCACGCTGCGGCCCCTGCCCTTGCCTCACCTGGGTGTGGTAGCCGGTAGCTCTGATGTTTACTGAGCGCTTCCTGTGTGCCAAACACTGTGCTGAGTGCTTTAGCACTTGGTTCCCTTACAGTGTGAGGACACCTCCCTGAGGGCGGGTCTGTTACCGGTGCAAATAGCAGTGTGCAGAGGCGCCGTAGCTGGCAGCCTGGTCCATTGGCTGGTGAGTGGCAGGGATGGAACTCATAGCCAGGTTTCAGTGACTGCAAAGTCCCTTCTCTCATCCACTGCTCTGTTCTGCAGCTCCATGTGTGTTTAGACTGGCCCTGGAGCCAATCATGTGCCGTGCATGTAGAACAGTGTGTTTTGCTCACTATCCGGGGTTCACTTTTATGTTCTGCATTTATACAGATGTGAGCAGTGCTTCTTAAACTCCAGTGGTGCATATGGATCTCCTGGGATGGTGATAAAATGCAATTCTGTGTGGGGTGGGTCCAGGTGGAGCCTGAGATTGTGCACTCTGAAAAGCTCCCACGTGATGTCAGCGGTGCTGGTCCATGGACCAGGCTGAATAGGTCTTAGAGAGCGTGATGGCTTGGACCTACTGTTGCATGTGCCCTCTAGCCTTAATCTTGCCAGACAAAAACTGGAAGAGACATGTAGTGGGAAAAGAAACGAACTTGGACTTAAATTCTGTAATACTTGATTCTTATGTTAGGCACTCAGGGATCTAATTTTGGTTGGTTCTGTTATCCTCCCAATTACTTTCTCATGACTCTTTTTAATCAGTGTTGTATATTATACAATTGACAAGTTCTAAACCATTCCTTTGATTCAGTAAGGGCATTTCCCATCACATGCGCATGCATGCAAACAGACTTGCCCACAGTTGCTGGAACCCGAATTCAGGTCCAGAGGTGCAGAAGCCTTACTGATTGCACAGAATAGGTTGTGAGTTCTCTGCAGCAGGTCGCAAATCACTGACTGGTGCTTGTTTCAGAGCAAAGGGAAACACAGTGCACTGCCTCTCACTGAGCGGTATTTGATGACCTGGCACTGTCCCCATTCTCCAGGCAGACCAACTTTCTGAGGCTGGCTTCTCATGGTGGGGTAGTCGGTGTGGGAAACTGATGAGGGTGCTCAGTAAACATGTACTCAGTTGTATCTCCAGGAGTAGCAGTGCTTCGGGAACAGCTTTCAGCTCATTGTTTTTCTTCCGATTCATTGCAGTGAATATACTTGCAAGGTTCCTAAAGAATGTTTTGCCATTTAGTCAAGATTCACATTTTTTTCTTTCGATTTTATTGAGATATAATTGACATAAGCACTGTATAAGTTTAAGTTGTGAAGCATATATTGTGAAATAATTACCACAATAAGTTTAGTTAGCATCTATGACATAAAAAGGTAAAAGAAAAATATTTTTCCCCTGTGATGAGAACTTTTAGGATTTATTCTCTTAGCAAATTTCAGATATACCATTTAGCAATGTTAACTAGATTTATTATGTTGTACATTACATCCCTAGTACTTATATATCTTATAACTGGAAGCTTGTAAGATTCACACTTTTAAAATAAAAGTATTGGAGAGTCAAATAAGAGTAAAATGTGAGTTAGTTCTGCTTGGGATTTGGTTTGAAGATGGGAAAAATGGATAGTCACCTCCATGGAGTACTTGGGAATTCATGCAAATGACTCACCAGGAGAACAGAGGGAGAGAGGGGTCCAGTAGTTTACCTAACAATGTTGGACTTGAAATTGTGCCTGGCTCCTGGGGATTTAGTTGGGCCACTGGAAAGTGATACCTCTAGTTAAAGCATCTTATCTTCTGTTACCCACAGTGTTTCATGATGAGTATGAATAAGACTTTTTTTGATTGGGTTTTCTGCCTTCCTCTTCCTGCTTCTTAAGCGTCCAATTACTATCCAGTCAAATAAAGACCGATCACTAATAGTTCTCCCTTGTGCTCTAAGCTTTTAATAAGTATCTCTATATTTATCATGTATAAAAAGTCTGGGCACAAATATAAAAACAGAAGGCTATTGTGAGAATGCTAATGTTTCTGCATAATTGCAGAACTAACTTTTATCGATGGACTGTTGTGCTAATTAGCGCTTTAAATGTGCCATTGCATACATTGCTCCCATAACATCATGTAGCAATAACAGTTGACGTCATGGAGCAGGTGACACTGGCATTTGTATCCACATCTTTGGAATCTGGAGACCTCTCAGAACCGCTGCAGTGCACATAAATTGGCATGTGGAAGCCCGTTATTATCCCACTCTTATAGAGCTGATCTTGGCAGTAAATTGCTCCAGATTGGCAGGTATGGTTTGTTTTTGATTTTGTAATGAAAGAAGCAGCTTTTAAATTACGGAATACAAAATTGCAGCTTATCAACCAGTTATGTGTATTAAGGCCGTGCTGCCCGTTCCACTGTATGGCCCAGTCCTCCAGGTACTGAGAGCCTGTTGGAAGGCTCAGGAATGTTTTACATATGTCTGGGAAGAGATCACACATGTCTGCGTTGTCGACTACTATAAGAAATGTGAACACGGTGTGATATAAGAAATGATTTTATTTTGCTAGGCAAACATGGGGATGAGTTATGTACATATGTACATTTTAAGCATTTTGAATTCTTGGTGATTTCTTTAAACTGTGGGGGGTAGGGAGTCCAAAAAATAATTCCCCCTCACAACTTCTAAGTTTTTCTAACTGGGCAAATAAATTAACATGAGACAGATCAACAGGGGAGAGTGTCCAAAATTTATTATGGATGTTCATGCCGGGGTGCCATCAGAATATGAGGCCTGAGGATGCATTGGGCTTTGAGGTTTCTATGCCATTCTGGACAAAGGAGAGGGAAGCAGAGGTCTGGGATTTCAAAGGGAACGTGGGCAGTTTACAGGTAGATGAGAAAGAGCAAACATGTGGTAAACAAACTCTTGCTGGGCCACCCAGAAACAATAGGACATAGAGGGAAGTCCAACAAAGAGGCGTGGCTAGATTTCTCCCTCTCTGCCACATTTAGTTTAGAATCTGATGCTAAGGTGATGCTCCTATCCTTTAAGCAGGTTTTTCTGTCTGAATTCCTTTAGGCAGGCAAGGGGAGGGTTCTTTCTGAATCTTTTGTTTTGTAATAAATTACCATTAAAAGTCAATATCCCCAAAGGCGTATTTTGGGGTGGCAAAACTTCAGTCCCTTTCAAAACTAACCTCAAATATTTTGTAATGTATTTCATTTTCTGTATTCTTTTCCTTCGCTTTCATTTTCAAACAAAAGGTATCTGTACACTTAAGTGAAAACATAATTTGAGTTAAAGAATTTTTGCTAGAATTAGCTGATGTGGGCTGTGGAACAAATGGTGCTGCGATCCTCTTTCATCAAGTAAGCTCACTTTTCTTGTCTCCCCCTCTAGCGCCCCATGCAGGAGTCAGCCCCGCAGAGTATTACCATCAGATGGCTCTGCTGGCCGGCCAGCGCAGCCCCTATGCAGACCTTCTTCCCTCAGCTGCCACCGCCGGCGCGGGAGCCATCCACATGGAGTATCTTCACGCCATGGATAGTAAGTGGGGGGTTGTGTTCTGCAGTTCTGTGGGTGGCAGATGCCAGCTCATGAAATGGAGAGGAAGATACAAAGATTAGGTGACTGTCTAACTTTACAAACCAGAGGAGGATACGGAACCACCAGCACTCAGTGCTCGGGTTGCCTTGATTTTCTAGGAAGCTGCCACAGTATTGGCCATCTCCAGACTCCCTGTTTCGCTCAGGGGAACGAACCGGAAGATGCAGGCAATTGTGATGTGGCAGATATACGAAAAAATTACCCTGCCTTGAATGTCTTTATAATAAAATAAGGAAACATGTTTGAGTACATGAATATACTTTGCCCAGTCATTTCTTGGGTTTTATAGATTTTAGGCCTTGAAAATTAATTTTTAAAAAAGACCTGTACTTGGTTTTACATTTTTCTCATTCGATTTCCTTTGCCTTATATGTTTCCTTTACATTAAAAATTATATTTCACTAAGAATTTTTATCTAGGAAAAATAAACAGCATTTCTAAATAAGGAAGGACTGTTTTTGGTACATAGAAATGGAAGAAAATGGGATTGTTTGATGCATTTTATATCACTTATTTTGGGGTCTCCCTAGGCTTATGGTGATACCTTTGGGTCACTTATCAAGACGTATAGAAAAACGAGGTTGTGATTATCACTTTTCAGGACATCCAAGGGTTCTCATTTATTCAGATTCTTGTGGAGTACATCCATTTGCCAGGTGCCAGGAAGTCACCTGGAAGCATCATCCAAGGTGTATGTATATCAGCGAAAGCCACTGTCCTTTAAATATGACAGTAATATGACTTCAAGTAGGGCATATGCTTGAGGTTTTATTTGTTTGTTATTCCTAGCAGCAGTGTGATTAACTTGTGCTTTTCCATCTATAGTCTGTTTCGACTCTTTTGTGAAAGGTGTACACATTCGGCAGCTCTGACAGTGGTTAGTAATTTAGTCCTCGGGCCTGGGAAAGGTTCACACACAGTACCGTGTGCAGCTGTGTTTTACTGTCGTGAACTACTTGGCTGTATTACCCAGGAACGTAAGCTTGCACTGGCTTCCAGTGCAGAATTCATTACCACACCCAAAGTGAAGAAGATGCGCTGCCTCTTCTGCAGGGCTTCTGTTGTTCTGCTCGGAGAGTGGAGAGCTTACATTTCAGATTCATCATAACCACATTGCAATTAGGGATTGTTGGGGGGAAAAGTTTGGTGTTATTATGCAAATTAGTTATTTAAAATCTGCAAATAAAGAATTAAAATAAGACAGAATCCTTGGAAGGTCAGCTCGTATTACCTTCCTTATTTGATGAGAATGTGTTTAGTCAGGCAATGGCAGTTTTTATCTAAATAAAGGATGAAGCTACCCTTTTACTTAGTAAAAACTAATTAAAGGAATTTTAATTTGCCTACGTATATGGTAAATTGATTGTCATTAAGTAGGAATTTAGATGTCCTATCATTCATCACATAAAAGGAAACCTCCTTTTTCTTTGTCAGAATTTTTTATTAGAATAGAGAAACAAAACAATTAACCAAAAGCCAAGTCAGAGATGTCGGTGTTGGAACAATAAGAATGCTCGGGCTCATATTTAAGGAGGAAACGAAGACCTGGGCCACTGTCTTTCGGTTGTTTTGAAATTCTCACCTTGTCTCCTGTTCCCTTCATCACAGAATCCCCATCACTGTCCCACAACCAATGCTGCCTTTATTTTCTTTGCTTTGTTATTAGGAGCTTGGGACAAGCACATTAAATAAAAGATTATAAAGTGCTTAAAGTACTGTATTCCTTCTGTAAAATAACCCAAGTAGCATCTAGTTAAACAGAGCATAAGAATAGTACCCAGAATTTAAGAGACTTCCAAAAGCAAGTGGAACAACTTAAAATTCTTGCATTGGACATACACTGGCAGTAGCATAGCAGAGCCAACCTGGGATCTAGCTGGTTGCTCTGACCCATTGTTACTGATCTTTGGGACTCTTCAGCTGATTTCCAATGAGCACCTGACTTTTAAATGTGCCACCAATGGGCAATATTTGGTTCCAGCCAGTTCACGAAAGAGAGTTTTTGTGTTACACGTTAGAGTGAACAAGTCTGTTTTGTGGCTCCAATTCTACTTTTTGGGATTCGAGGGATCTTAAAAAACAGGAGAGCAAGTAATATCCTATAAGGAGCATAATGGAAATGAGGGCTCCTGAAAACCACACTGTTTGTTTTGGTGGAAACTGACTTAAATGAGTGCCCATCTTGGAGGGAAAAACGGAGGAGCTGGACTAGCCAGGCCAAGTGCAATTTGAGGGTCTGTGGATGGATGGAGTCAGGTACCTCCTTTGCCTTTGGGAGATCTTAGAGGAGTATAAGGCCTCTAGTGTTTCATAATGTCAGATGGCCTCCTTATCTAATGAATGCTTTAACAGAATTAAAGCTGTTCCAGGAATCAGCTCTGTGTAGAATGTATTGCTGTTCTTACCCTGCCAGTGATCACTGAGTCCCAGTGAGTTCCAGTGGGAAGGTTATTGTCAAGGATTACATAGAAGTCGACCATGAGTCTGCTTTGTCCTTGGAATCCTTTGCAAGTGCAAAGTATTTTGTTCATTGGAAAACTTCTGTGATGAAACTAGCCTCTCGTAGTGAGAAAATGTGAAACATTTATGTGTAAGGCAGATGCCGTGATAAAAGTAGGGTGCTGATGGGAACACTAGAAGATGTGTACATACTTAGGGTTGCTGTTTTTGTGCTGGTAATGAAACTATGCTGAATGAAGAAAGTCAATTTTAAATGTGCCTGAAAGAAAAATTTGAGTAGATTCCGCATTCATCATTCAAATTGGTTTTCAAGTTTTATACATAGATGGCACCAACTTACTAAGTTCCAGTTTTTTATTAACTATAAAGTATATTATCTGTAGAGTTTTTGTTTTCATCTGTTTCATTTCATTAAATTAAAGCATGTTGGTTTGTTATCTTTTGTCAAGGTCCATCTCTCATGAAGAAAATATTCCCAATGTATTTTCTGGGACCAAGTGCCTAGTCTGTTTTATATAAAGAAGGCTTATCTTTTATTCCAGTCTTCTGGGTACCATAAAATTGCCACATCTCTGTAAGCAAGCATACCCATGCTATGAAATAGAAAAGCCTCCATTATTACTTACAAGTAATAATGATTTATTTGCTTCTTACCTACTGTGATTATGTTCTCATTCTCTTGTTAAACTTTAGTTTGGTGACTCTAATGTAATTCTGACTGTAGAAGAGGCAAGAGTGGGCCAGTGGCCACATTCATTGCTATGCCCTGAAACTCAAATCTCTAATATCCACCAAGTTGAAGGCAAGTGGGTATTTATTTTTTAACTCTCCAGATGAAAAGCACTGAATTAAGTTGGCATGCATTTAAGTGTGAGTTACTGACTTCCAGGTTAGAGTGGCATTGGTGGAATGTTCTTGAAGGTAGAAAATTCTAATAAATATTAGAATTAATTAATAAGTCCAGGGAATTAAAATAGACTCACCAAATCTCATTATAATGCCTACAGGATATTTTTCCTCCCTGCCTTGGAAAATCTGTAAACAAATCATATCCCAATATTTTCAGTATTTGGGGGATTTATGCTGTTAGACCATGGGGAATTTTGGGCTGGACTCCTCAAGCTTGGCACTAGTGGGGCCGGATGGTTGTTCATCGTGGGGGCACCTTGTGCACTGCAGGGTGGGTGTTCAGCAGCCTGGCCTCTCCCTGCTGGATGTGAGTAGCACCCTGTGAGTTGTGATAACCAGAATGTCTCCAGATGTTGTCACATGTCCCCTGGGGGCAGTATTGCTCCCCCAACTGAGAATCATTAATTTAGGATAATGTATCAGTTATTTTAATAAAGCTTTAAGCATACTGTGAATCAGACAACTACAGAAATAGTGGGGAAATGAGGGCATAACCAAGCTGAATTTTTTATCTTAGGATACTTTAATTCATTTTTCCTTTGGCTCATTGCCTTAAAATGGTGCATGTTGGGGTGGGGAGGGTGGTATGTTGTCTAACTGTGGGAACCACTGTCTTTGTCGCTTGTGGTGAATTAATGATAGGACTATCTAAGGAGCCGTCAGATTCATAAATCACTAGAAATGAGAGGGATAACGCATAAAAGTCTTTCCCTTTTGTTTGGCAATTTATCATTTTGCCTGCACATTAATAAACAGAGCTCCCGCAAGGTAAGCCCTTGGAAGATAAATATTTCTCCCTAATTTCCTCAATTGTAGCCAGTAGATCACAAGTGGGAAGAGAGATACTTGTCATCGCAAGTTGCCACTTCTTACCGTTTATTCCTTCCACATAGGTAAGTAGCAATAAATAACAGGTACTGAGTGCAACCACAGGTAATGAGGTTCTGTTTTGTTTCTATAACAGGCACCAGATTCCCCAGCCCTAGGCTGTCAGCCAGGCCGAGCCGAAAACGTACGTTGTCCATATCGCCACTGTCCGATCATAGCTTTGACCTTCAGACCATGATAAGGACATCTCCCAACTCCTTGGTCACAATTCTAAATAATTCCCGCAGCAGCTCTTCAGCAAGTGGCTCCTATGGTCACTTATCTGCGAGTGCAATCAGGTATGTGTTTTCCCGAATATGTTATGTGTTTCTTTAGTAAAACATCACTGCTCGACGGCACCTGGATTTGTGTACTGAATAACTGTGAGGAAGAACACAGCAGCAGCATGACACTGGGCCTGACCCGGGATTCCCAAGCCAATTATTGGGCCAAACATAACTTTTCTTTTCTTTTCTTTTTTTTTTTTTTTTTTTTTTGGACAGACGTTAGTAGACCATCTTCAGAAATACTTTAGAAATAGTGGTTATTCAGTTATGATGAAATCCAGAGAATCCACCTGTGATTGGCACAGGCACCATCCAATTACAAAGCGCATAAATATGTGACCCTCTCCCTGCCTTTTTGGGATTTCTGGTGTTTATTTTCCTATGGGGATGTGCCTGGTGTCATTGTATTCTGAGGTTTTCTTTTCTTCGGAATTCATCACACTGTGCATAATCAGACGCTTTAGAGATGTCCATGTGATGGGAGGAGAACTGACTCTGGGTGGTGAGCACACAGTGTGATATGTAGATGAAGTATTATAGAATTGTACACTTCAAACCTATGTAATTTTACTAACCAATGTCACCCCAATAAATTTAATTTAAAAAAAAAAGAAAAGAAAAAAGAAATCCACTTCATAGAGAAATGAGTATGGCACATCTTTTTATCTCAGCTCCTCTTACCGATTATAGTTCTCCAGTGGGAAAACTGACTTCATACCTGCTTGTGCCGACATGCGAGGACAGGAGCCGAAATCAAAGGCCAGGCATAATGCACGCCTGCTTCAAGGGGGAAGGTGTGCTGGGGGGCGGAAAGGGAAGAAGGTGGCAGTAGGATCTTAAGTCTAATGGAAAATAAGTGCAGGTGAGATTAGACAGCATATCTATCACAGGAAATTAGAAAAAAAAAGTGTTAGCTATAGTAACATACCATATTTACCATACTTGATGAATACATTGTTTTTTCCAGAATGTTCTCAATTACAGTTTTAATTATTTCCTTGTTCAATTATCAGCCATGCTCCTTGGCAGGCAAATTAGTATTTAAATATTATAAATCTCCATTTTGATATGATGTCATTTTCTTGCATTGTTTCTTTGTGTGTTTTTTTTTTTTTATGTGGTCAATAAAGTATGGAAAGTTGGAGCAAAACAAATGACTCACTCTACTTACACCATAGCATTCAGCAGATAGAAAGGGTTCCTGGGGATGTTTTCAGGATGAGCCTCTGTCATCACAGAGGTAGCTTGGAATTGGGATATCTGTAGTCAAATTCCAGCTTTGGCACCAACCAGCTGTACGTAGCTGTCCCCGGTCAGCTCGCCGATGTTCAGTATTCACATTTGTAAACCACAGATAAGACACCCATTGTGTAGGAAGGGGGCACATGAAGTGAAAGCTGGCATGGGTCTCCAGGGCCAGGATGAAGACCCCTACCTTTGGGTGAAGCCTCAGGGCAGCTGACCCTGGGTGGGCCAGCCTCCCCAGGAGAGAAGCTCCCATGGCCTGGCTGTGCCCCCTGTCATCATCCCAGCCTGACTCTGAGGCAGTATGCCGGCTCGGATCCGTGACCCAGTTGTCCCTGCACTCCTGGCAGATATCCCTGGGATCACAGGAAGCCACTGATCATTGACCACATCTCAATTTGCTAAAGTTACATACTTATGTGGTTTGACTAGACGTCATAGCGTCAAAGTAGAGAAATGTGGCACACAGTGCTGTGCACACAGAATCACCCTGTGAACCTTCATCTCTCTTGCTTCTGCTACATTTACCTTCCCTCTTGCTCTCTGCCCAGCTATCTTGACTTTTTACAGCATCTAAAGGACTTAGAATATGGTGTGCAAGTGGTCACAGTTCTGAGCCCAGCATCTCGCTGGCTTCTTGTTCTCACCTTTGCCTAGGTAATCTAGTACCAGACTAGTACTTGAAAAACCGTCAGTGTACTGACTTGAAATTATCCTGGTCCCCTGCCTCCAAGGAACTGCAACAGATGCCATTGTTGTCTGTAGAGTTGGAAGAAGGGGTCCTGGGTACCCTATGGTTCCTGGGTCATCACACACACTTTCTTCTGTGCCCTACGCTCCTTTCTATTCTGTCCTCTCTCTTGCAGCATACCCTCTCATTCTTCAGGACACATCCACTGTGTGATAGGAGGAGATGTAACTTTCAATGCAAATAAGGTAATACCCATAACCCAATGAGGTGCACTTGCCACATAATACAGCAATGAGAACAATTAGCATCAGCACCTCTTGCAAGCCCTTTAGCTAGAGAAATATTAGTGCTTTGTCCTGTTCCGAGCTTCATTTTGTGAAATCTGAAAACTGACTTGAGGAATAATTACAGAGTAGCAGGACCAGTGGATAACAAGGAAAGTCAGGGAGCATGAAAGAATCCAAAAGGGTAGCTAGCTTTCTCAGGAGTGAAGGACCCATGAGCCAGTGTGCACTTAGGATGCACTGCAGCTCTGCTGGATACCAAGTGACACTGCACGCCTGGGGCACACTAACTCTTTGTCTCACTAATTTTGGAAAGCGTAGTGTTATTTCTGTTCTGTGCACCAGCACAGAGGCTTTGCAAGGTAACTTCACAGAGGTCATGCCTGGTGGGCATCAGTTCCAGCTACAATCCCTTGCTTTGTAATTTAGACCAAATGCTTTGGAGTTTGACACACACATGTTTTCTAATACTTAGTCTGCTTCTGGTATTAGCAGTGCATAGAGTAATGATGCCATTTAAGTGTCTAAAGATGTTATTGAATGTTTAAATGCCATAACCATTTCCTTTACATTTGTGTCCCAATTCACATGTTACTCTCCAAGAGGCTGATAATGTCATTTACCACTATTTGAAATTCGCATGTTTACTTGTTCATCTAGTAATTTACTGTAAGTTTCCCTGCCCTAGCACACAGTGCCAGAAAGCTGTGGACTCTGCGTCTTGTTCACAGGCGCACTCCCCGCCCCTCAGTGTGTATGCCCCGTGGCTCGTTCAGGGGCATATTCCCTGCCCCAGATGTCAAGGTGTCTGTGCCCTATCACCTTGGCATCACTAGACACATATTTCTTAAATGAATAAATGAAGGAGCTTTTCAATTGGCAATTACAATTCTAATCACCTTTATTAAAGAAAGTTTCTGTGTGATGAATAATTAAGGTTTTCAGAAAGTTAGTCTATAAGAATGGTGACTTATTGATAAATATACAGAGACAGAGGGAAGAATGCAGAATAAAGGGTTGACAAAGAAATGCCTATCTTAAGCTTGTGTGTGAGTCTTGTGTTTATATATTTACCTAGTAAATATATAACAGACTGCTGTAAAAATACTATAGAAAGCAAGAATTTTTTCACAAAAGCCCACTGGCATATTAAAACATACTCATAGTACTTTTAATGTGTAACTTTTTCAAATATGTTGTTCAAATGCATATCGTGAATCTTTTTATGTCATAAGTAAATTGGTAACTCAAAAAAATAACCCCATGCACTTGGAAGTGATGTGAAATACTTACTGTCTCAAGTGTTAAGTTCTCCGTCACCCTGAAGACAGCCAGCTAACAGGAGATGACGCCCGTTTGCAAATGCAGCCTGAAACCCCCACTCTGTATGCTTAAGGCTCGTGTTATAAATTCCCAGTGAGCGGCATTATATTAGAATAAGTTTTCTGTCTGCCAATCCTTTCCCCTAGTAATTGCACTGCCAGTGGATGAGGTGTTTCTGGTAAGTCTCCGCCCCCTGTAGTTTTGGCGAATATCACACATTCAGATAACCCAGCAGTTCTAGCCTTCTCACTTTCATTTCATGGCTAAAATGAAGATGGTTTTATTTCCTTAGTGGCTTCAGGTCTGCCAGGCCAGGACAGGTGTCTCAGTGAAAGTGGATGTGCCCAGAGCTACCCCTGCGCAGTCGGGTGGGTTCTTGTGCCAGCGCTCGTGGGCGGCCTGGTGGGCCGAGGGCAGCTTGTGCTTTCCTCTTGGTGCAGCTCCAGCACCTTGTGAGTGGCCCCAGAGGAAGGGTGCATCCGGAGGACCCACTGCCACTTCCTGAGGAGCCAGCTTGGTCTGCATGGCACTGGCTCTGTGCTGTGGCCAGGGTTAGCATCTTATTTATGGTGGAGAAACAATGAAAAAATGAGTTGGGTGGGAAATACTGAAAAATGGAGGAATACTCGGAACTCTGACTGCATCTTCTAAGGAGCGTGAGACAACCTTCTCTCCTCCCAGTTTCAGTGATAGTAATTAATATTAACTAAAAAAGAGTTTTACTTTACACCTAGATGATCATTGGTTGTATGTAGTACTTCCTTTAGTCAGCTACTCGTTCGTTTCCCAAATACTTAACTGCATATTCAGCTGTATGCTGCTCACTGTGCTGGGCTCAGGGGCTGCAAAAATCACTGAGAGCCTTGGCCTCTCCATGGCATTCACGGAAGCAAAAAGCCCCCAGCCAGATACCTGTGAAGCAGACCAGGGTAGCCGACAAGGCCCTGAAGGAAAGTTTGCTGTAGAGGGGCTGTGGGCAGCCCAGAGCTGCAGGTGCCAGTGAGCTCAGGCAAGGTGAGCCAAAGCACAGGCTGGAGGAGAGCAGGGGCCAGGCTGGCCATGGCATGCTGGACCAAGGTCCAAGGACAATGTGCCGCATTGTTTAGGGACAAGGGAGCTGAAGCTGGAGGGGGTCTAATGGGCAGAATGAAAGGCACCCACCTACTGATGGGGCACAGCCTGGGGAGTCTGACTTTGAACTTCCTCTCCCTCTTCCCCAGACCTCCCTTACTTCTCCCTTAGAAATCCTCCAGTGGGAGGCACGACTGAAAGGATTGGTAAGAAATGCCATTTACAATAGAGAAATAATAATATCTGGTGATGTTTTCTAAAATTTGATGATGCTCATATAAATGTATGTCTTTCTAACCAGTGCTTCCAGCCAGATCTCACTGGAATGTTCCTGCTCCTCACCGCCCTGGAGTTTTTGTCTGTTTGGCTGTTCGGTGACAAGTAGCTTTTAAACTTTTAAACACTTCATCATCCGAAACCGAATGTATTTTTGTCCAAAGCATTATTCAAAGAGTGCTTGTGTCTCAGTGTAAATGTTAAGGTCACACTTACTCATTTTGTGAGTCTACAGGTCTTTATTTGTGCGTCATTACTTCTTCCGAGGCTGCTGGGTTTTCTAGTAAACGTGCCCTGGGAGCTTTTGTGGATGAAAGCAGAAGTTTTATTTTTTTCCCTTCGCAAGTGCAAGCACATGCGTATAAGTGCCTCCCTGAACCTACGCACACACTAACAATGATAGCTGTTGGCCCATTCTCGGCCGAACTGGAAAGAACTGTTCTTACTTTGAATGGCCGTGGTTGTGCAGGAAATGCCACAGCTGTAACCAGAAAGTGTGTGACCTTGTTAGTACAACAGCCAGAGTTGGTTTTGATTAGAATTCCTCCTTTTCCCCCTTCCTCTCTCACCTCTTGAAGTCACTTTCCCAAATTGTGGGGCCCTCCTGTTGTAGCAGTGCTACCTGCTGCCTGGTTTTACCTGCAGTACTGGTTTCATGAGCAGAAGAGTTGGGAGAGAGGAGACAGTGAAAAGTAAGTCTCGGCCTGGAGTCTTTAGAAGACAGAACACCGGCTTTATTGCAGCATGAAGTTTCTTAATCCCAGTGCCCTGACTTAAACTACTACATCATAAAAGAGTCACATGAGTTTCTTTTAAAGCTATTTTTTTACAAAAAAAAAATACCCCCAATTGATAAAAATTATGTCCTTATAGGTAGTTAGCATTGATTTTACACTTAAAACAAGACATTTCCTGAGAAACTGAAGGTGCTTCATATTCTCCTTTCCTCTTCCCAGCGGGTGAGAGCTGGCGCCTTTGTGCCTGACGGGGGCTTCCCAGACCACTCTCTGGCTCCCTCATGTGGTTCAGCTCTAATCCGTCTCAGGTCTGGCCAGCTCTGGGTTGGGCCCTCCAGGTCATGGAGGGGTCCCAGGGATGAACCTGGAAACCAATGAGCCTTTCTGTGTAAGCAAATGTAAATAAGATGTGTGGAGTGTTACTCAGCTACCACAGCCTCCCTATCCTTTCCCCACACGTATGGCATGTTAACACAAGGGACCCTGGCACCATGATTCCCTGGAAGCCAGACGTTCCGTTCCATGGCAGCCTAAGGAAAACTATTAATTTAGAGAAGGGCTAAAATGCCATGTGGGTTGAAGTCATTAAACAATAAAATCGAACAATAAAATTTTAGGTCTGCAGTGGCTGGGTGATCCAGACTTTTGCCATCCTTCTTATGGTTCATCAGTTTTTCTTCGTTTTATTAAAAAAAGATCTCTTCAGTGTTGTAATCGGTTCTGTTTACCCCTCCAGGATAAAGGACGGTAGCAGGCCAAATTGCTGCTGTATTTGTTATGCCATATTAAGTGATCCAGCATATTCTCCATCTCCACCCCCCAGCACATACAGCATTCCTGAAGTGTTTTTAAAACGTTTTGGGCTTATCTTAAATGCTATTTTAATTGGGTTTTCTCCCTCTGACTTGAATGCTAATGACTTTAAATGCTCATATGTATATTAAGGTTGAATAAATGTTTAATGAATGATTTTCTACAGGAAGAATTTTTAAGTGTCCCCTCTTGTATGTCATTCCAGAAGTTAAATATAAATTTGATTTACAGATTGATCACAAGTGTTGCTGTGCACATGCTGACACACATCACATCCTTGGTGTGAAAAAGAATGTTTCTTTTGAGAATCAAACATGATTATGGATTGCAAACTTTTATGTCTTGATAACAATATATAACCTTCCAGATACAAATAATTGTTTGGTTCTTTGGAAATGTACACGGGATGTATAGAAAGTACTCAGTTAAAACTTGCTCACTTAATGAACGATGCAGTGAGTGGATTTTATGACATTTACTTGCTGAGCATCCTTTCTTTCTATGTACACTCCAAATCTTAAACAAATTGGGGATACTGGTTACAGACAGGAGACTTCCATGTAAGTGAGGGGTTACTGTGCAATATTAAAAAGCAAGGCCCAGTTTGCAAAATTTGACCACACTTTCCAAAAGGATATTGACAAAACTTGACGGTGTTTTTTGGTAATTTAAAAAATGCATCAAAACTTTGTTAAAGATTCAGACTTTGGGAATTTTAATTTTTCAGTCTTTGGAAGTAGAACTGGCTCCCACTCAGACAGCAGTTCATTGATCACTTTTAACTGAGCTCCAAGCTGAATTTAAAAGTGGAAGAAACCATGAGTAGTGATCCTTACTTAAAAAAAAAAAAAAAAAAAAAAAAAAAAAAAGCTTTTTATAGCTTTCACTTTTCTACATGCCTGCATGAAAGGTGGGACAATTTTAAGATGGGATATTAAATAAAGAACACAATCACTTACTTAGTAGTGCTCAGAACTCTGTCACATGTCACGACAGACAGTGGAATGCCCCTTTAAGGTATTTTATCAAACAAAATTCAGTAACCATAAATCTCCTCTGCTGGATACAAGTTATATTTGGTGATGAGGACACCACATGCCTTATAGTCAGGGATCTAAAATCCACATTGGTTTTTCCTGCTCTTTAGAAAAATAAAAGGCAAACTAACATTTGAATTAATTCTGGCTTTATCAATGTTGTCCTAGATGAGTGTTTCTCAAAGTATTTTACAAGGAAGAGCAGTCTTTAGAAGCTGCACACTGTATCTGGGATGGGAAGTTGAGAACACGTATTTGCATACTAACAGCTCCACATGTGGGACTGTTGAGCCCTCCTCCCTCAGACTTATGACCTTGGCACCTCATTTCTTTTCCCTCATAACACTTACTTTTGGATTATTATTTCAGGAGGCCTGTGACCATTTAGCACATTGCTTGGGACGCTCTGGGCCACCTGATCCTTTCTTTCTAGATGTCTTATTTACTCAGTATAGATTCACAGCTTTAAGTCACACTCTTATAAATGATTGTATTCTTTATTTAATATCCCATCTTAAAATTATCCCCACCTTTCATGTAGGCATGTTGAAAAGTGAAAGCTATAAAAAGCTTTTTTTAAAAATTATACTTTATTGAACATTGAGTGAAGAGAATTCAGAAATCAGAATGTAAAATTAATCTGTATTTAAGTGAGCCAGAGGAAAAAGCAGGTGAGCAGACTTGTGAAGGCCTAGGGTAAGAAAGCTCAGGCAGACCACGTTTTAGATGAGGCTCTGGTCTTCTTTAGAAGAGACGGGAGAGATTTATAAAAATTTTCCACAGTATCAATACTTTATATTTCTACGAAATTATGGAACAAATACATGAACCATTTAGGAAAATGGTTTTTTCCCCAGGGCCTTTAAAGTTAGAATCGACCTTTTCTTTTTAATTCTGACCTCTGTCATCAGCAAAATCTGTTCTCAGCTGCTGAAGTTCTACAGAAAGAGGTCAATCTAGATAGTAGCTTTGTTTATGTAATATTGTTTACAGATACATCAAATTGTACCATGTTTCCCGAAAATAATACCTAGCTGGACCATCTGCTTTAATGCGCCTTTTGGAGCAAAAATTCTGGGTCTTATACTAATTTTTGCTCCAAAAGATGCATTAGAGCTGATGGTCCAGCTAGGTCTTATTTTGGGGGAAACACAGCCGTTTTCAGAGGAAAACATGTTTTTTTTGAAGTGACTATTCTGTGTGTGATAGGCACAGTAATGGCCCCCAAAAATGCCCATATCTTAATCCCTGGAACCTAGGAATATGCTACTTTACATGGCAAAAGAAATTTTATGGCTGTGATTAAATTAAGAATTTTGAGATGAGGTTATCCCTGATTATTCAGGCGGCCTTAATGTAATCACAAAGGTCCTTTTTAGAGAGAGGTGGGGGAGGGGGGTCAGAGAGAGAAGAGAAGGTCAAAGTGAGGTGGATCCCTGAGCCCAGGATGCAGCTCCTGGAAGCCAGGAGAGGCAAGGTGCCTTGGGACCCCAAAAGAACACAGCCTTGCTGACCTATCTTAGCCTCTGTTCTCCAGAGCTGGGAGGTGTTAAGTGTGTATTGTTTTGAGCCAGTGAGTTTGGGGTATTTGTTGCAGCAGCCACAGGACACTAACACAATTTGGAAGCCACTCAGCCACTCATTGACTCAAAGTTGAGTGCCTGCCACGTGCTGGGCAGAGCTCCCAGCACCAGGGGTCAGCTGCAAGCAAGAAAGACCAGTACCTGGCTCACCAGGACCTCACTTATGTTTTAGAGGGTGTGAGAATACGATTTCAGAGAGTACTGCAGAGTGCTTCGTGAGAATAAAACTATCAAATGGTAGAGAATGATTGGGCAAGGTGCTACAGAGGGGCTCACTGTAGGGGGCATCTGTCTCAGGAGGCCTCTCTTGTCTAAGGAAGTGACATTTAAGCTAGGACCTGAGTGACAGGAAGCAGCCATGCTGAGCTCTGGAAGGACGCAGCAAGTATCTCTCTGCAGAGAGATTCCCGAGGCAGAGATTCCCGAGCTGTCGACCGAGGATGACAGCTCAGCACCACTTGGGGGACACAGAGCAGGAGGTGGTGGCTTGGGCCTCCTCGTCCCCTCCTGGGAAGTCCTCTGGAGGTTCTTTTCATGTATGTGGGAGGGGGAACTTCGTTCTGTTCTTGACATCCCAGGGCAGTACCCAGTCGTGGCCCGTCTCTGCTTCTTCCTTGCAAAACTTGGTCAGGAACTGTGCAGGCAGCTCTGCGAGCGCGAGGAGCCTGACCTCAAATCCATGTACCGATGCTGTGACAGCCACGAATTTCCCTTTTGTCACCAAATTCTGAACAGGCTTTGTAACCTGGAGCCAGCAGCCTGCCTGCCGTCCCACAGCAGCTGGAGGAGCCAAGAGCTGCACGGGCCCCTGTGGGCCGGGCCGCACCATCCCGGCGCTTTGCACTCAGAGGACAGGGTTTCTGTGGCTGGCTCCTTGTGAATAAGCTGAAAATCACTCATCCATTCTGTGTGTTCTCTATCCCGTGGAATCTAATAATTGACATGGATTTTGGAGAAAGTTTATTCCTGTCATCTGGCTTTACCAGCAAAAAGGCAGCCGAAAGGAGGATGTTACCCAGTACGCTGAAGGCAAGGAGCTCGCACCTGAGCGGGCGCAGCACGGATGCTGTACGCTCCTCCCCTCCTCCTTTCAAAGTAAAAATGTGCCTGCGCTGTCCTGCTACTAACATTTTAAATTTCTTATATATGAAGCAAGGGCATTTCCTGCCTTAGGAACTGTGTCCTTCAGTGTTCTTGATTCTTAATTAGGTCCTGACCTTTTAAGCCCCCCAATATTCTAGAATTGGGATGAAAGTAGCCACAGGGGCTTCCTGCCAAGCCTACCTGGTTATGTGGGTTCAGGAAACTCTGGAAAGGTGTATAGAGGTTCTTGCAAAGTCTGTCACATTGTAAATTTATATGTAGTGGGGTCTTTTGTTTTTTGTTTTTTTAATGGATAGAATAAGGGAGTTACACTTAGTAATACCCATTCACCAAAAGGAAAGGGGGGTGTTAAATCATTGTGTTTTTTTGATGAATGGCTTGTACACTGAAAAATAAATTGGACAAACTGGCATAGAGCTCAGTGAACATGAAATCAGCTATTAGAAGAAAGCTTGTGAACAAATTCTGAGGCAGATATGCATCTTTTGATTAATGCCCTATCAATCATGCACACAGCTACCTTTGCTAAGTCTTGCTGTAATCATTCATGGTTGCTTTCGGAAACACTGGCAGAAACTATAGCACTGCAGACACAGAATATTATTACTGATTTCTCCCTGACTTACTGTGAACAATGACTGTTTTCACCTTGTTCCTGCTTTCCTTTATTAAGGAAATACAATGCAGAATGAAAGGAGAGTTCCTCCAAGCCTGGTGGAATTCTCCTAGGGTATTTTTAATGATATTCAGTCTTAAATGGGCAGTCTATTGTAATGCAGGGTTCTCCGTAGGAATAATAGTAATGTAATCCCATTGAAGCCACCCTTTATGGATTATAGTGAAATAGGCAAAATGTGGAGTCACATTAATGAACAGAGTATGTCTACAGAATTATTAAAGTTGTTGAAATGGTTTGAATTTTGTTATTGTGATTATTATATTTAGTTAATGCGCTTAACAGCAGTCATAATTAACCCACCAGATTGGAAATTTGCATGAATTCTACCTTTGACATTGCTAGAAACCCTCATTCTTTCTGTGTATTACACAGCAGGATGGGGGAAATGTGTGTGTGTGTATTTTTTTTCCATTGATTATTTTTCAAGAAAGAAATTTTTCATGAATGCATTTATAGTTTCTCATGCATTTTGAACCCATTGGCAAATTTGGCACTGCCTCGTAGTTAAGAAATGTTTAGGTAAGCTCCCTCAGAACTTACAGTATCCTGGGAAACCCTGTGGCATAATGAAGCAGTGATGGGCATTAGCATGTGTAATGGACTTTAATGGACATTTAATGCTGTTTAGCTGGACGAGGGAGCTCTGTCCTCCCATTGGAATATTCCTCCATCGAAGCCCATTGATCACTGATCTCTCCCAGGAGAGGTTAATCTATCAGCTTCTGTAACCAGACGGCACTGATGGAAATTCTTTAGGTGGCATTCTGGATGAACCAGGCTTTCCATCTTTGCAAACAAATGAGTGATATGACAAGAATGGTGTTCAAAACACATTTAACCAATTGATTTTCTTTCCCCTTGTAATAAGATCTAGAGACATATGAAAGTACACAGTGTGAGCTGAGATTAAGGGAGTACTTCATGCATGGGAACGCGTTGGACTGAGAGCCGATGAAAGTACTAGACAGCGTGTGGTCACCCATCTGCTTTTATAGCAAGTTTGTTATTGTAGTAAAGAGCTGTTGTTTCATTGTGCTGAATCTTATTTCAGGTCTGTGTTTGTGTACGCACACGTGTGTCTTATCATCTTTCTCTTGCAAGTTTTCGAGATGTTTGTCAATACTTGTTTTTACCTTCTGGTTTAAACAGACAGCTGGTGTAATTTGAGATGGTAAAACTAGGTGTAGACTTGCAAATGTGGGGTCCCTGCGTTCTTGTCAGTGACTGTCTTCTGCTCCTTCTCTCCCCCATGCAGCCCTGCCTTGAGCTTCACCTACCCTTCTGCACCCGTGTCTCTCCATATGCACCAACAAATCCTAAGCCGGCAGCAGAGCTTGGGCTCGGCCTTCGGACACAGCCCTCCGCTCATCCATCCGGCCCCGACCTTTCCAACACAGAGGCCTATCCCCGGGATCCCGACAGTTCTGAACCCCGTCCAGGTCAGCTCTGGCTCTGCTGAGTCCTCACAGGTGAGCAAGACCATGTCGTGAGCTGGTCGGCCTTGGTAATGGTGGAGGGAACTCATGCCACTCATGCCAGCTCTTAACTTGGCATTCTCAGGACTTCCGTGTTGCAGCCTGTCTTCTTGACAAGGGCTGTCATCTCCAGTCCTGATGAATGTGCAGCATATGTGTTCCTCTTTAAACACCAGCTTCTTTCACCAGAGTCGTTTTATCGTTGTGGGAAAGTGGGCTGCTCGGTAAGGCTTCATCCTCTGACCCAGCACCCCATTCAATAGAAATACATTCATGGCTGTGTTGCTCTCATTTGGTCACTGTCTGCTGGTGCTTAGACTCGGGTGATACTTTGGAGGGAGAAGAACACTGCTATGCCCTCTGCTTTTATCTCCACACTGATAATGCTCAGAGAAGAATCTGGATGCTCTAATTAAAGGGCTTGGCAAATGTGGGTTTCTTTCCCACCTCACAACTTTGTCCATTTGAATACACCGCTGGAGCTGGTAAAGCCCCGGCCCTCAACTCTATTCCTCTTGCTTTTAAAAGCCACAGGGAGTTTACACTCCTGAGGTAAAGACTAGGAGCTGCTGCATGAATGTATTTTCTTGCTGTGAGCACATTCTGTGAACCATGCTGCCGTGGGAGTGGAGCGTTACCAGAGTTACTGCTCTTGAACCAGGCAAGCCTCCTTGTCTTGAGTCACATGTGTTAGCAGTGGTCCTGCTCGTTGCTCAAAACCTAATTTTTGTGTCTGTCCCCCGATGGTGATGGCAGCACAAGCCCACGAGCGAGTCTGCGGTGAGCAGCACCGGCGACCTGGTACACAGCAAGCGGTCCAAGACCAAGGCTGACGACAACCTGCCCAGCCCTGGGCCACGCGGTCAGCAGGTGAAGCCCCCGGGCTATGCGTCTCTCTTCATGCGTTCCTCCAGCTCAGAAGCAAACACAGAAAACGCAGGAAGCTGTGTGTGGCACCGACTGGCTCAGAGAGTAAATGGCGGGATTCACTTGTCACTGGGCACCAGTGCGACCAGCCTTCAGTGTTTAGCCCGATCTCAGGCTCAATTATAAGCTCCGGGCCCTAAGCCTGAGCTGGGCAGAGCTGGTGACGTTCTGTGGACTGAGAATGTTGTGATTTGTTCTTATTTTGCCACTTCCCACTTGCCAGGAGAATAGGGAGGGATGGAGGCATACCTGACCTAAGGCTACTTAGATTCCAGTTCTTTACCCCAAGTCCTCAGAGCAGGAGTTCAGAGACTCAGTCTTGTCTCTGCTTTCGTCACTTAGCGCCTCTGAGCCTCAGTTTCAAGGTGTGTGGATACCGTAACAGCATCTCATGGAGTACCTGTGCCTGACTCTGAAGGAGGTCGTTGAGATTAATTCTCAGAAACGGGTTGGACAGGAGCCCGGCTCTCCACAGGTGGCCAGGCTGCAGCGGCCCAACCTCAGGAGGATGGCACAGATGAGTGTCATGGGTTCTGAAATCCATCCTTCTTCTTGCATTTTGTTAGCCGATAACCTTGCTGTTTACACCTAAAAGCTTATATACAGTTTTTGTCATCTAAATCTAAATCAGATTCGAACTCAAATCTACACACCTAATTGTCTCCCAGAATTCCAGAGATTGCTTGTATTTCAATTGCTACAAAGCTGGCTGAGAAGAGTAGGGAAGACTGTACCCCCCAAGCTTTAAATGCCGTGGTTCTCGGGCAGAGAATGTACCCTTGGAGATCAGAAGTTGAATCAAAAAGACATCATCCCTGTAAAACCCACAACTGCCTGTCACAGCCTCCAATGCCCGGGAAACGGAATTTGAGTTACTAGTAATCATTTCCCTGGGTTACAAAATGTTAGATACCGAATAATATACTGAACAATTAATATACTGGAAAAGAATTCAAAAGAGCCAAACCACTCTTTTTGGTAAAAACAATATGACCGAGTTTGCTTCTCTTGTGGGATGACACTTTAGTTTTTTTTCACCTTTGTATTTGGGCAGCAAAATTGGCCTCAACTTCTTACCGTTATGGTTTGACTGTTGTTTTTAATCACAAGTTAACAATCTGAAGATGTATTTGGTAAATCTGAAAAAATGCACACAGATGATCCCACATGTTTGACTTCTTCCGTTCACAAAACCCAGTTGCTAGACCTGGGCTTTATTTTATTTTCACTGAAAAGTTGCATCAGGAGGAAAGTAAATCTAAATCAGGTTTTTCTTTTCTCTTTTTATCTTTCATTCTGTTGTGTCTGATTTTTCCCCCCTCGCCTGCTGCCTTTCAGGAACAGCCAGAAGGAACCACCCTGGTGAAGGAGGAAGGCGACAAAGATGAAAGCAAACAGGAACCTGAAGTCATCTATGAGACAAATTGCCACTGGGAAGGCTGCACGCGGGAGTTTGACACCCAGGAACAGCTGGTACACGTAAGTGAACTGGGGACTGGGGAGCTGGCAACACATCTACGTGACCTTTCTGTGGGATCAGTTCCCCGACCCTGTGCTGAGTCAAGTTTCTTAGCTAGCAGCATTACAAACTGGAGAGGCCTTTGTGACTTTCTGAGAATAAAGAGAACTCTGAACCACGGTGCCTGACCTGTTCAGTCAGCTAAAGCTTAGTGTAAAATTCAATAAACTCTTCAATAGAGAGTGAAATGACTCTGATCCTGTAAGCCAAAGAACACTATTTTGAGTTAGTGACTTTGATGGTTATTGAGTAATAGTAAGCTGGACATGAATTATTATTAACCTTTTAACCAAGTTTGAATTTCCTTTCCAAAACTCAGGAACAACAAAAAATTGTAGAGGTGGGGGATTCATTTTTTCCGTTCCACCTTCCTCTCAGCCAACCCTGCAGGCCTCAGGAATCTCCCATCGTTTTACGCAGCCATTGGTGCTCCGTGTGAAACAGACAGATGCTTGGGGCAGGCCATTAGCACCGTTTCTTGACTTGGGGCCAGCCTTTGCAGGTCTAACTGGAAAAAGTGATATGTGTTGTAAAATGTGTTTAATGATGTGTATTTTTGAAAGCTGCAGCGTCGTCAGGTGGAGAACCACACCTTCTCTGCCCATACCAGGTTCTGAAGTCTTTTCCATCTCTCCTCTCTGTATTATTTCAAATAACACGCCCCTCCCCCCATACACACACTTAAATGCCTGATCAGCCAATGTGCTTTGCTAGGATTTCGTTTATGTGGCACTTTCTTTCAGGCCAGGGACTCTCCCTGGCAAATGGGACCCGGAGCAACTGAGACAGAAGGGCATTTAGATGCTCAAGAATCAAAAGATGTAACTCACACACACTCGTGAAGGGCAGGGTCCCATTAAGGTATTAAGGATGGTTTCTACGTGTGACAATTTCATAAGCTTTTAATATGACAGAAAATCTGAGGAGCAGCTTTTGTTGTGACAACCCCCCCCACCAACACACACACACACACACACACTCCGTTCTCTTTTCTCTTATAGTCACTTTTTATTTTTACATGATCTGTATTTCTTGAGAAACCTCCCCCATCACAGAATTCCTCACACCTCCCGTACGTTTCATAGGCCGTATAATGGTCACCACACCGCAGTCACCTCATGGTGTTAAATACATGGTTTGTCAGTTTTGAGATCCGTTAAGTACAGAATGTTTTGAGGATTTAACATGACATTAGCAGGGTTTCCCCCCTCCTCTCTTTCTTTTTTAATTGTGTCTCCTTATAACGGTATAAGAGGAATTACAGATTTATCAGCACAGCAAGAAACTAGGAAATCAGATGTTTTTAATTAAGGTATATCTCCAGATTTTTCCATGAACTTATTTTTTCTCTTTAATTTGATGCAAGTGTTGTTTTTAAACCAAGGCTGACTTAATGGCCCTTTATTCTGGCTAACTCTTTTAATGGAAACCACAGACATTGTCATACTAAAGGGAATAAAGAAGTTTTGAAGTTTTCTTTTAATGTAGAGAAATAGTCCCAAAGAGTAGAGTATGCCAGGAATATCGTGTGATACAATGAGTGCACAACATAAATGAGGAGAATTGTTTGTATAAAAACTGCCGTCGTGAGCGACATGTTGGCAGTGCTCCTTGCTTGTTAAAGTGCCCTTCTGAGTGATGACGCAGTCTCTTGGTGCCTTTTCTGCGGATGAGCCCTTGCAGTTTCCAGGGAGTGCTGTGATTATAGCTCAGCCATTATCAGAGGAGGAATGAAATAGAAGCTTATGCTAAGTCTCCATTTAAAGGGAACTATGCTCCTCGTTAGAGATGATGTTTGAGGTAACATTTTTTGAGGGGTGGTGGCACCTAAACTTTCATGCTGCCTACCTAACGAAAAATCTTTTTAAAAACAGCGGGTATTGCAGGTATTTGTATTTAATCTCAGTGGCAAAAGGTTTTAGGTGGTGGTGTTGTTTCAGTAGGATCTGAGTAGTTTAGGGGAAGGCTGTTTATCAACTAAATGACCACCGTGTTGTCTGTTTTATTGTAAAAATATGAATGAACACATATGCAGTGGAATTTTTTTATTCCAAATCAGCTAGCAGAAATTCATGTCAGGATTAGAAGGAAATTTAATATGTTACCTTTACGATATTAATGTTAGTCTGAGATAAATTATGTGAGTAAATAAACTTAGTTAAGTGAATTAAAAATTATAACTTACAACAACATAAATAAAGGTTCCAGTTAATATCACTTATTTGTTACCGTTTTACACATTATCTGAAGTGTGGACATTCCAGATTTGTGTGTTCAAACTGATTTTGCTTTGCATGACATATAAATACCTTCATATTCACGGGTGTACCTCGCAGCATTAACAGTGGTCTGGTATACAACAGTGCTTTATTTTTGTTTATTGAACAAATAGCTACTTCAGGTGCACCTAATTACTTTGGTGGCAGATGGAAATAATACCAGTGGCAAAAAACATTTTTTTAGGGACAGAGGGAAGCAGTAACTGCTCCCCTTTCTATGACTTTCTTTGGAGAGAGGACATTTTCTGTACTGGTTGAATTTTCATGCTGCATACAACCAAGAGGCAAGGTGTTAAACTGTTCTGGTGCTGTGCCTTATTTATAGCCATGACCCATTCTTTTTCCTCCTCTTACAGTTAATAGAAAGATTCATGATTCTTCATGGTTGTCTATCTAGTGTCTGACAGTCCCGACTGCCTGCTAAAGCAAGTCACTATCTATAATTGATATCCTTCCGTGGAATAGGGTGCTGGCTGCAATTGAAGGGCTTTGCTGAAAGCTCTTAAATCCTGACAAGTTCTCCCCTTGTTCTGGTTCAGTCGCTGAGCTGCACGGTTAGAATTCCAGAATCATTGGAACTTGGTGCACAAGGGAGACATGTGTTTCACATTAGCAAATCACAAAGTTGAAGAGGAGAATTAGGGACGCGGCTGACTTTGCCTGCCAGGTAGTCTCATTTCCAGTGTAAGGCGCTCCATGTTCTTTGGATGAGGCACTCTACCTCGTCCCATTACTGTCCAAACAGATGGGCTAAATACTGCCGTTCCCTTCTCCTTTATTTCAGGCCCCTGTCCTTCTCCAATTGTGTAATTCTAGGTTTGCTGTGGGGTCTTTATCACTGGATGTTTAATTAATTTCTCTTCACAGAAAGATAATTATACTTGGACTTAGTTACTCTCAAGCTAGTATTAAATCTGTCATAAATTTACTCCTGTGCCCAGAAGCTAAGAAGATACATACATTTTTTTTTTGTTAACCAGGTTTTTTTTTGTACTTTGTTCCTTTCTTGATGGCAGTTTAAGTAGAAGGCAATAAGAGAGTAAGAAGGATATACAGTACAAAAGTTAATTAACTTGAAGTACCTTTGATTAAGACTGAATTTATTATTGATTTGTCAGGATGCAAGCACTCTCTCTTCCATTGACATCAGAAAACACATGTTAACATCTCAAAACAAGCTGGAAAGCCCACATTTTCCCTTCAATTCTACTGGGACCCTCTCTTTGCTTTTGTGCAGTATGTATGACAGAAGACGTGAATCTTAAATTTGTAGAATATCGGTTCTCAAACTGTTTCCGTTTTGGTTTCATTTGGTTGAGCTTTTGTTATTATGTAAAAAACTCTGATTGAATCTTCTGGCCTGGCTTCTTACACAGATGTGGGCACTGTCCAGTCTGTACCCTGTCCGTCTGTGTTAATTCTATGCTAGAAGTCCGTTCCCCTTTGGCTCCTGGATGACTGAGCATCTGAGGTATGCACAGTGGGTGGCACACGTCAGCAATGGGTTCTCAGAAACCTGCACACTTTGCTTCTGAACGACCTGGTCACCCACAGGTGTTTCGAGAGGCTTTTAAAAGGAGGAAAAGAAGTGAGTGTGAAGAATATACGCCTTGTGTGAGTTTCCACTGCTGAGGGGCTGGTTGTACTCGCAAACATTGCGGCTGGGATCTGGAAGAATACAAAGGGTCTAATCACCATACCTAATAACCATCTGTTTGCTGTATCACTGCAGTTCCGGACCCTCTATTTTAATGACCCAACCCTCTCTTCCGGTTTAAGAAATAACACTATGATATTCTTTCAAAGGTCTTTAAAAGGTCAAATTATTTTTTAACAGTTTTATTCCTCAACCCGTCCCCAGCAGAATGGGCCCCCAGAGAGTGTCTTGGCAGTTGCTCTGTGGGGACTCTTGTCTCCTGCCATTGGGGCCATACCACAGAGAACATGAGTGGTGTGTCCAGCAGCACCAGCATCAGCGGGTGGCATTTCAGCCTCTACTCCTTCCTCCACTTGTGTATTTTAAGCGTGGTGTCAAAATTCACCTTCTGTAGACTGATTAGCCACCTACTTGGGTGTTAAATGCTTTCATGTGCTGTAAATTTTGACCTCTAAAACAGGCTGAAGTTTCGTTCATCAGAAGAATACAGTTATAATCACCTTTGCTGCCATTTTAAAACAACTTCTATACATCGGCAGCATGAAAATGAATGGCTTTCTTTTTAATATCACAGAGATTTAGATACAAAGAAAGCACATCGAATCTGTGAAGAATTGATGTATCCATAGAAACATGGGGAAGAGTTAGGATGTCGTAAAGATATTATATTTTTTTATATTAGTACCATGATCCTAAATTTGCATTTTAAATGTTTTCCATCTAATTTTGATCCCTTTGCTCAAGTTACATTGTACATCCTTACCTAAGAGAAAATTGAGTTTAAAATACGATAGGGGTCTCAGATACAAGGTTGAAATTCGTTTTGTGTGCACATAAAATGTAAAACAAATCAGTGGAAATGTTGATCTTATTTTTTCTCTACACGGAGTTCCTGGTTAATTTAGTTACTTTAATTATTTGTAGATATGTCATGTAAAATGTAGACTTAAGAACTATCAACCTCAAAGCAATCCTTTGTCAATTGTGCCTCAAGGGTCACATTCTTTTAAAGTTGCTGACTAAGCTGCACCTGTAGAAATTGTTCCCATAAAGACACTCAGGAGATTAGACTGAGTGGGGGGCATGGAGGACTGTGTGGTCCACCAGTGAAAGCCTCCCAGGACCAGGGGAATTCTGAGTGGCAGCCCCATCTCTGCTCTGACCCTCCACATGACCTCCCTGGAAACGTTTGACCCTTCAGAATGTTATTTTCTCACTTATCATTCTGTGGAAACAGCCGTGAAAATAAATTCCGCCCCCAATGTCCAAGGCCAAACAAAGATCACATGCAGTAGGCCTAATGAGAAGCAGACAGAGGGTCTAAGAGAGGGAACTTGTCTCTCTGTGTTTCATGTATTTGCGTTTCGTAGGGTTGAATAGGCAAGGGAGGGGAGTGGCACTGTTGGGTTTTGTGGGTTCTTTGTGTTAGCTGTGAGGCTTATCTTACATTCATTGTTGCTGAACTGGGACATGCACTTGACTGAAGTCAAGACCCCGTTCTCTTCCCCAGTCTGTGACTGACAGATGGGACTTGGCCTAGACATTTTGCTTCCTCGATCCTCAGTTTCAGTAAAAGCAAGTGAAGGATTTGAACTGGATAGTCCTCAGGATGGGGATGACAAACAGGTTTCGTCTGAAGTGCCAATTTATTGGCTGGCAGTCAGCTGGGGAGCCTTGCGGAGCTCTCACGCACTCCATTTCAGCCAAGGAGCTGGGGGCGGGGATGTACAGCCAATTATGAATGGCTGCCCCCAGGTGGGATTTCAGAGGAGGCAAGTACTTGTCATCTTTCCCAGGGTCTGTTTCAACCCTGTAGGTGAAATGCCTTCTAGAATAATTATGGTTAATTTTTCTAGGGGGTGGTATTAATTACTTGGGTAATTATTGAATTATTAAAATGTCCCCTTTACTAATGTGCCTTAACCCCTGAATGAAGAGTAACAAGTCAGTATTTTGAATAGCTATTACTGGTATAGAGTAATGTCTTAGTCACTGTCTCAAATTTGCTCAGCCGTTTTACACCCCTACAATGTTTCATTGTATGTACTCCCTGAAATATTTCATCAAAATCTTTATCCAAGTCTCTGTTTCTGCCATATGGGGAGGATTTTCCTATCAAAAGCTCATCAGTGGATTCTGAATGATACTTAAGGTGAGGTTTTAAATTCTGCCGATAATTGCTTCCCTGGATATTCTTCTGTATGGACCCACTGCATACGCGAGGGGCTGATGCTCACTGCGAGCTGGTACTTGTTGAAATATGTGTGCCTAGAGCAGAGCTTGCTGGCACCATGCATCCCCTTGTTCATCAGGTAAAGTATGAGCTGACAGTCCTAGACCAGCCATTCTCTCAACAACTGCTCACCAGAAGCGGGCCTGGCAGCCGTCATGCTGCCTACTGGCCCAGCTCGGTGGTGGGCACACTGCCAACAGGATTTTTAGACTAGATCCTCCAGGGCTGGTCATTCTCATTGGGAGGGGAGACAAGGAAACTGAAAAGCGTAGTGAACATAGGAGGCAAGACATAGTGAAGCCAGAGTAGTGTTGTTGAGATTCTAGGGGCTCAGAAGAGGGAGAAGTGCGTGAGTGGAATCCAAGAAGTCTTCTGGGGAACAGGTGGGAAATATGGTTAAGATCAAAGCAAAGCATAGGGGTCAGTTTTTGAGGCATGATGATGATGGTGATGGTGGTGGTGGTAGTGATGACAATGATGGTGGTGATGATGGTGATTATGATGATGGTGATGATGGCGATGATGGTGATGGTGATGATGGTGATTATGATGATGGTGATGATGGCGATGATGGTGATGCTGATGACGGTGATTATGATGATGGGGATGGTGGTGTTGATGGGGATGGTGATGGTGATGGTGGTGATAATGGTGATGATCATGATGATGGTGATGATAATGACAGTGATGGTTTTGTAAGAAGAAATAGCACCTGCTCTGGAAGAAACTTGGCTTCCCACGGTTCTGCAACAACAGTGCAGTGTAAGTTTCAAAGCTGACAGACCTGAGTTCAAGGCCTACTCTCCATCTTAGACATGTCACATTCCCTCTCTATGAAATAAGGGTAATATTTCCTTCATAAAACGGGGTTTAGCTAAAAAATTATACTCAATGAAATGTTACTTATTATCCTTATAAAAGTGAAAAGTGTAAAGATATTTACCAGCTGCCAAGTTCATGCATGTTGCCTATAAAAACAAGGCTTAGGTTGGTATTCAGGCAGTGTTTGGGTTGGCATGTCACCACAGAATTGGTAATTGCATAAAGATGCTGACTAAACCCCTGCTTCATGAAGCCCTAAGAGAGAAGGACTGGAGAGGTCCCTGGGTCCACCCCTGTGTTCCAGGTCCCTCCTCACACTCATGTGTGCTGTGCTGAAAATCAGAGCCTGATTCTGTTATGTATTCTGTTGTGCTGACATCCTTCTGAAAGGTCTCCTTGGGGATCACTCTAAAGCAAGGCTTTTCAGCCTGGGCATACTGGGGCAGAGAAATCTTTGTTGCAGGGGCTGTCCTGTGCATTGTAGGACTATTAGCAGCGTTGCTGATCTGCCCAAGGATGCCAGGAGAGCCCTCCCCATTGCAACAGCCAAGAATGTCTCCAGACATTTTTAGATATCCCCCCAGGGGGCAAAATTGCCTCCAGTTCTACCGCATAGCTTTCCTCCTATAGGGTGGGGAAAAAAAGTATATTTGTGATTAAAGATACATTTTCTCTTGGTTAAATGTACATTAGAATGTTCAGATTTAAAAAGAAAAGATGACCTCATTAAATAGTTTATAGTAAGAGGCTGTTTATATGTGTGTGGTGTGCTTATGTGCATGTATGTGTGTGCAGTGCATGCTTGTGTGTACATACATATGTGTGTGTTAATTGGCAGAGTTTAATCTTAAAACCACATTTGCTAAGGATAGTGCTCAGCAAGGCCTATTACCAGCCAGACCCTTGGTCTTGGTTGAAAACTTCCATCACTACGGGTTTGTTTGTTCTTTTGTTTTTTTGTTTTTGTTTTTGCAGACCAAGGGAAGTCATTCAGACTTCAGCCTCTGAGATGGCCAGCAGGGCTGAAGATCAGACTTCTGCTTTGACATAAAACAGAGCTTCAGGAACAGAAAGCAGTTTTCTCTGCAAGGACTTTTTGAAGATTCAGGGACATTTAGGCTTTTCTGAGATTAGCTAAATACTGCTACACATTTCTTTTTCATTTCTAGAACAATTAATGCTGGCATGAGAACAGAACTTTAAGTGGCATATCCTGAAAAGACTATGTATAGGCTGAAGCCTTAAGCTTAAACCACCCCACCGCACCCTACCTCACCCCCTGAATTACCAGTAAAGCTAGCATTAATCAGTGAGCAGGCTGTGGAGAGAGCATCGGGTGGTGTGTTGAAGATTTAGCTTTTATTCCTATATCGGCCAAAAATTATTTCTGACTTTGAGTAAAGTCACCCTACAACTTCAGTTTTTTAATTTGTTTTATGTCTGTGAGGATAGAATGAGATCATATCATGGAAGTGCTTTTGTAAATGCTACAGCATTATTCCAATATGAGGAAGAATGGACTCCAGGAGAAGTAGTACTAATAAACCTAATTAACTGAAGAATGTGGAGATCAAGGAGACTTTTCATCAAAATAAAAAAAGAGTATAGAAGTATGTCATTGAATCGGTTGTCTCCTCTCACTTGTATAGGCTGTTTCTTACCTGCTACTACTACATATCATCACTACCTGCTGGCCACTAAACAAATTGCAGGCAGAGTGTTGGAAGGGAAAAGCTGACCTATAAACTTGGGGTTGGGCTGGTGGGGGGAATAAGGCCTGACATACAGATCTTTTGTGTCTGTCCCTTTGAGCAAGGGGAACATACAGGGCAGGCTGTTGTGAAGGTTAAAGATGTACAGGCATTGCAGTGGGGAAACAGATAAGGTGAGGTACAGAAGAAAGGATAAGAGAAAGGTCTTGTGGAGATGGCATTTGAACATGGTTTTTAAAGAACAGGTGGACTTGAATAGGGAAAGACCACTGCAGGGAGGTGTCGGGGCTTCTATATTGAAAAGACAGCAGGAAGAAGTTAATGGATACAGAAAGTATAGGACAAATGTATCTATGATAGTAGCTAATATAGTAAAAGGCTGGCATTTCCAACACTTCTTTGGGTTAGAGATATAATTACAAAGGGATTCATTCTAAGCTTTTGGGTTGAAGAGTGGTAAATAATGCAGCTGTGGTAGAATCAAAGTGTTTTGCGAGGCAGAGGGTAGTGTGAAGTAAGATTAAAGAGCAGAGGGTCACCATTTCCTGGCTAGGAATCTGATTTACTAGGAGTGTGACTTATATTCCAGATGGAGTAAGGAGAATCAAATGTTTCTCCTGAAAGGAATGGCTTGAGCCAGCATGAGCTTTAGAAAGATGGGGACTGAGCTTTGCAAAGCCCCGGAAGCTGTAAGAACCACATATTGAAGAGGGCAGGGGTAGAGTAGGGACCCGAAGTGAGATTCCGCAGTGGAAATTATTTTTAAAAACTTGCCTGACCACTGCACTGTATACCTGAACCTGAAGCTGAATAATATGGAATGTCAACTATAATATATGTATAGTCATGGGATATGGAGTACAGCATAGGGAATAGAGTCAGTGGAACTATAACAGCTATGTACAATGTCAGAGGGGTAGTAGATTGGGGGAGGGGGTTTATAACTTTGTGAGGGGTGTAAATGCCTAATTATTACATTGTTTTGTACACCTGAAACTAATTAAAAAAAAGAACCAACCAACCAACCTTGGGATGTTAGTTTGGAGACGGTTCATAATTACAGTTTTCACAGCTAATGTGGATGTTGTAGATGTTCAGAGAGCAGTCAGAACATTCCAGGTGGCTGACTGTGCATGTGGGAGGTGGTTTTGCCCACGGGAACCCCTGTCTCCGGTGTAGGTTGCCCAGGCTCCTTACCCCAGGTCCTAAGGTTATGTTGTCCCTTTCCAGCCGAGTGATCAGGCTTGTGGGGAGAATGACCTCTGATGACTTAGGAAGATGCTTGCTGCAGTGCTGGTCAAGTTTCTAAAGCCCAGGTAGAGACAGTTCTATTGTGATTATTACCATTTTTTGTTTGTTTGCTTGTTTGTTTGTTTGGTTTGGTTTTTTGGTGTGCCTTATTTTCTAGTTATGAACGCATAATCTCAAGTTCTGGAAATGTTTTCCCAGTCAGGGAAGCGTTAACTGCGCAGCCCGCTGTCTGCTGTGACCGTCCCAGGATTGTGCTGGCCAGGTGGCCCCTTTGCATGCCGGGCCCAGTCTTGTCTGCTCTGCAGCCCCAATGCCATCCGTGCGGACACCGTGTTTCCTTGGGTACTGCCTCTGTACCTCAGCACACGTGATGTGTCCCGGGGAGCGAGAGCCCTGTCCAGGACAGGTGAGAGCCTGGTCCATGAAGAGCGCGTCTTTCTGGTGGCTGTTCCTAAAGGAAGCAGAAGCCCCCGCACCGCCCTCCCCTGCGTCACTGGGGAGAGGTGGCCCATCCCGCGCCCCCCCCCCCCCCAAGATAAAGCAGTCACACCGCGGCGGGACACCGCGCTCCCGGGTTCTGCCCTGCTCCGCGGAGATAAACTTCACTGCGGTCTCAGCACTGAGCCTGTGGCTCCTGGCAGCAGCATTAGTGGCTAAAATGCAGATTTTTTCCCCCCTCGATCAAGAGGGTGTTATCAGTCTAGAGCATCTTATTTCAAGATGAAAAGCCTTTGCAGAATTACAGATGCCAGCATTTGTACAAAGCTTTTTGGCGATTGACAACTCAAAGAGAAAGTATGATTTATTAGCCTATAATGGCTAACCCTGAGCGACGGTCTAGGTCCTACTGATTTGTGAAATTGCTTAATGTGAACTGCCTCTTTACGCTCCTCAAGCCCCAGGTTGCTCAAATAAATGAAGAGTCTATGTTATGTGATATGTTATGGGAGAGGGAAAAAGAAAAGGGGGTGGGGAAGGAGAAAGGTGGTTTCTCAAATCCATCTTGGTGGTGCCTTTTACAGTAGTTTGGCTGATAAGCCTGTGGAGGAAAGATTAATAACAAGGCTTGTCGCTATCAGTACCTGCTTGTCGATTCTCTGTAACAGGGCCGTCTGTTCAGCATGGAAATTATTGATTAAATAAAAATTGCTATTAGATTGTGATGTGATCCATAATCACAAACAATGGTGGACATTCCTCTTTTAGATCCCTGGCCATGCATCACGTTGTTTCTTTTTTCCCCAGGGCTATAATTTATATTGCGCTGACACTTGAGCTCTTTAGGTTTATCCTTTTTGCCTGGAGGAGGGGCGATAGCTCGGGCATGAGAGTTCAGACTGGCCAAAGTGGGGCAGGGGGATAAAAGGAATGTTCCGGTCAGGCGTCTGGCCAGTTCATTCACTGGATTGCAGCAGGATAGTGTTCTTTGTTTTCTTAACTTTTCCTTTTTTATTAAAAAAATATGGTAAAATGCATAACATAACATAAAATTTACAATTTTATTTTTTCCATCTTTATTGAGGTATAATTGATGACTAAAATTGTACACATTTAAAGTGTACAATGTGATTTGATTACACCTTGTAAAATAATTACCATCATCACGATAATTAACACAGCCACCCCCTTTTGGTGTGTGTGGTGAGAACACTTAAGATCTACTCTCTAAGAAAATTTCAACTATATAGTACGACATTGTTAGCTATAGTCAGCATGCTGTCCACAGATCCTCAGAACTTACTCAACTTATCACTGTAAGTTTGTGCCCTTTGACCAACATTACTCTGTTTCCCCCACCCCTTGCCCCTGGCAACCGTCATTCTGCTCTCTGTTTCTATGAGTTCAACATTCTCTCTCTCTCTCTCTCTCTCTCTCTCTCTCTCTCTCTCTCTCTCTCTCTGTCTTTTAAGATTCCACATATATGTGAAACCATACAGTATTTGTTTTCTCTGTCTGACTTTTCTCACTTAGCATAATGCCCTCCAGGTTCATCCATGTTGTCACAAATGGCAGTATTTCCTTCTTTTTTATGGCTGAATAATATTCCATCATCTCTATCTATCTCTTACATTTTCTTTATCCATGCATCTGTTGATGAACACTTAGGTGGTTTCCATATCTTGGCTATTATGAATAATGCTGCAGTGAACATGGGGGTGCAGATATCTCTTTGAGATACTAATTTCATTTCCTTCAGATGAATAACCAGCAGTGGAATTGCTGGGTCAAGTGGTAGGTCTATTTTTAAGTTTTAGAGAAACCTCCGTATTGTTTTCCATAGTGGCCGCACCAATTTACATTCCTAATTACAGTGCACAAGGGTTCCCTTTCTCCACATCCTTGCCAACATTTATTACCTCTTTTCTTTATGATAATAGTCATTCTAAGTGGTGGGAGGTGGTATCTTATTGTGGTTTTGATTTGCATTTCCCTGATGATTAGTGACGTTGAGCACCTTTTCATGGACCTGTTGGCCACTTGTATGTCTTTTTTGAAAAATTGTCTATTCAGATCTTTTGCCCATTTTAAAATCAGATTATTATTGTTATTGTTATTATTGTTATTTTGCTATTAACTTGAATGAGTTCCTTATATATTTTGGATATTGACCCCTTATCAGATAATGTGATTTGTAAATATCTTCTCCCATTCTGTAGATTGCCTGTTCATTTTGCTGATGGCTTCCTTCACTGGGCAGAAGGCTTTTTAGTTTTATGTCGTCCCACTTGTTTATTTTTGCTTTTATTGCCTTTGCTTTTTGGTGTCATATCCAAAAAAATTATTGCCAAGACCAATGTCAGGAAGCTGTTTTGCTATGTTTAGTTTGAGGAGTTTTACAATTTTAGGTCTTTAATTCATTCTGAGTTAATATTTTCTATTTATGTGGAAAGTGCCATTGGAATTTTGACAGGGATTGTTTTGAATCTGTAGGTCACTTTTAGTAATATTGACATTTTAGTCATATTAATTTTTCCAATCCAAGAACATGGGTTTTGTTTCCATTTATTTGTGTCTTCATTTTTTTTCATCAATATCTTGCAGTTTTCAGTGTATAGGTTTAACCTTCTTAGTTAAATTTAACCTCCTTGGTTAAATTTATTCCTAGATATTTTATTGTTTTTGAGGATATTGTAAATCAGATTGCTTTTTTGGTTTCTCTTTCAGATAGTTCATTGTTAGTGTATAGAAACACAATTGATTTTTGTGTGTTGATTTTTGTATCCTGAAACTTTACTGAATTTGTTTATCAATTCTAACAGTATTTTTTGGTGGAGTCTTTAGGATTTTCTATATATATAATTATGTCATCTGCAAGCAGAGATAATTTTCCTTCTTCTCTTTTAATTTGGATGCCTTTTATTTCTTTTTCTTGCCTAATCACTCTGGCTAGGACTTCCAGGACTATATGGAATAGAAGTGGCAAGAGTGACCATGCTCATTTGGCCATTTTAAAGTGTGTGCAAGGCAGTGCCATGTGGCATCTTTGCAGTTTGTTTACCGTCACCACTGTCTACTCCCAGAACAGTTTCATCACTCTGAAAGGAGACTACACTTTAGCAGTCACTTCTCTGTTTTCCTCCTCTACAGTCCCTGAAAACCACTAAGCTGATTTCTGTTTTTTATGGAGTAGTTCATATAAATGGAATCATACTAATATTATAAATGACCTTTTGTGTCTGTTTTTTTCACTTAGCACAGTGTATTCAAGGTTCATTCATGTTGTAGGCTGTGTCAGTGCTTTATTCCTTTTTATGAACAAATATGTGCCACATTTTGTATATTCCTTTATCTGTTGATGGGCAGGCATTTGATTATTTCCACCTGTTGGCTAGTGTGTTGTTGTGAACTTTCGTGGAGCCAGTTTTTGTTTGAGAATACCTACTTTCAGTTCTTTTGGGTATGTTTCTAGGAGTGGCATTTCTGAGTCATACAGTAATTCTACTTAGTTGAGAAACTGCCAAACTTATGGCAAGTTTTAATCTGTCTTCTATGGGTTCTGCCATCTCTGGTGGTCTTATCTCTAACCACATTACCTCTCAGAAGTGCTTGCCCTTTGCCTCCCCCGGCACCACCTGGCCCCTGGGCTGCAGCTCAGGCTGGCTCTCTGGGTGCGTCACCTGTGGGTGACTGGCAGCATTCAGCAAATCGCTCTAGTCGGCCAACGTTCCCACTCCCCGCCAAGTGGGGTAGGACTGGTGGGACAAACGCACTGACTGAATGTTCAGAACACTTGGTCAGGTACGCTTAGGCAAGTAAAATAGACTGGTAGGTTGACCAAATTTTGTTTCTGAGTGGGAATTCAGATGAATGGGGATGCAGTTCAGTAGGATAGACATAATCCCTCTCACAGTACCAAGTTGTGGATATTAGTTGTAATCACTTTTAATTGTTGAATCTCAAAAGTGACCTAACCCACTACCTGCCTTCTTTCAAAGCCAAGTACAATGAGGTCTAGAAAACTTATTCAAGGCCACTAAACTCATCAGTGAGTGACTTTGTTACTTATTAATCAATTCACTCATACACAAATCATCTTGCTTTATGTGGCTTGGTGCATATAATGAAAGTTTGGCCTTTAGGCTTTCTTAGCTATTAAAGTTGTGCATTCTACCATCCCCCTCTTCACCCACCTCACCCCTCCCCTAACACACACAGTCTCTCTCTGTCTGTCTGTCTGTCTGTCTTTTTACCCAGTTAATTCTTACAAGGAAAGCTGCTTCGGGTTTGCTTTTTCCCCACACATTTTCTGCAAGCTAAATACCTCTGAAAGTAAATGTAACTCTTCACACAAACTTCAGACCCCTTCATCCAAACAGGCGAGAGTCAGACACTTGTCTAGGACTCAGGCTAAAGCTCATGTACCCATACAGAATGCGTATTTGTCTTTTGCTTTAGAGTACGTATAGTATTGATTATATTAAGTTTATGGTGAAAACAATACTGGGAGAAGGCAGAAATTTTGGAACTTGAAATTCTGTGCTCTGGGTCCTACTCCCACCCCCATCCCTGCTGTTATTTTCTAGTCTCAGTTGAAGCTGTAGCCCTTCAGATGGAGAGAGGCAGAAAGAGGCTTGTCCCTGGTGGGCACAGCGGGACAGCCCCTTGTGCCTGATGCAGGCAGTGTCACTGCAGAGGCACAGCTCCCACCAGACACCCAGGCTTCCTGATGCGCCTGGTGAAGTGTGTGAGACCATGAGGGTGCTACTGCAAGAGAGGGGGAGTCATTAACAAAAGCCCTTCTGACTGAGAAATCACAACTTACCTAAGGAAGCACCAAGTACGAAAAATACAGGTTCCAAGGGAACTCTTGGATGAAGTGAGTTTTTAAGTCATACGTACAGAAGGTGAAAACGCATAGTGGCGATAAGAGACAGGTGTGACACACTTTACATGATCCCCATCCAGTGCACTGTCAGTGAGCATGCAGATGACCCCAGAAGGGCTGCTGTGGGAACTGGGAAAGAGGGAGCACCTGCCTAGAACTCCTGGGTTAGAGCGGCAAGGAAAGCAGAGCAGCTCCCTTTCTTGTTTGCGCTTCTTTTGTACTTATTTGAATGAACATTCACTTGGGCCATGGCACTGAGTGCAGCAGCTGGTCAGACAGCCCTGCCCTCCGTGGCTTTGAATTCAGTACAGGGGGACAGCAGGCAGAAGAACCAGTGCCTGTCAACTGAGTGGGAATGAAGACACCAAAGGGAATCAGAGGCCGCGAGTGGCAACTTATCTCCAGCAGACAGACTTTTCCCATCCCCGAGGGCTGCGGCTCCTCACAGATGTAAGCAGGAGCAGTAGCAGAAGTTTCTGAGCAATCACAGTGAGTGAGGCGCTGGGAGCCGGGGATGGTAAATGTCATCCTGCACTTACTTTCAAAGGGGGCAGGAAAATGGATTCTGAAAATTAGCAGGTGGAGAATGCTGAGTCAGTTCGAGAGGAAATTATATTTTTATTTTTAAAACTTTGTTGTCTTATTATATGATGAATAGTAACCCCCGGGATCCTCTGGCCTCACCAAGAAGCATGTCATGCTGGACCAGGCCGATGTTGCCTTTGAAATGTCATTAGACTGGTCGGTCAGGAAAATGCCATAAGTATGTGTTGGGACTTCAGCAAAACATTTAATAAGCAACGCTGGCCACGGCAGAAAATGATGGTTGTGTGAAATAGCCATTAGGGGATATAGTCATTGGATGGATGATAAGGGATGGCTGGACATCAGTCAGGGAGCTCTTTCTAGAAGCAGGGGCTGGACTTGGCCCCAGGCCCAGTTTGCTTAACAATTTGATGTTTGTTTCCTGGACAAAGTCCCGGAGTAGTGTAATTATCATCAAAGTTGTTTATGAGGAATTTGCAGATCCAGTTAATGACTGAATCAGGGTCTTCAAAGATCTTGAAAAATCAAAACACTGAAATGCCTCCAGGGAGATTAAAAATTCTGATAATACCTTAATTAAATGTAAGTCCACTTTTACTTGGCACTGAGATTTCACACCAAAACTAGCTAATGGGATTCCCAACTACAGAAACAGAAGGACACTATGGTAGAATCATACTGTTTCTGGAAAATACCACTCAGCTCAGAATTCCACATTCTAAAGATACACTGATCGTCAGCATTGGATCAAGCAGAAACTGATCCAAAAATGCCTTGTAAAGAGTGGTTAATAGAACCGGGAAAGAGAGATTTCGGGGTTTCTGGTGAGCAGAGAGGGCTGGGGACATGATAACTGACTTCAAATATTTGTCGCTGGCTCAGCTGCCATGTGGAAGGTGGATCTGACTTGTTCTCAGTGTCAGATCATAGTTCCAGTGCACAGAAACCATGGGGAGGCAGATTTCAGACTTGCTAAAAGGAAACCTGATTTGACAGTGCGAAACGGCTAAAATGCTAACCTAGGAAGGAGAGAGTCCCTGAACTGGAATGTTAGGTATTTAAATTGGATACCAGTGGATGTGGAGTATTAGAGGTGATTCAGAGCTGGAGCTGGGAGTAGAGCTGGAGGTGGACTCTTAGTCCCTCCCTTGCAAACTTGAGAGCGATTCTTCTATGCCATACCTGTTTCTTAAAGCCAGGTATGTGCTGTGTGCAGAGCAGGGACAGATGGGCATTTGTTCTTAACTAAGAATAATTAATGAAATCATCTCAGTTTTATAACGTTTCTAACAGTCTAATTAGTCCAAGCCTTTCCTTTTCTTATTTAAAAAAATCTATTATAAAACATATCAGTAACTAGTAAAATGAATTACACTGGCACACCATTTGAAAAGTGAACCTCTGAGTTCCTCAGATAACAAACACAGGATGAGAATTTGGGTGCTGTGAGGCCAGAGAGTTTCCAGGTATGCCAGAGCTACCTCTAATCCAGAAACTTCTTAGATTTTTGGTCTTTTCTCTCATTTTATTTTGGTGTCACTCATCCTACTGTGGTTATTATGTATGAAAATTTCCCTTAGAATTTTCTTTAGAAATTCTGAGTACTTTTAGAAGACATATTATTTTCTGAGGTAATTTCAGATAAAAGTGTTAGTGCTAACCTGATTAAGAGGTAAATAATCACATACTTTTTGAATACTAGAAAAAGGAAATTTTCCTTAAAAAATACCTCCGTTCTCTCTGGATTTGGACTGTGGCTGTATGCCTGAAGTCTTTCCAGTTTGAAGGATATAAAACAGCCTGGTTGTTCAGTGTTTCCATCACTGTGTTTCCTTCAGACTGCAGTCCTTATCAGAGGGGTCCCAGTCTGTTCTTGTGTTTATTTTAAGCACATAAGAGATTAAATAATAAACTTTTAACTCTGCTGCTCTTCCTCAGCCAATGTCTTATGTAACAACACATGGCTCTTGTTGGGTTCTCGTTTTCTCCTTTCTTCTTGGCTTTTTTTCTTTCTTTCTTTTTTTATTTTTAATTTCCTTCCTTAGCCTCATTATGTTGATAATTCATTTCAGTCTCTTCCCAGTGTTTTGAGCTAAGACATCTGTTGTAATGTTGCTCATTCCTTAATAGCTGACTGGTCCTTCATTTTTCTCTCTTGTGACTCATGAGATAAGAATGACCTCTCCTAGGACCCAAATTAATAAAATCAGAAATGAAAGAGGAGAAGTGACAACAGACACCACAGAAATACAAAAAATTTTAAGAAATTACTATGAGCAACTATATGCCAACAAATTTGACAACCTTGAAGAAATGGACAATTTTCTAGAGGCGCACAACCTTCCAAAGCTAACTCAAGAAGAAACAGAAAGCCTGAACAGTCTGATTACCACCAGGGAAATTGAATCAGTAATCAATAATCTCCCAACAAACAAAAGCCCTGGACCAGATGGCTTTACAGGTGAATTTTTCAAAACGTTCAAAAAAGAATTATCACCTATTCTCCTCAAGCTCTTCCAAAAAATCCAGAAGGAAGGAAGACTCCCAAACACTTTTTACGAAGCCACTATCACCCTGATCCCAAAAGCAGACAAAGACACCACAAAGAAAGAAAACTACAGGCCGATATCTCTAATGAACATAGATGCAAAAATTCTCAACAAATTATTAGCAAACAGAATTCAGCAATACATTAAAAAGATCATACACCATGATCAAGTGGGATTCATCCCTGGTATGCAGGGGTGGTTCAACATCCGCAAATCAATTAATGTGATACACCACATTAACAAAATGAAAAATAAAAATCACATGATCATATCAATAGATGCAGAAAAAGCATTTGATAAAATACAGCAACCTTTTATGATAAAAACCCTTAAGAAAGTGGGAATAGAGGGATCATATCTTAACATAATAAAGGCCATATATGACAAACCCACAGCTAACATCATACTCAATGGGGAAAAGCTAAAACCATTCCCCCTAAGATCAGGAACAAGACAAGGTTGCCCACTTTCTCCACTTCTATTCAACATAGTGCTGGAAGTTCTAGCCACAGCAATCAGACAAGAGAAAGAAATAAAAGGCATCCAAATTGGTAAGGAGGAAGTAAAATTATCATTATATGCAGATGATATGATACTATATATAGAGAACCCTAAAGACTCCACCAAGAAACTATTAGAACTGATAGATGAATTTAGTAAAGTAGCAGGATATAAAATTAATATTCGGAAATCAGTTGCATTTGTATATACCAATGATAAAATAGCAGAAGGAGAAATTAAAAAAACAATTCCATTTACAATTGCTCCAAAGACTATAAAATATCTGGGAATAAATCTAACCAAAGATGTAAAGGATCTGTACTCAGAAAATTATACAACACTGAAGAAAGAAATGAAAGAAGACATAAATAGATGGAAACACATTCCATGTTCATGGATAGGAAGAATTAATATAATTAAAATGTCCATACTGCCTAAGGCAATATACATATTCAACGCAATTCCTATCAAACTACCAACGACGTTTTTCACAGAAATAGAACATATAATCCTAAAATTTATATGGGACCATAAAAGACCCCGGATAGCCTCAGCAATCTTGAGAAATAAGAACAAAGTGGGAGGTATAACGATACCTGATTTCAAACTATACTACAAGGCTACAGTAATCAAAACAACATGGTACTGGCATAAAAATAGATACATAGATCAATGGAACAGAATAGAGAGTCCAGACGTAAATCCATGCCTATATGCCCATCTAATCTACGACAATGGAAGCAAGAATGTACGATGGGGTAAAGATAGTCTGTTCAATAAGTGGTGTTGGGAAACCTGGACGGACACATGCAAGAAAATGAAGCTGGACCACCTCCTTACACCATATACAAAAACAAATTCAAAATGGCTTAAAGACTTAAATGTAAGATCTGAAACCATAAAATATCTAGAAGAAAATATAGGAAGAAACTTCATGGACATTACCCGGAGTAAGATTTTCACTGATATATCCCCTCGCGCGAGCGAAGTAAGAGAAAAAATAAACATGTGGGATTACATCAAACTAAAAAGTTTTTTCACAGCAAAGGAAACCATCAATAAAACAAAAAGGGATCCTACTCTATGGGAAAAGATATTTGCCAATGATATATCTGATAAGGGATTAATATCACAAATCTATAAAAAACTTACTCAACTCAACTCCAAAAAAACAAACAACCCAATTAAAAAATGGGCAGAGGACTTGGGGAGACATTTCTCTAAAAAGGACATACAGAAGGCAAGAAGACATATGAAGAAATGCTCAACCTCACTAACCATCAGAGAAATGCAAATAAAAACCACAATGAGATACCACCTCACTCCAGTCAAAATGGCTATTATCAATAAATCAACAAACAACAAATGCTGGCGCGGATGTGGAGAAAAGGGAACGCTAGTGCACTGTTGGTGGGACTGCAGATTAGTGCAGCCACTATGGAAAACAGTATGGAGGTATCTCAGGAATCTGAAAATGGAACTACCCTATGATCCAGTAATTCCACTCCTAGGCATCTATACGGAGAAATCCAAAACTCCAATTCAAAAATCTGTATGCACTCCTATGGTTATTGTAGCACTACGCACAATAGCCAAGATATGAAAACAACCGAAATGCCCATCGGTAGATGACTGGATTAAGAAGCTGTGGTACATTTATACAATGGAGTATTACGCAGCCATAAAGAAGAAAGAAATCTTATCATTTGCAGCAACATGGATGGATCTAGAGAACATTATGTTAAGTGAAATAAGTCAGAAAGAGAAAGACAAGTACCATATGATCTCACTTATATATGGAATCTAAAGAAAAGACTATGTGAATGAACTAATCAGAGTCAGTTTTGGGGACGCAGAGAAAAAACCGAGAGTGGTTAGATGGGTGTGTGGGAGGGGGTTGGCCATAAGGGGAAAGGTGAAGGGATTTGGAAGCAGCTGGTAACCACAAGATGGCCTCAGGGTTTTTCTTTTGAAAATTAATTTGGGGAAGGTATTCTATAATGTTGTAAAGATTTTGTTCTGTATCCGATGGACATGCGTCCTATTTGGGAGACCACCTCAGGGATACTGTGGATACCTGATCATGGCATTGTACATCAGAAGCTAAACATTAATGAATGCCAACTATAATTTTATATATATAATGTGATGGTTCAGTGTGAGGTCGGAGGGATAGTGGATGGGGGGAGGGGGGTTCACAGTATGAGGGATATAAATGATGAACGTCTAAGTATTACCTTGTTTTGTACACCTGAAACTAATAAATAAATTAATTAAAAAAAAATAAAAAAATAAATAAAAGAAGAAGGAGAAAAAAAAAAAAAAAAAGAATGATCTCTCCTTTGAGGGAACATTGTGTGTAAGTGCGGCTGAGCTCAGGACCCTGTTGACCGGCCACACATGGCACTAGTGGCACGTATGTGCCCTGAGAAGCGACCTGATGGCATTGCTGTTTCCATCCTCAGTGTGCTTTCATTCTCACACATTCCTGAAACATGTTAAAAAATTGAGATGAATAAAGAGAACCAAATAAAAATGAAATTTTTTACCTTACGCACTAAGCAAGTACTTTAGGAAATGCACTTACTGCACATTGTTTCCTTGGCTTTCCCCTTCGCGACCTGTTAAGTGTCAGTAATGTCTTCCCCAAGGAACTTGGGGGCTTTCTGCCTGGTCTGCATGAACACATGGATGGATATTTCTTTTGGGATAGTGCATTCCGAACTTGGGAATAAACCTAACTGATCCTAGTCACCAGTCCTGGAGGTCTAGTCCCTATTGGGGCATTTTAGGCCTATCCTCTAATATGTACACGATTACAAATGGCTCACATACTATTTATCTAAGTACTTAGAAGTTATAGTTTAAGCTAACAAACTGTTAAATAAGATATTTTATACTTGACCTTGTCTAAATACCTTTATAACACCTTGGAAGGCCAGGTTGAGTAGGGAACTCTCAGCATTGTGTACCTGACGGAGTGTAGCAGCCCGGGACCCGCCGAGGGACGCTTGTCTCCCAGCCCACTCCCTTCTCTCATCCTGGCTCTGGAGACACTGGCCTGCATGTCCAGGCCCCATCCCAACCCCCACCTCCATCAGTGAGGCCTTGGCCCGAGACACAGATACTAGGCATGATGGCATGCGTTCTTCAAGAGGAACCCCGAGAAAAGTCCTGTCCACACACTGGACTCCAGCCCGGAGTCCGTTTGGCCAGGGAATTCCAGAACTCTGACATCTAGACTGTGGTGCGGAACTGAGGCTGGGCTCCGGGTCTTTCCAGCTCCGGAGGGAGGGGCAGGGGTGCATGGGTAAAAGACCTGGGAACAAGGCCCTCTGAAACGCTGGGACGGGGCCTGATCTGCAGGCCAGCTGCCAGTGACAGACTGTCACTGTATGCAATGAGATGAGACGGCTGTGCCAAATGTGAATCACAGCACCTCCTCCTTCAACAAGAAAATCTTGCTTCAAGAAAATATTATGTCAACTAAACTGAACGTGTGCTTACTTAGTTTACCGTCAGGACACTTTTTCTTATCTGGAACCAGTGTTTTGCCTGCCGCTCCTAGAAACACTGGGCCAGGCATGGCCACTCTTAGCTGAGTCTAATGACAGCTGCTCAGTGACCTTGGCTTCTACTGCCCTCTCGGGTGCTTTCTGGGCTAAGGATCTGTGATATATCCTGTATTTTCATCTCACTGAATGCCTCCATCTTCCCTTCTTTCCCTCCTATAACTCTGTACAAAGATGGCACTTTTTCCTGCCCTCATCCAGCCTTCCCTGGGTCATGTGCTCACTGGCAGTGAGACCAGGTATCATTGCAGTGGGCTTGAGGGCCCACTGGCATCAGTCACTGCCCATCCTTAACCTCCCCCTGGAGCTGGTGGGGGACTTGGAAACCTGCATTTTTAATAAACTCCAGGATAATTTCTGTGCTTGCAGAAAGCTGAGGGCCCCTGCCCTCTATGCTCCCTAAAGCAAGGTGCCCATCAGACTGGTGCCTGGGGTCTGCAGAACCTTGTCCCCGGCTGTGTGCCTTAGAGCCCCCATCCCTTTCACATTTTCTTATGTGCAGGGGAATCTGCATTCTAGTGTGGAACCTGTTCCCTGTGTAATTTGCTAAACTCGTTTTGTTATCTGGTGACACATTCAAATGAGATACAAATGGTAAAACAACTATAGTTTACCCTTGAACAACGGAATGGGTGCTTAGTAGTGCAGAATCCCCTGTAGCAGAAAATCTGTGTATAACTTCTAACTCCCCCAAAACTTAACTCCCCTTGTCATCCGTGGGGGACTGGCTCCAGGACTCCCCCAGGTACGAAAGTCCAAGCATGCTCAAGTCCCCTATGTGAAATGGAGTGGAACAATGTGTGCAGTTAGCACTCTGTATCTGCAGACTCCCCACCAAAGGCAGAAAACAGTACAGGTGTTTGATGAAAAAAATCTGCCTGTGAGTGGACGCGCACACTTCAAACCTGGGTTGTTCAAGTGTGGATTCTTAGTGGTATAAGTATGCGTGTGGTTTGGCTCTGTCATCATTTCGACGTGCATGCCATGCTGAACCCGGAGCTTTGAGAAGGAAGTGATCTGAGTTATCTACCCGTCCCCCCAAAACTGCCTACTCCCCCACCCTTCCCCTCTTCCTTCCTCTGTTCTTCCCACCACCTGGAGCTTCAGCTGACTTTGGACTAAAGAGACTAGAGAGGAGGAAAAGAAGAAAGAGAAATTGAACAGGCGGCTGAGGATGTTGTATAATAAATGTCTTTGCCCGTGACACCCCCTCCCCCCAGCTCTCCCCCTCGCAGGGGTTGGTTAGGTTGTGGCAGAGCCATGGTGGAAAGTGACAGACGGAGGCCAAGGTGGTGAGCAGTGCGCTTTCTCCGGGCAGCTTCCCCTGGGATGACTTCCTGTCCCTGTGTGTGACAGAAATAAGCAGGGCAATGCAGGCACACGACAGCGCCCCCTAGGCGCCTGTTAATACAGTGAATAATCGCAGAGGACAATGAGGGCTGAGGTCTCCAGCACTTCATTTAGCTTTCGAAGCTCCTTAGCTTCACTCTTCATTCCATCACACTCAGGATTTTCGCAGACCTGTAATTTGGCTCTTGGAATTAAGTGCTTTGTCTGTTCTCATAAAATGCTATAGAGCTGTTGGACCTCTGTAGATGCACATAAACTCAGAGTCAGCTGGCTCCAACATCCTGAAAGTTTGTTTCCAAATTTTTTAATGGCAATGCAATGTAAAATTTAAGAGTGGTTTGGGGAGGGTAATTAAACATATGCAATTAATGTAGTGTATAATGGTTCTTCCTATTAATTTTCATAGCCCAAATACTGTCTTCCTGCCATATCCTTTCTAGCTCCGTGGGCCTCTTTGCTGTCACTCAGACACCAAGGCCCAGCCTACCACGAGATTTTTGTGTTTGCAATTCCCACTGCTCTGATCAACCTTCTCATAGAATCCATGGATCTTCCTCCAGCCGTCTGCCCAAATTTTCACCCTATCTGAGATTCTCACTGTGCCTAACAGGCTTCCTGCCTGTAGAAAATGATACATATGTCCCCTCTGTCGCTCCCTTTATCCTGCTTTTTAATTTTTTTACACATCTCACAATCTAAAATATTAGTTTTTTTTTTCCATTGTGTTCTTAGTCTTCTATCAGAAGGCTATGAGCACCATGAAATTGAAAACTTTGTTTGTTCATTGCTGCACTCCCAGGACCAAGACTGGCCTAGCAGAAAGTAGGTATTCTGTACATATTGTTGAATGAATGAATAAATAGATATTGACTTTCCTTAACACAGTGGCTAGAAAAGTGTGTGTGTATGTTTGAATTCAGGGTAAAAGAATACTTTTTAACCAGTGAAGCACTTTGTTATGTATCTATTCATCCCTCTATCCATCCATCCATTCTTGACATAGACTTCAAAGTTCTAAAATATGACGACTATTATATTAATATACAGAAGAGAGCCCTTAAAGGAAAGACTGCATTCGCTCAAGTAGGTATAAATGGGGGAAAGTAGTGAGGATTACTAAAGCAACACAGAAATAGTGAAGCTTAAATAACTATCTAAAAAAAAAATCATCCATAATGCCTTCACAATCAAAAAACCAAAGGCAACTTTTATCCAGATTTTTACAGATTTTTCTCTCAATGTATTGTTTTAAATGGAGAATATACTGAATCTATTGGTATGTAATTTTATATTTTCTATTCTGTTTTCATCATATGGATGCACAATAATCACCTCATAATTGTTTGATATTTATGGTTTTTCCCAACCTTTTTTCACTATCAGAAATAAACATCTTTGTGTAAAATTCTTTGTCCCTAATATGTGTTGTTCCCTTCCGATACATCTTTAAAAAAAGGAACTGAGTTAAAAAGATTAACTTTAGGAGGATTTTGGCTAAATTTAAAAGAATATACTGCTGGAATTTTACCTAGAATTTTGTTAAAATCTTAAATCGAAAGGAATCTATATCCTTTAAAAATTTAGTTTTCCCATGTAGTTAAGGGAGTATACTTTTTATTTCTGAGCTTTCTAATTTGATGTTTCCTAAATATGAAATTTTTTTCCCTAAATTTTTTCCGTTTGGTTATTGCTTCTAATAGAAGCAATACTGGTCGTGTGTGTGTGTGTGTGTGTGTGTGTGTGTGTGTGTGTGTGTGTGTGTAGTCAGCCTCTGAAATATTCCTGATGTTCCAAATGGTTCTGTATTTTATCTTAGGTTTTCTAATAATACACTCCTATCATCTGCAAGTAATAATAATTTTATCTTTCTTCTAATAGATACATATTTAGTTTCTATCTCACTGCATTGGGTAGATTTCTTGGAATAGTGTTAGATAATTCTTTTGGTAGCCGTAACCCCTCTTTTGTACCTGGTTTTAGTGGGAATGTCTCTGGTGTTCAACCTTAATATAATCTGCTCATTTAAGATGGATAATATTTTCTCATATGAATGAAGTTCCCTTCTTTCTATTCTAAATTTCTAAGACTGTCATCTCAAATGATTGTTAGTTGTTCTATTAACTTTTTATCACCTAAAGATATTGCCATATGGTATGATATATATTTTTTGTCACTCTGGAATGTGCCAGGTGAGTTATTTTTTTGATGTGTTACTGGATTTAGTTTGTTCTGTTTTACTTATAATTTCCATATTTTTATGACAGAGATTTCCATCTGTGTTTTGTGCTGCTTTGGTATCAGAGTTATGCTAGATTTTTTTTTAATGTTCTAAGTTATTTCCATTATTTCTGTCTCTAAAGTGCCTCCCAAAGCAGAATAATCTACTGCCCTTTGAATGTTTGAAATAACGTTTCCCATAAAATTGTTTGGGTCTAGAGCCTTTTGAGAATAAAATTCGCTAATAAGTTTTTTTAAATGTCTACTTATAATTTGGGGCATATTTGGGTTTCCTAGTTTTTGATTTAATTTTAGTTATTTTCTTTTTCCAGAAAGTCACCCATTTCATTTAGACTTTCAACTTTAGTGTTATTAAGCTGTGATTATTTAAACTCTTATAAATACCCTTTGTGTGCTTAATTAATATCACCTTTATTATTTATTTATTTATTTATTTATTTAGGTTATTTTTATTTTCCCCCCATTTGCTTGGATATATCAGTGATTTCCTTTTTCATTTTTATTTTTCCCTCAAAAATGCATTTCTGGAATTCATTCTTAATTCTGTGTTTAAATTTTACTTTGTGTCTTTTCTGTTTTTTTAAAAGTTTTTCTGGCATGCTTTTCTTGGGCTGACTTTTATTTCCTTCTCATAACTTCTGGAATGAAATGTTTATTTTATTTTTTGTTTCAAAATAATAAATGCACTTAAGGATGTTAACATTCACTTCAATTCACTTTGGCTTTATCTCATAAATTTTGACAGTATTGATATCTCAAAATGGTCTGTAGTTCATTCAGTAGATAATAAGTCACTTTTCATCAACACATATTTTTGGGCTGCTGTTAATAAGCCAGCCACTGTTCTAGGTTCTGGAGATACATCTAAGAACAAAACAGTCAGAAGTTCTTGTCCTCATGAAGCTTGCGTTCCGGTAATAACAGCCTCTAGTACTAATAATAGCACCGCTGATACGTGTTTTCTTGCCAGGCACTGTTCTAACAGCATGTGTTAACTCATTTAATCCATTCAGTGACCTAATGAGATAGACATTATTATCCTTATTTTATAGGTAAAGGACCCGTGTCACAGAGTTTCTGTAGCTTGTCCCTTGACCCATTGCCAATAAGTGGTAGTACCAAGCTGGTTTCTTAATAACTGCTAAAAAGGAAGCTGTGAGTTGTGTCTCCTGTACATGGGATTTTGTTGTTTGTTAATTCATTTAAGCTTGTATTAGTATTTTATAATTGTGTCTAGTCAATAGAGATTTTATAATAGTATGTGCATTCTCTACTTTTAATATTTTATTGCAGCTATATGCATTCATTTTTCACATGTTCTGTTGACAAGTAAAAATAATCTTGAGGCAATATTCATTCAGTCAGCTTTTCTAATGATGCTATTTCAAACCTTTTTAGTTTTGCTTATTTCTTTTTTGTTTGTTTGTTCTTTTAGTATGGGAAAGAGCGTATTAGAAAATTCCACTGTGAACTAGTATAGCATCTACTTAATTCTTCGCTTATTCTATCATAATCTGGTACTGGTGGGCTTAGTCTCAGGTGGTTATGTTTCTAGCTATATTCCTTACCATTTTAACTGGTTTTACTGTATATATTGGAAACTCTGTTTTTTTGACAAAAAAAGGTGTTGCTTCCTTTAATGATTATACTTATATCAAGAGAAAACAACTCCCTTTATACTATTTAAATCTTTTTGTCCTAAAGTCTAATTTGTTTAATATCCAGATTACTACCACTAATAAATATATACACCCATTTATTTTTTTGACCATTCTCTATCATTTTATTTTCAATGACTCCCTTATAAGGTTTATAGTTATATTTATCACCATCTGAGAGATTTTTCCTATAGTGGGTAGTAGGTTTGAGACATTTATTTTGAATGTGAATTTTTATATGCTTTTTAAATTATTCCCTTTATTTATAGGTGTGTGTTTACCATATTTTCCTTACTTCTACCAAGTTCAATTGGAAAGTAAATACAGTGTTTTAAATATTAATGTGTTTGCCTATACATTTATTAAATACATAATTAAATGCATAATTTCTAATTACCAAAAAATAGATACCAAGAAAAGCTCTGTACATTCACATTATTTTGCAGGACAAGTTATTTATCACAAAAAATTCTTTCCCTCCTCTGTCTTTTCTTCCTGGCTTTATCAATTTAATTAGAGTTTACATACTCAATTATTATTACGCCATGTAAGTCACCTTGCTTATTGTTTTATGTTTACTTTTATAACAGTCTTTTCAGCGATGTTTAATACTTTGCTCTGTGAGCTCAGTTGATTCTAATGCTTTGTCATCTCATGCAATGGCTTCTCTTGAAATAGTTTCTTCATATTTTTCTCAACAGGAAAAACTTTTTAAAAACTGTCTTCCTACATTAATAACAATTTAAACGAGTCAAGTATGTGGGGGAGAAGATTTTATTTTCTCTTATACCCGTATAATTCAACATTTTCCAAAATACATTCCACAGGATACTAGTTCTATGGGATATTGCTAGGTGCCCAGTGCAAAACTAGATTAAACAAAGTCAGTCATTTCCTTTTTTTTTTTTTTTTTAAGATTTTATTGGGGAAGGGGAACAGGACTTTATTGGGGAACAGTATGTACTTCCAGGACTTTTTTTCCAAGTCAAGTTGTTGTCCTTTCAGTCTTAGTTGTGGAGGGTGTCATAGCTTCAAGTTGTTGTCCTTCCTGTCTTAGTTCTGGAGGGTGCAGCTCAGCTCCAGGTCCAGTTGTCATTGTTAGTTGCAGGGGGCCCAGCCCACCATCCCCTGCGGGAGTCGAACCGGCAACCTTGTGGTTGAGAGGACGCGCTCCAACCAACTGAGCCGCACTCCAACCAACTGAGCCGTCTGGGAGGCAGCTCAGCTCAGGGTGCCCTGTTCAATCTTAGTTGCAGGGGGTGGAGCCCACCATCCCTTGGGGGACTCCAGGAATCGAACTGGCAACCTTGTGGTTGAGAACCCACTGGCCCATGTGGGAATCGAACCAGCAGCCTTTGGAGTTAGGGGCTTGGGAGCTCTAACCACCTGAGTCACTGGGCCGGCCCAAGTCAGTCATTTCTTGCTGCAAGATTTATCCAAGCCTTGATATGCTATCGTGTCTTGTGGCCCTTCAGTCGGAGAAAGTATGAGCAGGCCTCACTTCCTATTTCTGATGAGTATGCAGCAAAATTGTGTTAACCCGAGTTTTCTTTTTGATAACCTGTGTTTTCTTCATTGGGAGGCTACTTTTATATTTTGCTGCTTTTTCTTTTCCTTGAAATTTTTTAATGATGCCAAATATATCTAGGTCTTTTTCTTTACCAGTTTAGGCCTGGTTTATGCTAAGAACAATTAGTTTGCTATGATTCGATTTATCTCTACCTTCTTTACTTTTTTCTTTCAGAACATGTGTGTTCATGCTCTGCACCTTGATTTAACCTGGTTTGCTATCTCTGATTTCTGCCAGGCTCCCTGCTGCCTCACCAGAGATTTCTCACTGCCAGCTCAGCTTCCTCCCCCTCAGCCTACTTGTCTCTTCACTTGAGTGCTTTTTTTATGCACGCTTCATGTCTTCTTTTATCCTGTTTGGGAACAGCAAGCAGATATTTCTAGTTCTTTTCCTGATTGTTTTTCAGTTCATAATTTGCAAACTGTTTTTACTCTGACTCTTTAGCAGCCTTTCCCCTTTTCCTCAGCAACAGAAAAATGTTCGTGGATCTCCTGTGCTTGTGGATGTTTTTGGCAACTACATGTAAGGGGTGCTATGAACCCCTGTTGTGGCACAGATTTCCCATCTGAATGCACACAGTTTTTTAGTTATTTTTCCAGTAGTTTTTTCCCCCTGCTTTATTTTATATTACTACATTTATGTAGTTAAACAGCCAGAAGTTGAAAAAGGTACATATTGAAAAGCCTTCCCCTTTTCTTTGTTTCCCCAATTCTCAGCTCCCTCTACAAGTAACACCTGTTCTTGATTTTTGTATTTTCCTGCAATTCCACGATGGGTATGTAAGCAAACACAAATAGGAATTCTTACTCTCCTCCATGCTCTCTCTCTAACAGTATAAACAGAGAAGTGGGCCTGGCTCAGCCCAAACCAGGTTCCATGTTGGCAGGCATTTTCCTCTGTGGGGCTCAGGAAGACTTTCCTTCTGACTGTTGAGGTGAGAGACAGGTAGGCCTTCTCTAGGGGCGCAGTGTGTCGTGGGTCCAGTGCTGCTCAACAGCGAGGCACAGCCAGCAGGCACTCAGTGTACTGCCGACCCACCTTCCCATTTTGGAGATCTGGGTGACTCAGTTGTGTCCTGGGATAGAATAGACAGTGGTCACTGATTTAGAGATTTGTGTGGCATTTTAATATTGTCACCAGTTTAGCATCCAAGTGTGATCAGTAGCTCTTCTCGTTGACAAGTCATAGACCAACTTGGGTGTTGTCAGACTTGGGGATGCTAATGTAGTAGGACCTGGGACCGCACATTGGTCAGCAACAGGTTGGGGGAGTTGGGATGGTCGTTCACTGTAGAGAGTCTGAGAACCACTGCCTTACAGTACTTGGAGACACAGGGTCTTAAGAGTGTAAAGAAAGGAGGTAATGAGGTCAGGAAAAACCACGGTGGATGACTTACAAGTAGTTGTCGTTTATGGGACGGGATATTTACCTGATTTTGTGGTCCGTGCAGCCCCAGTAACCCAGAGCCAATGGAATGCAGTAAAATTAATTAAAACCAATTTTTGCCTTTTCAGACAGTGATGAGTTCTGGGTCAGAAGATGTATCCTAAGGGCCACGTTACTTAGTTCAAGGTGCTGCTGCTTTTGTCAGTGCCACATCAGGCTATGGTTCTGATACACTGATGGAAACAGGCGACTAGCTTATTTTTGTGTGTCTCACAAGTTAATTCAAATGATTCCATTTTTCAAATAGTTTTGCCATCTGAAGTTAGAATTTTATTGATAGTAACTTCCTGTCATGAAATTATGTGTAATGGAAAATGAAGAAAATGGTACCCTACCCTCTTTCAGCAAGAAGCTCCACTGTCTGCATAATCTAATTTACATACTAAGTCAGATTCCAACTTTTTAAGAAACTGGATACTACATGTAGAAAAGTTTGGATACACTTGAATAAGATTTAAATCCGTGTGCCCACCACACTCCACAGAGGCTGAAAAGCCACATGGGAGGAAATGCTGGAAAATAAATGTACACGGAGGTGGGTTGGGTGCAAAAAAATAATTTAAGGCAGAAGAGAAAGAAACAAAGTAATTCAAGTTTCAGTTCATATTCACCTTAAAGATTTACTTAACAAAAAAGTGATTTGACTATTGATGTTCCAAGTTGATGGATAATTTGGTGAGTAATGGAGAAGTGAAAATATCCGTAGTTTGAGTATTAAGCTGGCTGTCATTGTCATTTGTATGGAGCCAGTATTGTATAACACCATTCACAGCCTCTGCCAGTGAAATTAAATACTCTGATTGAAATGCTATAATTCATTATTTTATATTCTTGCTAAAAGTAATGCATTTTGTACTTCATAGTCTGATGAGAGGTGTTAAAATTTAGAAACGGAATTTATTTTCAAGGCATTAAAGGAGGAAAAAATTACGTCACTTGTGGCTGTGGAACAGGCCCCTTAACGCTTCGTTACAGGTTTGCTGACCTAACCCACGGACTGCACAGTGAGAAGCTGTGGGTTGCAGCAGATCATGGGCCCTTTGAATGGTTTTTACAGGCTTTCTGGACACGTCAGATAAGAAGCAGTAAAAAAGCTATTAAAAAAAAAATATGTGTAAAGAAAACACCGTGTTCTCTGTCACACACTTGGAACTAGATAGAGCCTGTGGTGTGAACACCTTAAAAGAAGGGTCGTATATTGATTACTTCAGCCATCTCAGTTTACTTATGAAATAAATGAAGTCAGCTCTTGGCCCCTTTAAGTCTCTAATGACCACTTTCATCATTTACCTCCTCCTTGAAAACATTACCCTCGGATGACCTGGTCAAGCCAGCTTAATGACAACATCTGAAAGAAAAAGAGTTCTTGATCCTTGCCTCTTGCCAAAAAAAGAGTCTGTGCAGCAAGCATACAGGGGTATCCTCTGCCCAGAGCACCATCCCTCTGAAGTATGGCAAGAAAAACATCAGACAGAGTTAGACTGAGGAAGCCTTCGTAGTGCATCTGGGTAGGTAGATGAACAGCCAACTCCAACTGCAGTGAGATAGGAGGAAGCTGAGATGGCAGAAGCTTGTTATGGATTCATGTTGGTCACCCAGCACCACTTCCTGAGTCCCTGCTGTGTGGATGTCACAGGGGAGGACTGTGGGCTCCAAGGGGAATGAGATACCATCTCTCTACTTGGAGCTGTCTGGAGGGGGACTGTGCGTCAGCAAAACAAACCCATCCAGAATGCAGAGCAGGAGGTGCCATTCAAGGAGTTTCAATGTCGGGAGAGTCGGGCACACTTCACATCTAGCCAAGACAACACCAGCTCTGCTTCCTTCTCTCTTTTCCTCCCTCCCTCCCTCCTTCCCTCCCTCCCTCCCTCCCTCCCTCCCTCCCTCCCTCCCTCCCTCCCTCCCTCTCTCTCTCTCTCTCTCTCTCTCTCTCTCTCTCTCTCTAAGTTTCTGCTGCATCCTGCACTTTTTTCTCTTTTGCTCATCTAATCATACAAATGCTGAGAGCAGCAGTGGCTCTGATACTCTGATCTGGAATGATGGTTGGCTTTGCCAGGAATTGTCAGTAGCATTTTCTTTAATAAAATGCGTACACCAACAACTCCTTGGTCACAGGCAAGCCTCGTGTAAAAATGTCAGCCTGCTGGGTTGGCAGTCCGGCCAATGCCTAGCAGCTTTTAAGGATGTTGAAAAATTCTTTCCATAAATAATATTAAAGGAGGGAAAAAAAGCTGAACTTCTCAAAAATGTTTTTTTTTTTTTTTTTTTTTTTTGTTGTTGTTTTTTTTATCAACCTTCCAACCAGTAAGGCAGGATGCAATTATTTCCTAGGGGATGGCACCTTAGGCTTAGATTATATTGTGTATGGAAACATCATAGGGCTGCAGGGACAAAACTAAACCCAATTTTTTATTTTTAATCTTTTATATAGCCGTAAAAGGGGAATGGTGAACGCCCACACCACTCACTGCTGAGATTAAGGGAGTGTCCCTCCTTGCAGCTTTCTGAAATGAAGAAATAAAAATCCCTGTCCTCTGCCCATCGTTCGTGGCCCCACGGACTTGCACAGGAAATCAAGGGAGACTTGTAGAGCGCTGCATGCACAGAGCTCAGAGGTTCACTTGACCACGCTTACATAGAGAGATGTATTGACTCAAATCGGAACAAGATGTGATCGTACTGAGAAAGAATCCTTATGATATTCCGTTACCTCCCCCCAACATTCCCTCAAGCATGTATAAAACCCAGAAGACCAAAAATAGAATATTGAAGAACGCCTTTAAGGCTGAAAAGCAAGCTGCATGGACTTTCCTTGTATCGTATTATATACACATATTACAGTTATGTCAGTGATTAAAAGTATTGTCATGCTACATTATGAACTGATTTTATGTTTAGAATTAGATAATTCTTCCCCACACCCTCTTGACTTCCTTTTATATCCCAAAGGCAAACCCCTTCTCTTGGGTCAGGAATATAATAAGGTAGGTTTTCCTCTCTATGGGATATTGTGTCTGTCTCACTGTGTTTAAATTGATGCGGAAAGCTTTTCGGAGCAAAATACAGTATTTTCTTTGTGTTTGAGCCAGCACTTGACTAATCTATGGGGAATTGTGTGTGTTGAGCATTTTAAAGATACAGATTGGATTTGTTTGAACTGGTGATGCTCAGTGAAAACCACTGGGAAGGGGGATTGGCTGTGATGTGGTCTCATGTGGTCTTGGGGGGAAAAAACTCACTGTTCTAACCAATGATTTTTAAATGATAAATTAATTCAGGAAAATTACCCAGCTTATTTTAATAATAATGATTCAAGTCAGAAATAAAGAGAAATTACAGTCTGTGTAAGTGTATTTACATGTAATTTAAAGAAATTTAGCTACCAAAAACAAATTTCTTAAAAATAGCACTTTTCTGTCCATCATGTGTATGAAATGCTAGTTAACACATACCTCTTGGGAGTTGAACCACACACCATGGTATCCAAAAATAGCAAATTTACTGTTTGAAGTAAAAGAAAATTTCTCTCTGATTTGATATCTCCTTCCAGACCACCAGTTGCCAAAGGTCAAGGCCATTTCCAACCAAGGAAAACTTATTTAACCCTTGAAATGTTGGCTATTGGTTTTGATAGTAGGATCTTGGAATGCTTGCAACATATGAGCAGTAAGCTCTGCGTGTGTGTGTTTGTGTGGGTGTCTGCCTGCAGGAATGCATGTGCTTTCCTCGCTCCCTTCTTTAGGGGTGCACGTGACCCTCTCCTATCTATGTGTTTTCTGGAGCATTTCATTAAGAGAAACTCTGGGGAATTCCCCTTCTGGTGAGCCCTTTGGCTCTTTTGACAAATGAGCCGACTCTTTCATAGTCTTGAGTTTACCACTTTTTTTTTTAGTACCATCTCTCTGTAGGTAGAGAGTTTAGCTCTGGATTCTGTTCTTAGCTATGCCCCGAACTCATGGTGTACTGTTGTAAGTTTCCAGTCCTCTCTGATCATCAGGAAAACCTGTGGGACTTAAAGGATGATGTGGAATTAGCCAAGTGGAAAGATACCAGACGAGCAGGCCAGGCCCAAGAGCTGACATGGGCAAAAGTGCGGTTCATACAGCCCGCATGCCAGGTCCCTGTGACAGATGAGAGAGGACAACAAAGTGAGAATGACTACTAATGGAGCCACCGCCCTGCCATGGCCCTATACGGTGGACTCATGTCCCTTCATGGGAAAGACCGGGTGACGACAGCCTGGAATTAGGATGCCTGCCTTGAGTCTTTCTTAGGTATTGTGTTGAAACGTGTATTCTGGTTGAGTTACCAGAAAAAGAAAATGCGCAAAAGTCATTTTGCAGATCATTTACATAACAAGCAAATAGTACAGTTTTTTAAAACTTTTTTTTAATTAGTTTCCGGTGTACAAAACAATGTAATAGCTAGACATTTATACCCCTCACAAAGTGATAAACCCCCTCCCCCAATCTGCTACCGCTCTGACATCTTATACAGCTGTTACAGTTCCACTGACTATTTCCAAATAGGTACAGCTTTACTCTAAATATCCAGGTAACAAAATATGGACTACACATTCAGTTTCAATTAGCTTCAGTCTTTGTTTTGCTCTTTTTTTCTATTTTTGGCAAGTGCATTCACTGTTTTTTTCTATAGAATGTTAAAATGCATAAACTTTCAGCCAATTCCTGTGCCACTATAATCATACGGTATTAATATTACATTTGTAGGCAGTGTGGAGACCATTATGAGAGACACCTATTGGTTGGCATACACTTGAAAGGTGAAATGAAACTTTTTAAAAGTTGCATGATTACTCAATATATAGTGGCCACATTTTCCTAGGAAAATGTGCTTATAATAATATGTTTTATAGGCTCAAGCTCCCAAATTAAAAACATATTTTTAGGAATAAATTAGCACTTCTTGAGAAATGAAATTATTACTTTGGTGGAAAGGTGAAAAAGCAAAGGGAAAAAAAGAACAGCAAAAAATGGCTCAAATTCAAGAAAAGTCACCCTCCCCCTGGAGTGACTTCACCATGTGAAGAGTGGGGCTCAGGGCAAGGGGGGCTGACTTCCCAGTTCCCTGCTGGAAGGTTGGCAGAGCATTTTATGCACACACACACACACACACCCTTATTTATTTTTATTTTTTTAATTGCCAAGTTTAAACCAGTGTCTCTTTTTAAAGTGCCTTCTTTATTTGTTTCTCCAGTTAAAACTCTGTAGGAATAGCTTACTTCCTTGTTTCTGTCTGTTCAAACACTTTAGTCATGGTAGGGGGCAAAATCTCCATTACATTAATGAGATTTTCACAAGCAGATTAAAGAGGAAATATGCCCTTCAGTCTTGTTACGTAACAGCCTTGCATTGGGAAGAAATCTGTATAAGCTATTGACAAAAACAGTAGCCATGGGGCACAATTCCAGTGACACAGAGTCTAGCTTAATCAAAAGGGTAACTTGGCCTTTTTTTTCTCCTTTATCTGAAGCTTATTGAATTATTTCTGGAGAAACCTATAGTAACACATAAGATTACTTGCTTTCTCCAGGCAATGGAACATGAAAGTTAGGATCCCCACATAACTGCCATCACCCCAAAGTTCATGTCAACTCTGCATTGTCGTGGTGGGCAAAAAATAAATTTTAGAATTCCTTTCCATGAGTCACAAATAGGAACCGGCTAACTCGGAGTTTTGCTATTACTAGCTTAGAACCTCCATCTCCAATTGAAATATAAGAGCACAGCTCTCCTGGCTTGACCCCAAAGGCCTGTGTGATGCTGAGGTTTATCCAGTTGTTGGGAATGGAGGGATCCCAGGAAATTGCAGGTTTACTGTGGCTTCTGCTTCTCAAAGGAGAAATCTAAGGCAGGCGGCAAATCGGGAGTGTGTGGAGGCTCGGACCACATCAGCACTGAGTGGTGTTTCCAGTAACAGATTCCTCCAACGCATTTATTGAGCGTATACTGCACTGGATATTGTTCCAGGCGCTTTGGTGTATCATTGAACCAAATCGGTGAAATTCCCTGTCTGCGTGGAATTCATGTTCTTGTGAGAGGGCAGACCAGAAGTCATGATCAGTCTCTACGTAAAGTATCACATATTGGAGGTGATGCGAGCCATGGGGGAAATGGAGCAGCAGGGTAAGGGGGATGGCGTTCAAGGACGAGAGACCACATTTGAAGAAGGATTGAAGGAGGCAAAATAAGTTTGGCTTAGTGACCCCGTCCCAGAGGTCACGCAGGTGTGTAGCTGCATGCCCAGTTATCCATCCTATCCAATGGCACTTTCCTTTAAGGCGCTGGCTCTGCTCTTCATCCTGTGTTCTGTGGGAATTCAGATGTCCCCACCCGAACCCCCGGGCCTCTGGTCCTTGTCCCCTCATATTCCATCAGAGACTGACTGGGCGCTCAGTCCCTTTCCTCCACTCTGCCACCCAGACCAAGAAATGCAGGCAGCAGTCTTCTCCAGCTCTGCAACTCTCCTCAATGAAAGGCTATTAACAGAACTGAATTTTACGGACAACTTGAGGGAAACAAAGACGGTTCAAACAGCAAACACCTTAAAAATGGTGACTGTTGATTTTTTTGTCAACTGTTCACCAGCCCCTTCCAGCCTGGGAATTATAGATGGGCCCATTTCCCTTCTTATGCTCATATCCTTCACCATGTTACTAGACATTTTCTCTTTTTCCTGTCTGATCCCCCAAAACCTGCCGGAACTGAGGCGATACCACGGGCATAGGACTTTCCTGACTTAATCCCTTCTCTTGACATTTTGTCCAGGTGTCCTCCAAGTACAACCAACATGACCGATGTGCCCTAGTCCCTGCCTTTGTTCCCCCCTTTACTTCCTATCATCTCCCACCATTCCCGATTGCTGTCCTCCTTCATCCTCTGTAAAATCTCCATAGCTTACGGGTTTTCAAATGGGGCTCATGAAATCCTTAAAATTCTGTTACTGAGATCGCCAAAGATAGCATGGGGTAAGGAAGAGGCTTTCCTCCTTTTTTCAGCTATGTTCTTTCTTAGATTCTTCAGTCTTCGTGTGCAGACTTGTCTCCGCGGCGCTCTGTATAGACATGTCCTGGAGGCACTTCCGATGTCATGTCCCAAACCGAAACATAAACTGTCCCAAATCTGTTTGACCTCTAGTGCCATTATTGTCTCAGAAACTTTCAAGCTAGAAGCTTCAGTATCACTTATTTCTCTTCTCTTTAATTTACATCCATAAATTATTCCAAAATGTCTCTCAAATCTCATCCCTTCTCTCCATCCTCGTGCTACTGCCTCAGGCCAAGGCCACAGCTCTCTTTGGACGATCACAACCGCCTCCTCAGTGGGTTTGCTGCCCAGTGCCTCTGACTCTACTCAGGGTACCTTTGACCATCACAATCCTGATCTGTGTCCCGCTTAAACCTTTTCTTTGTTGCCTGGGGTATGGGTACCTGAGGGCATTTAGTGCCCCGCAAGGTTTTGTTCAGCCGTCACTGGAGCACTCACCCTCCTGCACAGCTCCCTCACCGCTCCCAGCACCCGCACTTAGTGTGAACTGCCCACACATCTTGTTGACTTCACCCTGACCTCTGTAGCTCTAGTCCCTGCCTCTAGGTACACTTCTCTCTGTGTCTGGCTCCCTCTCTTCCTCTGGATTCAGTTCCTTTAACTGCTCACCAAGGCTTCCCTGACTTCACTCTTTTATTAGTATCTATCCCATTTAATTGTAAGCACTTGTTTCCCCATTTCAAATATCATCTTCTCCGGCACAGTGCTCGTGTCTTACTCATTTTGTTTTGCCCATAGTAAACAAATGAATGAATTCTGTATTCTGATGTCTGGGCCAGTGTTCATTCTGTAAACTCTGTGCCTTCTATTAACATAAAGAAAACTAGAGGTAGGGAGAAGTTGGTGTATGCCTACGTCACATAGGAAATTTTATTTTCATATACGAGTATGTACCAGCAATACGAGATTACAGTGTTTAGAAAGGGGAGGGTAGCATGTGAATAAGGTAAGAGTTGATCAAAAAATGGTAGAGTTTGTTCTACATGTTGAAAAGCTTGCTAAAGCGGAGATGTGCCAGGACTTCCTTTCCATCTTGTTTTGGTAAGACAAATCTGAAAAAGCCCTGGACGGTGGGCCTGCTAGTTTTCTATGCTGCGGGGACATGAAGGGAGGAAGAGACTCCTGCATTCTTTTGAGTAGCTTAGAGTAGCTTACGTTTTAATTACAAAGGTATCCATGATGTGAAAGCTACTTTTTAAACTGTTTCTTTCTGCATTCCAACAACCTGATTTGGGATGAGATCCAATGGATATGTCTTACTCAGTCTTGGCTCATTATTGTTTAGCACTATCATGTCATAAATGAGCTGAGTTAATACTGAATGAGTGAGTCAGCTCACTGGGACTGCCGGCAGATTCCCAAATGGATAATTTTGCCTGCTTGCCCACCTCCTCCTTTCCTTCCAGTAGTTCTTGAGATTTGCCTGTGTTTCTATCATCAGTGGTTCCCAGCCCCTTTGGGCATGCACACTCACCTAGTCTTGTTTCGACTCAGCGTTTCTCATGCAGGACCCTCCTTTCACAATGTGGTGTGCAGAAGACCTTTGGGGAGAGTCATGGCCAGTGGGACTGGCCTGGCACCACAATAACTTTTCTATCCCTTATCTTCAAAAGATTCCATTAAAACAGTTGACTTTTCCGGAAAACTTAAAAATAAATTGTCATTTGAATTCCAAATACACTTTATTATATTTGCTATTATTTTAACAAATATTTTAGTTATCAAAATTATGATATCAAAACTTGTAAAATAGCATGCAAGTGTAAGAGCAATTTGTTATAATGTTCAGAATCAGAATGCAGTGATGTGGAGGATGTGTGGTTGCTTTTCTAATGGCAGTGAATTAAAAGTTAAGGGGTGTTGTTAAAATTGTAGTATTGTCCCTGTCCAACCTACCTTTCAAGTTCTACACCCAAAAAAAGAATTATTGTGATGGTAAATTGAAGAGCATGCCTGTTATGTAGACACTAATTGGAATTATTATTGTACAGAGGAACTACCCATAACCCTCCTTTCCCTTCATTGCAGAAATCCAAGCCCACAAGGTGGTAGGGTAGTCATGCTTTGAGACACTGTTTGGCTTCTGAAATCTTTGGTTTGGCGATAGGTGCCATTGCTTTGGATGGCAGTGCTGTCCAGGTATACAGGATTCATAGAAATGATCCGTACATCTGAGTGACCAATTCTCGTGCTCCTGGGAGAGGGTGCTTTTTATGGCGACTTTTCGTGGACCTTCTGGCCTTGCCCTTCTCAGTCTGGGAGCCTGGTGAGGGACAGGAACGTGGGGCTTTAACTGCCTTTCCTTCGGAGCTGGAGTTCCCGTTACAGAGCTGGCACTTGCTGTGGTTGGTGGGTTTGTTCACTGCAGAAGTGAAATAGAAAATGTCTTTTTGAAAACTGTTTTTCTAATTTATTGCATTCCATGATTACAGAATTAAAATTATCTTGCCTGTCTGAATTTGGTATTCTTATTTTAGAATTGAAACTGATAAATTCTTGTTTAAACTCTTTGTAGTTTTCTTTTTGGTAACTAAGCCCCCAATCAATTTGCTTTAGAAGAGTCTGTGTTTTTATTGTCATTTTGGCTAACAGAAAAGTTGGTATTAGATAAAGAATAAGATAAAAAGAAAAGAATAAGATAAAAAATTAAATATGCCCAGTTACTTGTAGAAACAATGTAAACAAGAGTCTTAAAATGCTTTGGAGGGTGTGATGAAACCATTTTACATCTACATTTAAAATCTGTGGGATTTAAATACTGGCCTTTTCAGAAAGAAACTGTGAGAAGTTCTTTAGCAAAAGTCACCTTGCTAAACTGTAAGAGAACTGTTTTAAAAGAGAAGAGTTACATTATGTTTTAGTAAAGTTAGAATTTGGAGAATAAAACTGTAAGAAAAAGAGCAGTTTTACAGGTTTTCCAAGGAATTAAGACCCACCTACAGACCCACCTTTAAGAATGAGGATGTCTTCTTTTTACCTAAGTAATGTAAATAGCATTAATTGATATTATTAATATTTATATTGGGCTTTTTAAAAATTATTTTCAAAAGCTAAAATTTTCTTAAGTTTTAGGTCATCTTACTATTAAGTCAATATTCTGTTATTTTTGTGTACATGAATTTGAACCAGTAACACATGCACTTCTCAGCTTAAATAAATTATATCAAATTATATAAGATTTGCATCTAGTTATTTTGTAATTCAAGGTAACAACCAAACCAAAACTATAGAGATTCTGAATTAACTGTGCTTGAATTTCCCATGAGTTTTTAGTGAATTGTAGAATGTATCACACGTTAGAAAACCAATTTTTCCAAATCATGTGCTATTTTCCATTAACTTATTTGAACTAATATTAGTGTACGATGTTTTAGTTTTTGTGTTGTTTCCAACTCTGTACAAAGTTCAGTTTTCTCCATCTTTCTACTCATCTCTACAACCTGTAAGATGAGGAAAGAATATACAGAGAAGTTATTTATGTGAAGTTCTTAGGTTGTTACCTGGGAGTCAGTATGAAATCCACCAGGAGATACTGTCACATGAGTGTGTTCCGCTTTCACTCAGTCTGTCTGTGGACAGTGTGTGTATTTATGTGTATGTGTGTGTGTGTGCGTGTGCATGTGTGTGCATGTGCATGTGTGTGCATGTGCATCTGTGCAGGTGCATGTGCATGTGTGCACAGAAGCTCTGATAAAGATGCAGCCTTTGCTCCCGTGGGAACTATTTGCTGGGCCCGACGCCTAGTCTGTGTGAAGGACAGCAGCAGTCCTGGGGAGCAATAGATGTAACCTGGCTGGCCCTCCCTCACGTTTTGACCCCAATCTCCGCTCCTACCAGCGCCCATCACCAAGTGCACTTTCTTGGTTTCCGTTTTTGGAGGCGTAGAGGGGTGACATCTTTATTGAGATCTAGTTCCTGGACTGTGTGATTCACCCATTGAAACTACACAGCAATTCAGTGTGTTTTGATTTATTCACAGTTGTGCCACCATCACCCCAATCTATTTTATAACATTTCCATCACCCCAAAAGGAAACCCATCTCCCAGTCTCTCCTTGGCCATTCATTGCCAGTCAGCAGTCTACTTTCTTGCTTTATGGATTGGCCTATTCTGGACATTCATATAAATGGAATCCTACACTATTTGTGCTGTTGTGACTGGCTTCTGTCACTTATGTGTGATATTGTCCAGGTTCATGAGTGTCTTAGCACGTGTCAGTATATCAGTCCTTGTGGTACACTTGTTTTTAAATGTGCATGACAGGAGTTCCGTCACGGTGGAGCATCCGTGTGTAGCTGCCCTTGGTAGGGTGAGGGTGAGGGGGGTATTGTAAGTTAGGTAATTCTCTACATCTAACACTGAAGCCCTTTGTCTAGGCAAAACATTTACCTTCCTAAAGAACTTTGCCTTTCTTACACATAAGAGGAAATAATTTGTTACAGATTTGTACCTGGAAACAGGATTTAAATAACTGATAGAGAGACTCCATTTATTTTTGCCCTCCTAACCAAGAAGAATATTTCTATCTCACCCCAATTCTTAATATTGACGAGTTAGAAATAGGAAAATGTTTTATTTTTATGAAGAGAATGCAGTTTTGTACCCAAAGTCTTGAGTGGTTTTGGTGTTTTTCTGTATAATTTGATAGTTGTATCAGAAAACTGAGAGATACTTGGATATTTTTATTAGTGTGAATTGAAACCATTGTTTTGTGATGTCTGCATAGAGATCCCTCCCACAGCAAGCTGTTACAGCCTTTTAAACACCCTCTGAGGAAGATTGATGGGTGCCGCTAAAACCATTTAAATTATTTTATTTATCTAAAATTAAAGTGCATATTGAGATAAAGGGCCTGTTTCAGCCCTGATAGTCTGCGATTCCTGCTATTTTCTGTTTCCGCCCGGTGAAGCCTTTAGGAATCCAACCACACCTGTCCCTAATAGAATCTGTGGCATGACAGTTGTAAAACTTTTGAAAAATGGTACATGTATCAAATGATACATAAAGCAAGAAGGTATATGCCTCATTTCAGATGAAAAGTTTTGAGAGATCCTTGTAGAGAGTTTTCTTTTAGGCAAGCATTTCAGTCTCTCTCAAATCAGTTTTAATATAAATTAAATTTTAATTGATTCAAATTATTTTTCCTTTTCAGAAATGTCTCTGGACTACTAAGTAAAGAGATAGTAATAGATTTGTAGGGTCAGGAATCAAGTTGAAAACAGCTTTCTTAAAATTGGTTACTTGTTCATATCCCATCCTATGCCAAAATAGAGGTCTTTCTTAAGGTACTCCTCAGCAAATCCTTAGAAGTTTCAAATTACTGAATTTTGTTAAACATATTAACTCAGCTTCATTTATGAGCAAAGCTGGTAGCAATGTGAAAAGATTTAGGAAGCATTAGATGTTTCCATTTTGATATTCTCAGAAGGAAATATGTTAATTTTAGTTCCTTTTAAAATAAAATCATGGCATCAAATAGGGGCATGCTAGTGGGTCACGATACAGAGAAATGTAACAAAAGGATGAATCAGAAATAAAACTGAGGGTCCAGCGATCATCCCTGAGCTTCAGCAAACCCAGCCACCTACAAGCCCATAATGCAGTCCATTGTCTTGGGTGTTCATATATGAAATACACTACTCTGAAAGTCTTTATTTTCGTTTTTATTAGCGATAATACTGTGTGTTCCTGTGTGTGAATGTGCGTGTACTTCGGTATTTGTTATATGGAGAGAGTACTTACTTGAGGATGATTTATTCTCTTTGCTTTTACATGTACCTTGTACTGTGGAAAATTTGGCAACATACTTGTAGAAACCTTAAATTGGTGAAAAGTTCTGTGTTATTTGAGAAACTGTAGATACAGACAGAAAGACTGGTGTGTAAGGTCCATGAGCTGGGAACCATTAGGAAATCGAAGGTGTGCGTTACCTGCCCTTGCTGTTTCTGGGTGTACTCAACAGTGATATTTTCATTACAACAGCAGGAGGCGTTTACCTTCTTGATGTTAAGGAGCTGGGTAATTTAGAGAGTGAAATACTTGAAACAGCGAGGCGTTAGTGTTGATTAGTGTGTCACCTCGCAGACTGAATGGGGACATGCAGCTCTTCCACCGCAACTTTGATCCATGCTGTCGCTTCCCCTCTGAGGAGGCCGCCTAGGATGGGGGTGCTAAACCATCTAGAAAACTGCTGTCTGAGTGGGAATCAGTGGGAAATCTGGCTGAAGGAGCGGGAGACAGAAGACGGGAGAAGGGTGCTGCCAAGGTTCGCGAATTGCATAGACAGCAGCTGTATTTGTGGAGCTGGAACATTCCGGATCCGTGCACTGCACAGGTGCATTTCATCTGAAGGGTCAGGAATCAGACTAAAGGGAAACCGCCAGTTCTGAGCTCACAGTGAAACAACAAAGCAAGAAGAAAGGACCCTGAAGAGCTCAGTGAAGTCGATTGTGGGCTTTTGTTTTGCTACTCGTAAAAGAAAGGGTTCATTTTCTGTTTTCCTTCAGTTCAGGTGTTTCTTCCTGCGCACGTCAGCCTCTGTGGTTGCCGAGTGCTGAGCTGCCCAGAGAGAACCCTTCAAAGAAAGAAGCACCTTCCGTTCACATCCCCGATTGCCAGCTGAGCGATTTCTCCCACCTTCCTCTGTGCTCCCGCAGCTCCGTGGGCATGGGAGAAGAGTCAGGAGTACTGGGTCTGGGCTCATCTTGCTATAGACATGATCACAGTTGTGAAATAATTTTGTCGGCTTGCTGTGGGCTCCTGGGATATTTTGTTTCATCAGTCGTCGGTTTCCTAGGGCAAAAGGTTACAGTCCCTGTTGGAAACCTGAAGAAATGGGTCCATCTGGAAGTTCAGTGGTGGGACTCAGCTTTCCCAAGGAATCGCCTTGTCCTGGCATCCCTACCCTGTTTACAGGCAGGGAGAGTGCAGAGCGGCCCTGCTGAGAGGGTTGGTACACAGCACCGTAATTTACACCATCTATCTCTTTCTGGAGCTTGGGCCTCTGGCAAATTGCATGTCTTTGTGTGGATTAGTTTGGAATTTAATCATGCATTGTTTTCCCTCCAATTAAATTATTTATATATTTGATTAACGTTTTTACTGCTAGGAAGTCACATTTTCAGTGAAACCACAAATAAACGCATGCTCACTGACTTTCAGGCCGGCCTCATATGGGATCACTCTGCTGAATGTTAAGAACTTACTGTGTATTGGTCTTCTTAGCTACCTGGGATTTGGGCGAGCAGAGAATGGACGCTTTTTCCACCCAGTCCTAGGCACTTGAGCAGAGAGGCAGGGCTGTCTGGATTAACACCTTCCACTTGTTTGAGCCCAGGATCCATCTTTTCTTTTTTCTGGTGCTGAAACAGATCTCCTTCTAATGTTACTTCCTCAGGCTGGAGAGCCAGCCTGACTGAGAAAGTGATGAGCTCTGCTAGCTCCCAAAGGAAACTCTGGAGTCATCTAGTTGAGGGTGAACAAGCACATGGCCCACAGCCCACTGGTTGGGTTGGCATGGCTCATTGGATAAGAATGATTTGTACAGTTTTAAATAACTGAAAAAAAGTTTGATTTTAAGAGTATTTCATGACACACGAAGCTTTCCGTGTCCATAGATAAACAGCTGGCCCATCATTTAGATGCTATCTATGCCTGCTCTCCTGAAACAGCAGCAGAGGTAAGAAGCTGCAACAGATACCTTTTGGCCCCAAAAACCTGAAATATTTACTGTCTGGCTTCTTACAGAAAAGGTTTGCTGACACTTGATCTAGTTCATCATCCTAATTTTACAGATGAGAAAATAAAGACCCAAATAGGTGAACTGAAGTGTCATCAGGAATTGGTCTGGATATGTCTTCTGCCACCCACCATGCTCTTCCCATTGTCACATAAGATCTGCCCTGAGATGAGCCCTCAGGAGCTCTTGCTGCAGAGGCCAAAGCTGCTTTGCAAAGAAAAGTAAATACTTAGGACACATGGACATATAAAGTCTATTACTTCTTAGAATTTTAATTTTTGCTTGAAATCCAGCTCTAGGAAATAAGCTTAAAATGCATTTGAACAACCTAAGTAGACAGAAAGATGTCTATTTTTTTTAAGGAGTAAGAAAAAATGTAATGTTTTAAACAGCATTTTCCCCTATTTTTAACATGTTATATTAGTATGATACACTTGTTAAAATTAATGAACCAATATTGATTGATACATTGTTATTAAAGTCCCTCCTTTAAAAATATTTCCTGAGTTTTTCTCTAATGTCCTTTTTTAAATTTTAATATTTTTCAATTACAGTTGACATTCAGTATTATGTTAATTTCAGGTGTATAGCATATTGGTAGACATTTATCTCTGTGTTTCTTTATGTTCACTGATTATGTCCTGTGCTCAGCGTTTGGATGGTAAAGCAAGATGGATCTGGTCCCTGCTGGCCGAGGTCATAGAATCCCATTTCAAGAAAAAGGAATAATCGATAATGTTGTAAAGATTTTGTAGGGTATCTGATGGACACTTGTCTTTATTAGGGAGACCACCTCAGGAATGATGTAGATGCCTGACCACTGCATTGTACACCTGAAGCTGAAGCTGAAAATAATGAATGTCAACTATAATTTAATATGTAAATATATATATGTGTATACATATAGTCGCAAGAAGTGGAGTGTACAGCATAAGAAATAGAGACAGTGGAAATGTAACGGCTGTGTGCGATGTCAGAGGGGTACTGGATGGGGGGAGGGAGGTAATCATTTTGTGAGGAGTGTAAATGTCTAACTAGTACATTGTTTTGTACACCTGAAACTAATAATGAAAAAAGAAAAAAGAAAGAAAAAGGACTGTAGACTCCCTCCAAATTGGCACTTGAGCAGTTTCAAAGCATGTTATATGGAGTGCGGGGCTGCTGTACGGGGCAGAAAGGGAACGTCCCCGAGACACTGGCCTTCTGAAGGGATGCTCTTGTCCCCGCTCGGCACAGGCCCTCCCTTCCTCGCCATGGAGACAGCACCGGTGTGGGATTCCCACCACTGGGATTTGCAGACACTGCCTCAGCATGGCAGCAGGTCCCATCGCCCTTATAGGCAGCTTCTGTGCCCCTGTCCCTCGTGGTTACTAAATCCTCTGGTCTAACGCTCCAACCTCATGTCCACTTCAGTGCCTTCCCTCCCTGTCCTGACAGGCATGTGCCCAAGGGGCTGAGGGGTGTTTGCTCCTGCGCTGACCCCCACCTGAACAAGGAGACCTCTTCCCTCTTCTCCAAGAGTCCAGCTCCTCCAAAGTGTTGGGGAGAAGAACAGACGAGTCTCTTATTCCAGTGGCCACTTTGATGCCTCCTCTGCTAGTTATCCCGGATCCCCCAAGTAATACCAGTTAATCTTGATGCCCTTCTCCTCAGGACTGGCGTCCAGTGCTGGCTTCCTGGTGGGGAGTATGTGAGTTCTCTCCAGGGGTACAGCCCATAGTCTCGCTGCTGGATACCTGTCCCAAGCATGCTGCCTTTCAGGTGGGCCCAGTTCGTCCCCCGGAGGGGCATCCCTCGGGCCCTGGAAACCATGGCTCGTACCACCCGGCCGGGGCAGTGCTGCAGCCTTCAGTGTGGCCAGGCCCCTTCTCCCGGGCCCTGGAAACCGTGGCTCGTACCGCCCGGCCGGGGCAGTGCTGCAGCCTTCAGTGTGGCCAGGCCCCTTCTCCCGGGCCCTGGAAACCGTGGCTCGTACCACCCGGCCGGGGCAGTGCTGCAGCCTTCAGTGTGGCCAGGCCCCTTCTCCCGGGCCCTGGAAACCATGGCTCGTACCACCCGGCCGGGGCAGTGCTGCAGCCTTCCGTGTGGCCAGGCCCCTTCTCCTGGGCCCTGGAAACCATGGCTCGTACCGCCCGGCCGGGGCAGTGCTGCAGCCTTCCGTGTGGCCAGGCCCCTTCTCCCGGGCCCTGGAAACCGTGGCTCGTACCACCCGGCCGGGGCAGTGCTGCAGCCTTCCGTGTGGCCAGGCCCCTTCTCCTGGGCCCTGGAAACCATGGCTCGTACCGCCCGGCCGGGGCAGTGCTGCAGCCTTCCGTGTGGCCAGGCCCCTTCTCCCGGGCCCTGGAAACCGTGGCTCATACCACCCGGCCGGGGCAGTGCTGCAGCCTTCCGTGTGGCCAGGCCCTTCTCCCGGGCCCTGGAAACCGTGGTTCGTACTGCCTGGTCGGGTTAGTGCTGCAGCCTTCCATGTGGCCAGGCCCCTTCTCTTGCAATGCATGCTCTTCCCTGCTCCTGAAAGGCACCAAGGTCTGTGCTGCTGCAGGTGCTTCTGCCATCTTTCTGCACTGATGTCCCTTTTCCCCAATCCCACCCTTATCTGCACCCCTGGCAGGTCTCCACTCACCCTTCCGGTCTGACTTGAAATGCTGCTTGATTGGAGAAGCTGACCCTAACGCTCCACATGGATTTGGGATCCCTTGTTAACTGTTTGTAGAAAAACTTATTTCCTTTCAGAACACTGGTCACAGCTATAATTATAGAGTAACTTAGGTCATTATCTGTTTGCTCCAGTAGACAGTAATTTCCTTAGGGTAGGAATGATGTCTGTGATTCCCCAGCACTGCTGGGCCTGACGTGGGTGGCACTCAGCGCAAACTTGCAGATGTGTGAGAGGCCAGTGCAGTGTTCTGATCACAGTGCATTGCCTATATTCCACTTAGCAAGATAAGGTTTACATGTGGGTACCTTTCAAATTATTTTGAATTCTTGATAGTATGTTATTTTAAAGTAATATCTCATATTAAACTCTTATTGTATGGGTACTAGGTGAAATGAAATTAGAAGATAAGCAAAAGCATGAAGTATAACTACTTCTTTCCAGGGAAAGTTTAGTTTGCTATATGAGTCAAATCAATTTAACAAATACTTACTGAGGTCCTGCCAACTACCAGGGAAACTTGTCAGTTGCTGAGAATATGAAACTTAAAGATGTGGGTCCAGGCCTCATGGAACGGGCTCAGACCAATTCTAGTTCAGTTTTCCAATATTAACTGCCTTCTTCCCTCCTCCCTCCTCCCTTCCTTTTCCTTTCATGGATACTAATCCAAGGAGCTTTATTTCCAAAAACTTGGAATAAAACTGAACCAAGAGCAATTTTTATGGAGTGGTTTCGTGTGGTCATTAATTTTTCTCCCTGGAAAGGAAAATTTATAGAACCCTTCTGTATTATGTGGTCTTAAAAGCTGGACACCAGCACACATTTGGGATAATTCTGGGTGAGGTGAATGAACTGTAAAATGTACCTAAAGCATAATTTTAAAGGTTGCATGTTGTTCCGTGTCCAGCACATCTGTTCTCTTCATATACGTATGTGCACCAGCATAACTTTTAACCAACACTAATACTGAGGACAGTGGCTTTTTATAGGAAACACACATGTGTTTGCGACAGGGTTGCTGCTCCGTCGTGAACCTGAGTGAGTCTGTGGTTTCCTTGTCGTCTTCAGAGCTTTTGAAAGGACCTGGTTGTCTCCTGTGTGCTGTGCTGTGTCACCCACTTTCTTCTGTTCCTCAGACTTTCTGGGAGCTGCTCAAGGAAAGAGAATAGTTCATTGCTTTTCTCTGCCTACATCCAATTTGAATTCCATAAACAGCCGGACAGACTTCGTAGTTTCCCTCCGCAATCAGCCACCTAGTGGAGCAGTGGAAAGGGCAGGATGTGATGGTGGAATCACCCCTGTCCCCAGAGACCGCTCAGGAGGAGTCAGAGTCTAGGCAGGAAAGGGATTAAATGTTCTGTTGCCACTGTGCAGAGCTTTCTCCTATTGCATAGTATTTTTAGTGATGCATTTCTATGTATGTTTGAGAACGTGTCAGAAAAAAATGTTACATTAAGGCAAAGAAAATGTGGGGTGATTGTGGATAAAGTCAACAAAACCAACCTAGAACACAAATTTCCTCAATAATCCATAACTGGACATTTCAATTATTGAAATTGACTTAAATTTTATTCAAATTAAGAACCTTCTCTTCCTCTGGTTCTAGTGTAGTTTTCTCGTGTCTCCTTGATATATGTCCAAAGAACTCTGTAAAATAAGATTCTAAAACTTTGAATTGTTAAGGAATTCAGGGAAATTCATTTTCATTTTAAAATCCAAGTTAATAGGATTATAGAGCTGGAAAGAACCTTAGAAACTAGGTAATCCATTTCTTTATTTTGTACATGCAGACAGGCAAGATCTTGAGAGACTAAAAGCATTTTGTTGACGAACACCTGGTCCTCATCTTCAGTATCTAAGTTCATTTTTCTATGATTCTTATTCAAGAAGAAATCCAACTAATTGGAAATAAAGTATAGTTTGGCAAAGTGTTTTATCTTGCTCCGTATTACAGAACTCTGTGTGTGTGTGTGTGTACGCGCACACATGCACGTGTGTTCTTTTTCTGCAGTCTGAGCCAGGCTCTAACCCGAGGCCTAGAGTGAATGAGAGCGGAAGAGTACCTTGACCCCCACTTGGCAGATGAGAAATAACAGAGGCCCACAAAGGGTGCCGTGTGGCTAACCCCATTTCACAGTTCTTCTCTTCAGATGCCCTTTGCAGTCCTTTTTCTGGGACTTCAGTCTTCTTTCAAATAGTGTCACTCCTGTTAATTATGAAGTATACATATAGTCAGTAAGAGCAAATTTACTTAAATGTACTAATTAGAAAATAATCTGTAATATAGTAAAGTTATTGCGCAGTCTTTAGGACTTACGGTGGATGCATTTTTTTGCATTCCCTTCTGTTGCCTTCATTTAATGTCTCTGTTTTTTTTCCCCCAAACCCTAGCATATAAATAACGACCATATTCATGGAGAGAAGAAGGAATTTGTGTGCCGGTGGCTGGATTGCTCTAGAGAGCAGAAACCCTTCAAAGCCCAGTATATGTTGGTGGTGCACATGAGAAGACACACAGGAGAGAAGCCTCACAAATGCACTGTGAGTACGCGGTGGCATGGGCTCTCACTCAGGGGGTCGCCTCGCACCTGTGGGTCCACGTGCGCCCCAGGGTCCTCTGTCGTGCTCCTAAGGTTGTACATGATGATGTCAGCTCAGCAGTGGCCCAGCTGGGTGGCAGCCTGTCTGTGATAAATGCTAGGGTTGGTGAGAGGTGTTTCTGAAATGGAAGGGAAGTAATAAAAGGAGAAAGAACACTGACAGCTGAGCTTTGGAAGTGATGGAAGGGTCCTAGAGCTGCACTGTCTGACATGACAGCCACAAGCCTCAGGCACCTCTTGAGCACTTTGGAGACCTGGCTGGAGCAACCAGGGCACTGATTTTTTACAATTTCATTAAGTTTTAAAAATGTAAATATAAATAGTCCCTTGAGGCTGGCAGCTGCCATGTTGGACAGCACAGCTCTGCAGAGTGGCGAGTGGGCAGGCAGTGGCTGGGGCATTTTGGCTGGCACTGCACCAGGAATGAGCACACAGCCACCACGCCTGCCCCAGTGCTCTGTCCTTCATGTCAGAGGACTCAGAGGGCAAAGGCAGGTGCCAGCTCCGACCTGAAAAGCTTGTGTTGGCTTTTTAAAATTATAACTATATGGCTTTAGACTTTTTCCTTGGCCTTCTAGTCTGTCCCCATTGCCTAGTATAGACTACTCAGAAGCGGGCTGGGACTCCTACAAGGTTAAGCCTTTTTTTCACTGAGGTGCTCACCAGGCACACAGGGCACTGCTCAGCCTTGGTATTTTACATCTTAAAGGCCCTTTACAAACATGATCAAATTCCAGGCCTTTGTGTGGACACAAAGCCATATTAATGAACTTTGTGCTGAATCTAAAATCAGTGGGAATTCCAGGAGATCAATGAGCAGATAATGAAACCCATTGTCCCCATCAAGTGGTCTCTTAAGAAAAAACCTCCAGGACTTTAACTAGCACTGAAAATGCTTTCTCTCAGACTGCACAGAGCCCCATCCGAATCCCAATAAACGCAACGGTTAGTGAACTTTTGTTTCTTGGTTTTGAAAAGCTGCTGACCCTCAAAACGTCAGTCTTCCATCAACTGTGAGGGAGTGTTCAGCATAAGCTGTATTGTGTGGTGTAATCCAGATTTACCTGTTGTCTTCAGTTTGAAGGTTGCACAAAGGCCTACTCGAGACTAGAAAACTTGAAAACACACTTGAGATCTCACACTGGAGAGAAACCGTATGTCTGTGAGCACGAAGGTTGCAACAAGGCTTTCTCAAATGCCTCTGACCGCGCCAAACACCAAAACAGAACACATTCCAATGAGGTAAGGCTTCCCCAGGAGATACTCAGGGCCTAGAGCTTGTGGGTGGAAGCAGTGAACCTTCAAGGCATCTGTACGTGGAGAGGCGAGCCTGTTCCTTTCTCTTTCCTCTTGACCATTCCTAGCACGTGAGCCCTGAAGGCTTGGGCCTCGGAGGTCAGGCTGAAAACAGTCTGTTTTGGACAGTAATGCAGATGAAGAGGGAATTTATTCAGACCCCTGGCAAACAGGTTACACTTTGTTCAGAACTGCCACCTACTGGTCAAACAGTAGGAGCATTTAACTTGGAAGGCCATCCGCCTCCTGAGCCAGGAATGGCATGAATCCATGCAAGGATGACCCTATGAGCATGAAGGGTAGATTCAGAAGCGACATGTTGACAGCTGACAGCTTACCACTAAAACACCCACTTTGTTTGCTTTCTCCAGGTGGTGTCTGCAAATGTATTATATCAAAACAGGACTTTTAGACAGCAACCAGCCTTGCCTAAATAGAATTTCCAGACATTGTAAATTCGAATTGATCTTGGACGCTATTCTCAGAAACCCAGAATGGTTTCTAGTCAATTATTTAAGATAACATATCACACGAAGCTTGACTGGATATTTAGGTAGTTATCCCCCCAAAATTTTAGAGAAGCATAAGAATGAAAATGATTTCAAATTCATTTTGCACATATTTTAATGCATGTCTGCCTACAGACCTCTAACTTCTCCTTGAAGATCTGGCTCAAACTCTGGCTCATTTGTGAAGTCCTCTCTTGAATGAATGCAGAAATTAACAAAAAGGCTCCCACAGTTTGGGTAGAAATAGGAGACCTAACTAGAATTTGTTGACATGAAACATTGGTCTGCCCCACAAAGTATGTCATCAGTTAGTCTGCCTGAAATATGTGAGGGAAGCAGCATTTTGACCTTGGCATCACTGTCATCTGACCTTACAACGTACCATCTGGTCCATTCATGATCTTCTAAATGGAGAGTTGGGAGAGAGAATCTGGTTGAAAACAAAGTGTGCCAATCATCTCACTGGCCGTTGGCTTGAAGATGGCGAAGATGGTCCTTGCTGAGCTTTCCTTTCAGCTGACCTGGCAGAGTAAAAGCATCTCCAGTGGGAGCAGGCTCGCTCTAACAAGCACACTCACACGTGAACCCACGTGCAGGTTCACGTACTCAGTCACTTCAAAAAGGTCAGGGTGGAAGGAATAAGGAAATGAGTCGTTTAGAATCTTATTATTGATCAACTCTTTGAAGATATTTTAGGGGAGATACCGCATCTCCATTTTTTTATGTCAAAAATATTTTACCATATGCAGTAGTTACATTGTAATCTACTATACTCATTTTGTGCAGAGTTTTAGGGAGTCCAGAATAGGCAAACCCACGGAGACAGAAAGTAGATTAGTGGTTGCCAGCGGCTGGGAGGCGGGAGGGGTGACCACTAATAGGTACAGGGTTTCTTTTCAGGACAATGAAAACATTATGGAAGTTGATAGTGGTGACGTTGGCACAACATTGCGAATCTGCTAAATGACTCGAGTTACGCAACCTGAAAGGGTTATTTTTATGGTGTGTGAATTATCTCTCAATTTAAAATGTTTTAGGGGATTCGATTAACTTAGCTTAGAGTTTAATTATTGTATTTAACTACATTTAATTAAGTATAATTTGTACTAGAAATTTAGAGCATATTCATTCCTATACGTTTTAGGGCAAGGTTCTGTCCTGTTACTGTGGAGAAATTTGGACAGTGAGTATATCAGGATTAGCAATGCACACGTACAAACATACTCACTGAGCCCTTTATTTGTTTGTTGACTTAAAATACGTGTACATGTCTGTTTGCTGTAATTAAGTGTGTCATAGTCAGCCTGTATTCTTCTGTGAGGTAAAAAGTGCCATGGTGTATGAGAGTTTAATGAGATTAAAAGGTATCTTAGTCTATATCTTTCACCAAGGTTGAGCAATTTTTAAAAATAATTTTTTTCCAATTACAGTTAACATACACAATTAGGTTAGTTTCAGATGTACAACATAGTGATTGGATACTATGAAGTGGTTTCCCTGATAAGTCTAGTACCCCAAGTTTCTACACCAAGGTTCAGCAGTTTACCTAAAATAAATTATTAACATTGACCATAAATACACACATAAAATTTTATTCACAAACACATAAATAATTTTTCTCTATTCTTTATACAGGCTTGTCCTTGCCTATGAATGATGGACAATTTAAAATACACCAAAATTAAGTTTGTCCAGGAAATCCAGTTTTGTGTAATCTTACAATCCTAAATAAATCCAGATGTCTTCTCTCATTTATTTGCTTTCTTGTTTGTGCCTTCGTTGATTTTCTAAATAAATATTGGTAGCTAATGTACCAAGCACTTTGCTGTTGTAGGTACAGCAAGGAGTATAGTGGACTAGAACAGGAAGGGGAGTAATTCCCATGCCCAGCTCACCCTCCCTCCCCCACCCCACCCACTGGGGCCATAGCAGTGACCTCTGACAGGGCTCCCTGCTCCAGACCGCACAGCTTATGTTCCGCCAAAGCCCCACTACGCAAGTTTCCTTGATGCTTACTCGGTTGTATCTGCCTCTCCAGAAAGTTCCAATGGCTCCCTCTTTCCTGTAGGAAATGTTGAGGCTTCTTAGGTTTATACTTGCTCTTACCCACTCAAGCTTGCAGTCTTGACCCCTCACCATTGTGACTGTAAATGGAACCTTCCAGAGAGAGCCTGTGCTTGAACAAGTGGACCCACCTCTGGACCTCTGCCCAGGATTCTTGTTCACATCCCCTTGCCCTTGGTTTTATCCCTCAGAATCTTGTTCCTCTTTCAAAACCTAAATACAGTGCCTCCTCCTAAGAAAAGTTTATTGAGAACTTACCATGTAAGTGAGCACTTCGCATGCATCATCTTCTTTAAGCCTGGCCCTGGCCCAGAGAGCTGGGCCTTATACCCAGATACAGAAACGTAATGCCTCCCACAATCATCCCACCTAAGAAATGATTCATTTCTGTCCACATCCTTCTATCGCATTCATATTTTGTATTGTAAATAATTACATGCTGTCTTATTTTTCTTACCATATTTTATAATCCTTGAGATTAAATCCTGTTGTATACAACTTTGTGTTCAGAGAGACTTACATATAGAAAGTATCATTAAGTGTGCGTTGTAAAACTTATTTGGGAAATTCTGCAAAATCGAGCACAAAAAGTATCCATGCTTTTACAAAGCACCGTTCAGTGCAGTGAATAAAAAGGGTAAGCATGCCAAAAGCGCAACATCCAGGACAGGAAACGTGGGTAACTCACCTTAGAAAGACTGACAGCATTTACCTCCGCCTACGGCTATGTTTCATTTCAGTCGCGGATCACAAGAGAATTTGGGGGCCAAGCTACATACCTGAGTTAATGTGTTTTGTTGTAAAGCGTAAGTTTCCTGAACCTGTGTTCTAAATGGAGTTTGCAGGTAGATCATGAGTACGTCCATGTGTACGTCCAGGAACAGGGGCTCCTGGGAGTATGTGTGCTTTTGTGTGTGCTGTGGTTCCTGGAAATGCAAGAGCTAACGAACATTTGCAGACTCGTTCCACCTCTAGCTGTGTCCTCATTTCCAGGCAAAGCCATAGTATCCACATGCATATATTTATGGGAAGAGTAGCTCCTGAAACATGGAACACTGGCCTGGCTTTGTGTCCCTACCCCCAGCCTGCCGTGTGCACCCCTGTCTGCCTGCTGCTGGAGCAGCCTGGGCCAGCAATGCAGCAAGGAGATACCTGGCAGGTGCCAGGCCACTGTAAGCTAACAGCACTCATTGTCAGAGCCACTCTTCTGTCCCTGATGCTCAGAATTTGATGTGCTCATTTCATTTATACGTATAATATGTATGCTGCAAGTCACAGGAGCTCCTGAAAAGTAGTAATGCATAGTTAATGGGAATCAGTTCTACCCAAAAGAATCTCAGATTTGGAGGCGAAGTCTCTTGGGATAATTTTCAGGGTCTTTGCTTCTCTACATTAGGACCTTTCATCATTTTAGGTGGCACTCAGTCTGTTCTTGGGCTTTTAGTGAAAAAGCATCTTTTAGACACATACACTGTATATGATATGGCATCTCTTTTAATATAGTGGGTTATACTAATCATGCTCTTTATGACTATTGCTTACCTAATAGCTCATCTTCTAGTATACATATATATAAGTATATACTCATAGAAGCATCCATGAATATATTACATTTCAAGCCAAGTAAACAAAATCGCAATTCTGATGTTGGTCGTGAATACAATACCAGCAGTTCTGTAATTTGCGTAAATATTTGGCTATAAGCACCCATATAATTTTGTATGACTATCTGTAGGCTTGATCACTGGCCCACATAGAAAATGAAATTAACATGAAATACTTGATAGAACTTTGTACTCAGGAGCAAGGCCTCGACCAGGAATCCTTGTCTCCAGGACACCATCCATCAGCCCTTTTCAGTATACAACTGAACTTTCATGGAATGGCTAACGGGGCTTTCTACTTTGAAGATCAGAAAAGTTCTGGTTATTCTGAACCCTGACCATCCCACACAGTTGTAATACTACCCAAAGGACCATATTTTAGTGTTAATCTAACACAGAAGAGTCTGTAGGCATTTTTTTTTATTATTATGCCTGTGTACAGAGAGCACATTCTCAGAGGGGGTAGAGTGATATTAGATCTGAGAACTAGGTCATCCATAAGAAATTTCTTCACACAAGCTCTCTCGAAAGGTATATAGCATTCTTCCAACTAAATGGTGGGTATATTTTAAGCCTTCTGTCATCATCACCATCATTATCATCATCAACTATTTATTCAGCACCTACTGTGACACCACAATACTTCTTCCCACTCACAGGATAAATGTTTCCAAGATTTCATATGTAATGTACACACTCTTAGCTCTCCCTGAGCACTCTCTGAAACAATAACCTCTGAAAGCTAGGTTCTATGGACTCTGAACAATGTTCAAAAGGCCTTTATTAAACTTTGTGCCATTTAGAGGTATTTGAACACCTCAAATCTTTGTGAAAGTGCTTTGAGAGAATTAAAAATATAATGAGCAACCACAAAGACTGTTGGGCTGGGGCATAATCACTTTAATAACAATCTATTATTTCATTCTCATGGCATCTGGCAGAAACCATATGTGTGCAAAATCCCAGGCTGCACCAAGCGCTATACAGACCCAAGCTCCCTCCGGAAACACGTGAAGACAGTGCATGGCCCAGAGGCTCATGTCACCAAGAAGCAGCGTGGGGACATTCATCCTCGCCCTCCTCCACCACGAGATTCCGGCAGCCATTCACAGTCCAGGTCACCCGGCCGGCAGACTCAGGGAGCCCTTGGTGAGCAGAAGGACCTCAGCAACACTACCTCAAAGCGGGAGGAATGCCTCCAAGTGAAAACAGTCAAGGCGGAGAAGCCCATGGTATGTCATTCGCTTTCCTTTTGATTTTCCCAGAGCCGCCCTAGGTCACGTAAAAGAGCCGGGCAGGACATTGAGAGGGACTAGAGTGTCCTCATCCTCGCTGTATCGGGCTCTCTGATGTAAGGCGGTCAGGAGCTCAGTGACCTGGATCACTTACTCAGACGGGCTCTGCATAGGATGACTCAGCTCAAAAGAATTGCAAGGCTTCCTCACTGGTTTTTAAAGTTGGTCTGCAGCCATACCACCTGTGGCAGGTAGAGAGAGACACAGCTGTCTACATTTTCAGCAGGCCTGCAATGCATAAAATCATTCATTCAGCCTTTCTGTAAACAGGTTTTCTGTCTCCTTTGCCCTGGTTACCCCAAGATAAATAAGCCATAGTCCCTATTTTTTAGCAGTTTATAGTCCAGTGGGATATGCAGACCACAATACAAATACAGTCTCAGTGTGATGGGACTTTAACATAAGTCAGTGTAAGAGCACTCAAGAGGGGAGCTACCCAGCAGTGAACTCAAACACACAACCATTGAGGCAAGGGCAGAGATGGCCACCGACTTCAGCACTCAAGAAGGGGGAGGAGCAGGCATCACCCCGCTGTGGTGCCCCGGGGTCTGCAGTAATAAAAAGGGGTAAGGGTATAAAAGGTGATGTTTGGCTGGTGATGGGGAATGGCTCGGCACAGCTGACTTTTTAGAAAAGACAACTCTAGTGCCAGTGTACCGATTGGCTTGATAGACTGGAGACCTTTTCTGCAGTGGTGCCTGAAAGAGGTGAAGAGTCAGGAAGGGACTGAAAGATGCCATCAACAAAGCTCTTTATAGTTCAGTGAAGAATAGGACATAATGGATTATGCTACTGTTGCAACTTCTTTCAAACTTCACTTGGTGATTTTGTTTTATGTATGTGCCATAATATAGCATGTAAGGTTTTCTAAAAGACAACCAGAAAAATGAAAAAAACAGTAGCTATCAGAAGAGATTCAGTACATTTGTATTTGGCCGTATGTACTCGTATAATGGAGGCAACTCTGCAAACATATGGGGTTCTGATCTGTCACTCTCTGGAGGTGGAAGAACAATACCAGGTAGTAGTCTAATGCTTTGACTTCCAGTCACATGGAAATGATCAGGCAGGTAGATTTATACTCAGTTTAAGGAAGCCTTTCTTAAAATTAGAAAAGTCCAGCAATTGGACGGACACCTATAACTTCCTGGACAGCAGGATGTATGGATGGGAAATAATGCACATGTATTCCAGAGCTGATGGAGTAGAATTCAATGAATTATTGCATTTTAATGACTTAGTGAGTTCTTTGAACTCCTGAGTCTTAGTGACGTTAAGTCTAGCCAAAAATAATGCAAATAAACTATTTAAATTTATCGTTACTTCCCAGTGGGTAGCTATACTTCGCTTATAAAAAGCACTTTAATAAAAAGTTTATATGTGTATCATGACTGATCACTATACTTTAAATCAATCATAAACTGTGCTTCATATATTTTTTCTTGAGAGTACGTACCAACTTCCTAAAATAAGTCTGCCCATGTAATAATTGTGCAGAACATTCAACAATTAATCCTCAAGTCTTTAATGAAATAAGGAATGTGACTTTATGGTCTCCTAGATTATGTCATCGAAAGACAACGATTTATGTTGTTAGGACATCCTAAGAACCCGGAGTCTCTTGTACCTTTAATGTATATCTCTAGCTCAAGAAAACTTGTCATCTACTCTCCATTATTTAAAAAGAAAATTGTTAGAAATACAAATTTATGGTAGTTTGGTTCAGTGACATCTGAGATGTCACAAGATGTATGTTTTATCAAGTAATCAAATCATAGAAACATAGGGCTGGAAGAGATAGAGGGGCTGAGACTAGGCCCCGTGTTTTACGAACTGGGGCTCAGTGATGTGAATGAAGTAATCAGATTTCCACAGGGGACTGTTATATATTTGTATGGACACACATGTGTGGATATAAGTAGCTATCTTCATAGACATTTACTAATGCACATGAAATTTACATTTCTAATATTCTTTGTGTAAAATCTTATCTTTGATTTGATCATCATGTTAAAAATTAAATTCTTTCTTCTTTTTTCTTACTAATCCAACGTCCCTTCTCTGTAATGGTCCTAAATGTCTTGTTCTCACTTCCTAAGGACAGTGGGTAATAAGGTGAGGGAATTTTGGCTTCTCTGCTTTTTTTGTTTTGTTTTCATTTTAACATTTAACTTTTATTCATTTCATTTTTCTTTAGTTTTTGTGCTTTGTGACATCTTTGGTAGTGAACATTACTTAGATATGTTTCAAACATAGAAACACTGTACTTTGAACATTCAGCATGTGGAAATGTGGAGTTAGATGGTGAAATTCATTGTTCTATTTGTCTAGGTTTTCATAACAAATCACACTGGAGCCGACCAAGCAGATGTTCTCAAAGACTGCTTAATTATCATTTTGACTAGCGTAAGTCCAGACCAAACGTGCACCACCTTCTCTGCGGAAGATCTGGATATAGTTTTTGTTAGCAATTTAATCTATATTTAAATGTCTGGGCTCCTTGAAGCTCTTATCTAATTGTAAGAGCATTCCTGCCTTATTCCGTGCCCTGTGGAAGCATGTGTCTGCATGGGCGTGTGTCCATACACACAGATTCACATACGCACACACTCTGACTTGACAATCCAGAATAAAGGACATCAAAAGCCCGGGAAGGAGCAGGTGGTCTGGCATGCCAAGACTCTGCTGAAGCAAATACTCCAGCAAGGGTTCCGGAACTCATGATCAGACTTGTATGCTGTACTTTGCTCTGCTTGGTTGCCCAGGACAGACTTAATATATCGGTGGCACTCACATGATGAGTGTTCATTTGCTCCCGTGTATATACTATGGCTGCAAAGAAAGTGTAACGGATTCCCCAGAGAGCACCTGTGTCCCAACCCCTCCTGACAGCGCTGCGTTCCACCTGAGACGACAGTGTCTGTACTTGAGTGCGTGTGGCTCTCTCTTCCTGGAGAATGTGCTCTGAGGCTGCTGGAGGCTCCAGGGTTTAGAGTAACACTGGAGGAGGGTCTGCAGAGGACTGGGCCATGTTGGGGCTGGTCGCACTGTTGACTTTGTGACTTTGGGCAGTCATGCAGCTTCTCTGAACATCACTTTTCTTATCTGGACGAAAAAGGGTAGGCTTTTTACCAATCAGGGCACCAGTGGAATTTTACATAGACCAGTTCTAGGTTGAACAGACTTCTCAGTGCAGGCCGTTTTACATAGTGCTCCCCAGACGTGGGGACAGGGAGCTTTCCACTCCCCATTTGTAGGAGCTGCTGGAGGGGTCCTTTCCCTGACTGAGAACCAGTGGATTAAGTTCCCATTGAGTTGCAGAATGTCTTACTTATACTGTCCACTGGGTTGGGGTTAGGGCAATATCACCCAGTTGTCCTGGTGAAATGCGAGGAGCACATCAGGCGAATGGGAGATCGTTCCCCAGACTTGGGGTGGCTGTGACTTGCAGCCTTTCTTCCCCTCTGGGTGCAGCAGAAGCTAAGTGATTGGAGTTTTACCTCTTACAACTGACTTTACCCGCACCCTGCTTGGGGTTCCACAAAATGTAGAAGGGGAGAAGTTACAAGGAGCTTGGGGAGCCAGCCCTGAACAACTTGGACGGGAGGTAGTGTGTGCTTATGGAGTGTGTCTGCCATGTGTACTTCAGCTCAGCAAAGTGAGCTTGAGGACGGAGGCCACCTAGGATGGTAATGACTGCTGATTCTCTCTGAGCCACTCCAGGCTTTTTCTTTTATACTTAGATACTCTCAGGGCTTCATGCTTTATTACCACAACAATCTCTAAGATAAGTAAATGGTCCTCATCTTATATACCGGGGGTGCCAAAAAATGTATACAAGTGGACACTTTGGTCAGCGTTGCTCAACCAGTAATTTGCCGTAATCAGAAGTGTCTAGACGCTGATGGTAACCACTTTGAGCACCTCTTGTAATTACAGAAGTCAAATGTGACTTGTCATCTTTCGGTATCAGTATATATTGAGTATTACAATTTTAATATTTTTCCTTTCTTAAAATTTGTATACATTTTTTGGCACCCTCTGTGTAAGGAAACTGAGGTTTAGAGTGGCTAAGGAATTTGCCCAAAGAATAAAGTCGTGGGTGTGAGATTGGAAGCAATCTTCCTCAAAGAAGGTGGTGCACATGTGCTCTGGATTTACACTAGTCAAAACGGTAATTAAATCGTCCTCGAGAACATCTGGGATGTGGGATGTGGAGGTGTGTTTGCAGAGTTGGCGTTTTGGACAGGGTTCCGTGGCTAACGTCATGGCAGTCACACCACCTCTAGCAACCCCTACTGTCCATTTTCCCCCACAGCACATCCACCTGGTGGGTCATCAGTCATTGTGGTCCAGGGAGGCTGCCTCCATTTGCCAGAACATAGTTCTTCCTATTCAACCCAGTGTCTTGCAGGTCTTAATCTGCACCATCTCTCATTATTGACTCCCTTTCCTTTTTCCTTCCCAGTAACACTTCTTGCCTTTCCTCTTGCCCCCAGCAGACATCTCAGCCAAGCCCTGGTGGTCAGTCTTCATGCAGCAGCCAACAGTCCCCCATCAGCAACTATTCCAACAGTGGGCTCGAGCTTCCTCTGACCGATGGAGGGGGTGTGGGAGACCTCAGTGCCATCGACGAAACCCCAATCATGGACTCGACCATTTCCACTGCAACCACAGCCCTCGCTCTGCAAGCCAGGAGAAACCCAGCAGGGACCAAATGGATGGAGCACGTGAAACTAGAAAGGCTCAAACAAGTGAATGGGATGCTTCCACGACTGAACCCCATCCTACCCCCTAAAGCCCCTGCGGTCTCTCCTCTCATAGGAAATGGTGAGGTTTGCGTCTGCTCAGGGTTTTCTGTTCTTTGAAATGCAGCCAGGGTGCCCTGAGAGGAACCTGGCCCTTGGCTTTGTTTGCTGATTTTTCCACCAGTCCTAAAATTATGCTATAGCCACACACATTACTGTTGCCTTTCTGGAGAGTCCATAGCTTAAAAGCAGGTAGTGACAGGATAATACTGAAACAAAAAGCAAGACTCACATTCTGCTGGTGAAATCCTAACTATTCAACTGGATGAGAATATCCCAGCAGCAGAGGCGTCTGTGCTTGGCACCTGTCTCGTTTCCATATCTAAAAGCAGGAGTTTAGCAGCAACCTTACTGATGCCCATCCATCTCAGGGAAAGGCAAACAACCGTTTGCATTGTCAGCCCAAGTTAGTTTTTGCTTCTGAGACCACACTGAGTGCCTGGAGCACATCCCAAGAGTGACCCTTCCCACCCCAACACTCAGGTGTGTTACACCTTTGTAGGATGTCACAGAGGCCCTGAGTGTGGACTTGAAGTCCTGGAGCCTTTGACCTGTGACGTGCCTGTAACTTCAGCAGTGTGCATACGTCCTGGGCTCGTCACTCTGCCCTTGCGCCACCACTGTGAGGAGCCTAACCCATCCAGGAAGTCCTTACTGTCCTGTTTAAGCTGAAGTTTGTCCCTGAGCTTGTGAGCCTGTGGCCCCAGCCACACCCACTCCTTCACTATGGCCTATGGCCCTTTCATGCTGTACGAGGTGGGTAGCTGTGACAGAGACTGTCTGGCCTGGGGAACTGAGAATAGTTGCACCCTAGCCCTTCACTGTTTGCGGAGACCTGTTTTAAGTCCTCCTGAAATGACTTCATCTCTGCCACCCTTTCCGCAGGCACCCAGCCCAGTAACAGCTGTAATTTGGGCGGGCCCATGACCCTCCTCCCGAACAGAAGCGACCTTTCCGGGGTGGACGTCACCGTGCTGAACATGCTCAACAGGAGGGACAGCAGCGCCAGCACCATCAGCTCCGCCTACCTGAGCAGCCGGCGCTCCTCGGGCATCTCCCCCTGCTTCTCCAGCCGGCGGTCCAGCGAGGCGTCCCAGGCCGAGGGCCGGCCCCAGAACGTGAGCGTGGCCGACTCCTATGACCCCATCTCCACAGACGCCTCGCGCAGGTCCAGTGAGGCCAGCCAGTGCGACGGCTTGCCCAGCCTTCTCAGCCTCACGCCGGCCCAGCAGTACCGCCTGAAAGCCAAGTACGCTGCGGCCACGGGCGGGCCGCCGCCCACACCACTGCCCAACATGGAGAGGATGAGCCTGAAGACCAGGATGGCCCTGCTCGGGGACGGCAGGGAGTCCGCGGGGGCCCTGCCCCCCGTCCACCCTCCCCGGAGATGTAGCGATGGGGGTGCCCACAGTTATGGCCGGCGACCTCTGCTGCCCCAGGACACGCTGGGCCACAGTGTGAGAAGAGCCAGTGACCCGGTGAGGACAGTGTCAGAGAGCCTCTCTCTGCCCAGGGTGCAGCGTTTCAACAGCCTAAACAGCTTTAACCCTCCGGTTTTGCCTCCATCCCTGGAAAAGCGTAACTTAGTGCTTCAGAATTACACACGGCCTGAGGGTGGCCAGTCCCGCCACTTCCACTCATCTCCTTGCCCTCCGAGCATTACTGAGAATGTCACCCTGGAGTCCCTGACCATGGACACTGAGGTGAGCCTGAACGATGAGGATTTCTTGCCTGATGACGTGGTGCAGTATTTAAATGCCCAGAACCAAGCCGGGTATGAACAGCACTTCCAGAGCGCCATCTCTGACGACAGCAAAATGGCCCATGGACCCAGCCTGGGGAGCGACTTTGACCCACCGGGGCTGCCGGACAGCCACGCCAGCCAGCAGTACCGCGTGCTAGAGCAGCCCTGCCCTGAAGCCAGCAAAGCCGAGCTGCCCATTCAGTGGAACGAGGTCAGCTCCGGCAGTGCTGACCTGTCCTCCTCTAGGCTGAAGTGTGGCCCGCGGTCCACGGCACAGCCGGCTCGAGCCTTCGGGTTATACAGCAACGCGGGCGTCCACCCACAGAATCCCTTAAGGAATGGGCCTGTTCCAGCAGGGCCAGGGGGCTATCTGACCCTCGGGGAGCATGGCAGCGCCTACGGTGGCCCAGAGCACTTGCTAAGCCACAGCGGCGGGGCCGGCACCACCGGAAATGCCTTCCACGAACAGCCCTATAAGGTTCAGCAGTACGGGAACTGCCTCAACAGGCAGCCCGGGGCCCCCGGCCCGCTGGACAGCGCCTGCGGTGCTGGGATTCAAGCGGCAAAGCTGAGAAGCACCACAGTGCAAGGCAATGGGAGCCAGCTGGATTTGGGCCTGTCAGTGGTGCCCAGTGAGTCAGCTGGCAGCACAGTGACTGGCGTGCCAGCTCGAGACCCGGTGGGACAAGGGTACTTGGCTCATCAGCTACTCAGTGAAAGCATGCACCACCAGGGGGCAGGCCGCCCCGGACCGCAGGTGCTGGGGCAGGTTAGTGCTACCTCACATATCCACGTCTATCAAGGGCCAGAGAGCGGCCTGCCAGGGCCTCCCAGCACTGGGGGCCAGCTATCAAGCTTGGCAGCTGTCAGAGGCTACCAGCCGTGTGCCGCCTATGGAGGCAGCAGGCGCCAGGCAGTGCCGAGGGGCAGCCTCATTCTCCAGCCAGGACAGCACAGTGACACAAGTCAGACCTGCAGGGTGAATGGCATCAAGATGGAGATGCCAGGGCAGCCGCATCAGCTCTGTTCTAATGTTCAGAGTTACTCTGGTCAGTTCTATGACCAAACCGTTGGCTTCAGTCAGCAAGACATGAAAACTGGTTCGTTCTCTATTTCAGAAGCCAATTGCCTGCTGCAGGGGGCCAGCGCTGAAAATTCTGAGTTACTTTCCCCAGGTGCTAACCAGGTGACAAGCACAGTTGACAGCCTGGACAGCCATGATCTGGAAGGGGTGCAGATTGATTTCGACGCTATCATAGATGACGGGGACCACGCCAGCCTGATGTCAGGAGCCCTGAGCCCTAGTATCATTCAGAACCTTTCCCACAGCTCCTCCCGCCTCACAACGCCACAGACATCCCTCCAGCTGCCAGCACTGTCTGTGAGCACCACCAACATGGCCATTGGGGACATGAGTTCTTTGCTGACCTCCCTCGCGGAGGAAAGCAGATTCCTTGCAGTTATGCAATAGGCACTAAGAAAAAGGACTGCCAACAAACATGAAACTTTAGGAGTTTAAAGATTAAATTGATTCACTTTTTTGCTGGTTTTTTTGTTTTGTTTTTTGTTGTTTTTTTGTTTTGTTTGTTTGTTTTTTGCGGGGGGTTTTGTGAGGGTTTTTTGGTTGTTTTTTTTCTTTAGTTCTTTATGTATTTAGCAATCTCATCTCATCTAACTGGGATGTGTTTCAAGTATATTCCTTTTATGGAAAAGGACTCTGAAAAACCCTAAAGTATTCTAGGGAGAAACTGTCTTCCATTTCAGTTTGAATCAGTATTGTTATACTCAAACCACCCACTTTTTTTAAAACTGTAAGCCTGCCCCCTTTTTAGTAAACCAGTGTAAATGTGTGATGTGCATGTTGTTCCTTCTTTTCAAAGAGAGGTCAAACTAAAGGATTTGACATGTTTCTTTATTACTCAAAGGAACTAGGAGTTGGTATGCCTTTGACCACAGGGTTACATGTCCAGCTTTTGAAATTTTCCTTTACATATGCTGAGCGTTTTTTGTTTTGTTTCGTTTTTTAATTGCTACAATGGGCACCGGAATCCAAATATGGATAGTGAGTTTTAAGAATTTTCGTGGGTGCACTGCGTCATAGATCACAGATTTCTGACATGCCCCCCACCCCTAATTCAGTTCAGGGCATGCCTTGGACAGTTGCACACAAGTGGAAATCGGGGCTCTTGAAATGAGATGGTTTGCTCACAGGTTGGATCTGTAATTCTTGTCCGTAGAGTGCTTTGTGGGATACGCGTGTACAGGCAGTCCTCAGTTACCCAGTCGGCCTCTTCTCCCTCTTTCTTCATGAATGTTCAGTGCTCCAGTGAGAGAGGGAAAGGGCAGCTGGTGACACTCAGACACATTGCTTCTTTCATCTGTTCTTGTTAAAAGTTAGGTAGATTATAGATTGAAAGCTATGGGATAGAATTAGTTTTGGGAATATTTGTGGGTTTGCTGTCTTGATGAGCTCGCTCCATCTCTTTGCCGTTACCAGATAACTGAGAATTGGTGTTGTGTAGCTGTAAGTATATAGGTATTTGAACAACCCCACCACCGGCTGTCACTAACATACTAATCCCACTATAGTCAAGAACTACTTCTATTTTAAGCACCCCGTTTTCAGGGAGTTATAATACTTATTTGTAACAGAAAATCTCACATACAATGAAAATTGGAATACATTGCTTTAACCATTTTTGGTATTTGAGAGACTAGGGAGGATGTTTAGTAGCTGTTGGATGCCTTTTTTATACCCTATTAAATGCTGCATCCATTTAAGAAATTAAATGTTCTATGCAGTTCTTAGTGTGGACTTAATCTGTCCTTTTGTTTTGGATTAAAACATTTAAAGATTAAAAAGTGCAGCTGCTTTCCATGTGCAGTGGATACACATAAAAGACATACTATGTGTGCACAGAGTACATAGATTATCCAGCATTTTACTTTTTAAAATATGTAAACTATTAAAAAACATACGCATTAACACCTCAGACTACCTGCTGTATTCTTCCCGTTGATCCTGGAGTTGGATTTATCCAAAGTGATTTGTGGTTCAATTGTGTGGCTTTTTCCCTTTATTCCTGCCATATAAATTAGTATTAGAAAGACAAAATCAGGTAAAATAAAATATTAGATAATAGAAAGAATGTTAGGAGCAGCCCATTTTTGTCATGTTTGTGTTCTCTCAGTTGGTCCAAGAATCTCAGCATGGAGGTGAATTTCCTTTTGGAACTTTGTGACTAAGACAGTTGGGTTTGCTTTCAACTGAATATTCCTGCGATCAGCAGAAGAATATTCCTGGATGCTGAGATTTTTCCTCCACATCCTGCCATCCTCCCACATGCAGCACCTTCTTTAAAATCAAAGGGTGCATCTGCTGTGGAATAGGACCCAGACGCAAAAGACAGCTGCTGATGTGAGCTCAGCTCAGATCAATGGGAAAAGCAAGGCCTTTTCTGTGTTCCTCAAACAGGTCACAAAATCAGTGACCCAGTGCCTGCCAGTCCTTTTCCAGGAACCTCAAAATCCCCAGGTCCTGGTCTTCACTTTCATCCTGTTGTGGTTTGGCCCAATCCCTGTCCTCTTCTGTGTCAGACCTTTTTCCAGTAGTATTCCTGGATGTCTGAGATGGGCACTGGTGTCATCTGGTGCCTCTGCTTTTTCCTTTGGTTTCCGATGGTTCTCTGAGTTGCCGCCTTTCTTTACTTTTTTTCTTTTTTAGACTTGTTTTCCTTACCACTGCCTGTAGATTTGCAGCATACTTTAGCTGAATATGTGGCCTCTCTCACTATGGAAATCTCAGAAGAATGGCTCCGTTGTGACAGTCAGTGGCAGGAAGGTCTTTAGGGGCCACGTAGAAGTGTCCTGTCTGGACATGGGTCTTTACGGACTCGGCGTCTCCTGGGGCGGGATGCACCCCAGCCTCCAACCTTCTCCCCAGCGACTCGCTAGGTCCCATCCTACTTTGTGATGCAGGCTCATACATGGTACTCCTGTTTAACAGCGGTGGTAAACGTGTTTCTGTCAAACCATTTTGTTTGATTTTCTAAAGAACTAATGAGACTGCCCCTGCTCCTTATACATTGGCTCGTCCTGTTGAGCCAGAGTTGTGATTCCTGCAATGTATGTGCCTTATTTTATGTTGATCGTGTCAATGCGAGGGACCATTAGTGTTGCCCAATCAGAGCTCCGGGCTGCTCCCCAGCCGGCCGAGAGCACACGATTGTAGAGAGTCCAAACTGTCTTGTAACCTGGTTTCCCATGTTTTGAACCAATAGGAGGATGTTGTCTTCTGACAATTTACTGTTATGTATTCTGCAAACATGTAAGATAAAATACAAGTTCATTTTTTTCACCTTTTTTAGATTTTTAAAAATAAAATGTGTAATCCTTTTTTAAAAGAAAGACATGTAAATACATTTAAGTATTGTAGATGTAGTGTCCAGACGTGGCGGCCCGGCCTTCCTCGGGTCTGCCTGCAGCCCGTGCGGCCCCGCCGTGCCCACCTCTGGCCGCCACACATGGACTGACTTTTGCTTTCAGAACCACTTAGTCTTTTTGTAACAAAGAGAAAGAACGATGTTTCTTACAATGTCAATAAAAAGCTCTTTGTACTGAAATTTAGTGGGTTGCTTATTTAATTCATAGCGGCCTGGAAAGAGTGCTTTCTTTAGAAAAATTCAGAGCCTGTGTTTAGACCAGATCCCCCACATACAGGCCAAGTGGCCTTGTGCTGAGACCCAGACCCCTCATCCCGAAGGTGGGGGAATGAGATGCTTGCGCCCTGCTGGCGGGGTGACAGGTGTGCCTGTGCGTGCCGGTTGTAACCGTAATTATTTTTGTCAGTGTTGCCGCTGTGCCAAACTCTGTGGAAGGACATGAATAGCGTTTAACGTCTTGTCCCTCTTTTATATATTGCCCTCTTGTCTTAAAGGGCGTAGTGTATAACACGTTCACAGAAGATCTGACGTAGTGCAAGCCTACTTGTATGTGGCTTTTAATAACTGTCTTCGCACAGAAATGTCAGCGGTTTCTCTCATTTCTCCTTTCTTATACTTTATTTCAATAATATTCTCCAGAGCACCATAAAAGACACCAAAGGAGTCCCCTTCCTCTGTGTAAGAAGCAGCAGGTGTCCTTTGAGCCAGCAGCTGAGGGTACTGGTTATCAGCATGCCAGGGCGACCAGGATGGCTGGTACCCTTGTGCACATGCGTGTGCTTGCACGCAGGTCCCAGGGAATTGCCTGTCCTGTGGGTGATGAAGGTCCCTCCCTAGCCTCTAGCAGGGGCTCTGCCATCCTAGAGATGCTTCATGCTTTTCTAATTCACAAGGGAGAGTTTCCTCCCGTAGGCCCAAAATTCTTTGCTTTTATAACTAGATCCCTCACATAAGTTGTCGAAATGAATTCAGGAAAAAAAAATAGGACTTTATGCTCTACCTTAGGTATCAACTGTCAGCTTACGAACATGCACTCCATGCAGCAAATCAAAATTAAATCAGACAAATAAGGCTGATTGAAAGGAACGGGGAATGGGGCTCATGACACATTCCTGTAAGTTCCCGTAAGCCACTGTGAGCAGGCACACAGGTACAGCTCACGGCTTTGCTTAAAAGATGCTTTCTGTGAAGGAGACACGAGGGAAGCACTATCTGAGGTAAAATGGTTGCGCTGTAACCCATATAGTGTCTCCTAAGATTTAAGTAATTTGGAGAATTCAAAGATGTTATATATTACCCAAAGATTAGTCTAATAGGAGAATGCTACAATAGATTGGAAAATTAACCCCAAATTGTCTTATTCATCCTCTGTTTCTCCAGGGTTTTCTCTTTATTTTCATGGTGTTCTTTCCCCTTTGTTTTTACTTCGTAGCGTATTAACTATTGCAAATACAATCTGGGCTCATCTTTCTTTTAAGATTCACTTCCATTTTTTTAAAATCTCATTTTACCAACATAGACCTAGCTTATGCCCTCTCTACCTACTTATTCAACCTCTTTACAATTTTTTAGAAATAGAGGATCTAAATTGTTTGGGGGCATTTTATTCTTTTGCACATGGGGTAGCCACAGGCATTAGCCCACACTCGGCCAGCAGAGGCGTGGGATCTTAGGTTCTACACATTTTCTCATCTATCCTGAATCTTTCACTTCTGCCCTTGCTGCTCCCACCTTCCTCTCCACCATTGGAGGTTCTGATGGTCCTGCCTTCAGAGAACTTAGAGTTTCTCTGGGGATATCAGATAATAGTTACATGTTCTATTAATTCACAGCACTGCTGGATATCTCATCCCATGCAGATTCCTTGATAGGGACTGGAGATGGGAATAAAGCTCAGTGTGTCTCCAAGCTTCTAGCCCCGTAGTTGGGACAGACGTGTAATGACAGGATACAGCGGTATGTCATGTGAAAGATGCTCATGGAAAAGTTCAGAGTGGGGCATTATCCATCTGAAGTGCATATGACAGGGCTTCTCAACCTCACTATTAAGGACACTTGGAGCCAGGTACTTCTTCATTGTGGGGGACTGTCCTATGTACATGGGATGTTCAGTGGCACCCCAGGCCAATACCCACTAGATGCCGTAACCCACTCCCAGTTGTAATCAGGAAAAATGTCTCCTGGCATTGCCACACGTCCCTTGGGGAGAAAATGGTTTCAGGTTGAGAGGCTGTGGTTTAAGAAATGAAAAGGAGAGAGCCCTACTGCAGGCTGATACCCAGAAAGACATTCAAGTACAGACTGGACTCGAGAGCTTCGGCACACAGGTGGCAGAGGAAGCCAGTGTGAGAGGTGAGAGGTCCACTACCGGCCCAGTGCAGACCGAGAGGGCTGAGAGAGGAATAAACCCCAAGGAGCCCTGGCCCTGAGGACTGAGAAGGGGCTGGCCAGAGGAGGACAGGGACGTCAGGACGCAGGACAGACAGTGTGTCTGGACACAGGCTGGCAAGTCTCAGGAGGCCGACGACAAAAGCAGTACGTAGACTGTAGAACGAGCACTGAAAAGGACCGGCTCTGAGAATTCGGAGGCTCAGGGTGACCGTGGGGAGGTGCTTTACAGTGGGTGGTTGGGAGCAGAAACTACAGCACCATAGTTGAGAGTCAAGCAACACATGATAGATACAAAAGGGATTTAGTGGCCTCTTTCAAGTGGCATGTCACATTCCATCACACCCAAGATGTCATCAGTACTAACACATGTTACTCATGTTCCCACTAAGAAAAAGTACTGCACTAAGCTGTGATGTGGTACTTCCTGTCCTCTAAACCGCACGTGACGATTTCCGTAGTGTCACCAACAGGGGGAAAATGCACCTGGGAGAGTATTAAGCACCTGTTTCCAAGGGAAAGGAAAAAGATGGTGGGTCAAGGAGAGGTGGGTGGTGGAATTTTTCTTGTTGTTCGTTTTCCCTCCGTGTCTCCCTTCTTCCCTTCCTCCCTTCTTCCTTTCTCCTTCCTTCATGAATGCAGAAGGCTTGACTGTGTTAATCCCCTCATATAGAGGCAGAAGCCAGCAGGTGGTTGGTGGTAAAGAGAACAGAGCACGCATTGGGACTGACGGGACGGTGGGCCAGGTGCCTGGGAAACAAGGGGTGGGGGCAGTGTGAGGGAAGCTTTAGACAGATGTGTGAATGGGTGCAGGAGGTTAGGAGGCTGAGGGGGTGCGGCGCTGACATAGACCTCTGAAGACGCAGTGGGGTCTGGCGTGTCAGGAAGGCCAGTGACGTGAGCTGGGCACCGAGAATGAGTGGGCAGTGCGGGGTGGGGAGTGCCTGACGGGGGAAGCGGCATGAGGCAGAGAACAAACACTATTATGTTTCTACAGGACCCAGCTTGGTTTGCTGCGCATAAGAATTGTGGAAGATTATTTTGATTTTTTCAAAAAGAAATTTTTTAAAAATACCTCTTGGCAGTGGTGGTGGGCGGCCTTTGGGAAGGAGGGATGTGGGGGTGGGCCCCTGGAGTGGCACAGGCCCAGAGCCGGTCTTCTCCAGAGGAAGCAGGAGAGTAAGCCAGCAAGGCCAGTCATGGACCAGGGCCCTGCCCCCTCCCAGCCCCCGGGAGGCGGGCTCCGGCCTGCACTGAGCACCCCCAGGCAGTGGGGCTGCTGGGGCACCTGGGCCCAGGGACCAGCCTTCCCATCACCACTCTTCATCAAGTCAGCAGGCAGCGGGGCTGCTGGGGCACCTGGGCCCAGGGACCAGCCTTCCCATCACCACTCTTCACCAAGTCAGCAGGCAGTGGGGCTGCTGGGGAACCTGGGCCCAGGGACCAGCCTCCCCATCACCACTTGTCACCAAGTCAGCAGGCAGTGGGGCTGCTGGGGCACCTGGGCCCAGGGACCAGCCTTCCCATCACCACCCTTCACCAAGTCAGCAGGCAGTGGGGCTGCTGGGGAACCTGGGCCCAGGGACCAGCCTCCCCATCACCACTCGTCACCAAGTCAGCAGGCAGTGGGGCTGCTGGGGAACCTGGGCCCAGGGACCAGCCTCCCCATCACCACTCGTCACCAAGTCAGCAGGCAGTGGGGCTGCTGGGGAACCTGGGCCCAGGGACCAGCCTTCCCATCACCACCCTTCACCAAGTCAGCAGGCAGTGGGGCTGCTGGGGAACCTGGGCCCAGGGACCAGCCTTCCCATCACCACCCTTCACCAAGTCAGCAGGCAGTGGGGCTGCTGGGGAACCTGGGCCCAGGGACCAGCCTCCCCATCACCACTCGTCACCAAGTCAGCAGGCAGTGGGGCTGCTGGGGCACCTGGGCCCAGGGACCAGCCTTCCCATCACCACCCTTCACCAAGTCAGCAGGCAGTGGGGCTGCTGGGGCACCTGGGCCCAGGGACCAGCCTTCCCATCACCACTCTTCACCAAGTCAGCAGGCAGTGGGGCTGCTGGGGCACCTGGGCCCAGGGACCAGCCTTCCCATCACCACCCTTCACCAAGTCAGCAGGCAGTGGGGCTGCTGGGGCACCTGGGCCCAGGGACCAGCCTCCCCATCACCACCCTTCAAGAAGTCAGCAGGCAGTGGGGCTGCTGGGGCACCTGGGCCCAGGGACCAGCCTTCCCATCACCACCCTTCACCAAGTCAGCAGGCAGTGGGGCTGCTGGGGCACCTGGGCCCAGGGACCAGCCTTCCCATCACCACCCTTCACCAAGTCAGCAGGCAGTGGGGCTGCTGGGGCACCTGGGCCCAGGGACCAGCCTTCCCATCACCACCCTTCACCAAGTCAGCAGGCAGTGGGGCTGCTGGGGCACCTGGGCCCAGGGACCAGCCTCCCCATCACCACCCTTCACCAAGTCAGCAGGCAGTGGGGCTGCTGGGGCACCTGGGCCCAGGGACCAGCCTTCCCATCACCACCCTTCACCAAGTCAGCAGGCAGTGGGGCTGCTGGGGCACCTGGGCCCAGGGACCAGCCTTCCCATCACCACTCGTCACCAAGTCAGCAGGCAGTGGGGCTGCTGGGGCACCTGGGCCCAGGGACCAGCCTTCCCATCACCACCCTTCACCAAGTCAGCAGGCAGTGGGGCTGCTGGGGCACCTGGGCCCAGGGACCAGCCTTCCCATCACCACCCTTCACCAAGTCAGCAGGCAGTGGGGCTGCTGGGGAACCTGGGCCCAGGGACCAGCCTTCCCATCACCACCCTTCACCAAGTCAGCAGGCAGTGGGGCTGCTGGGGCACCTGGGCCCAGGGACCAGCCTTCCCATCACCACCCTTCACCAAGTCAGCAGGCAGTGGGGCTGCTGGGGCACCTGGGCCCAGGGACCAGCCTTCCCATCACCACCCTTCACCAAGTCAGCAGGCAGTGGGGCTGCTGGGGCACCTGGGCCCAGGGACCAGCCTTCCCATCACCACCCTTCACCAAGTCAGCAGGCAGTGGGGCTGCTGGGGCACCTGGGCCCAGGGACCAGCCTTCCCATCACCACCCTTCACCAAGTCAGCAGGCAGTGGGGCTGCTGGGGAACCTGGGCCCAGGGACCAGCCTTCCCATCACCACTCGTCACCAAGTCAGCAGGCAGTGGGGCTGCTGGGGCACCTGGGCCCAGGGACCAGCCTTCCCATCACCACCCTTCACCAAGTCAGCAGGCAGTGGGGCTGCTGGGGCTGCTGGGGCACCTGGGCCCAGGGACCAGCCTTCCCATCACCACCCTTCACCAAGTCAGCAGGCAGTGGGGCTGCTGGGGCACCTGGGCCCAGGGACCAGCCTTCCCATCACCACCCTTCACCAAGTCAGCAGGCAGTGGGGCTGCTGGGGCACCTGGGCCCAGGGACCAGCCTTCCCATCACCACCCTTCACCAAGTCAGCAGGCAGTGGGGCTGCTGGGGCACCTGGGCCCAGGGACCAGCCTTCCCATCACCACCCTTCACCAAGTCAGCAGGCAGTGGGGCTGCTGGGGCACCTGGGCCCAGGGACCAGCCTTCCCATCACCACCCTTCACCAAGTCAGCAGGCAGTGGGGCTGCTGGGGAACCTGGGCCCAGGGACCAGCCTTCCCATCACCACCCTTCACCAAGTCAGCAGGCAGTGGGGCTGCTGGGGCACCTGGGCCCAGGGACCAGCCTTCCCATCACCACCCTTCACCAAGTCAGCAGGCAGTGGGGCTGCTGGGGCACCTGGGCCCAGGGACCAGCCTTCCCATCACCACCCTTCACCAAGTCAGCAGGCAGTGGGGCTGCTGGGGCACCTGGGCCCAGGGACCAGCCTTCCCATCACCACTCGTCACCAAGTCAGCAGGCAGTGGGGCTGCTGGGGCACCTGGGCCCAGGGACCAGCCTCCCCATCACCACCCTTCACCAAGTCAGCAGGCAGTGGGGCTGCTGGGGCACCTGGGCCCAGGGACCAGCCTTCCCATCACCACCCTTCACCAAGTCAGCAGGCAGTGGGGCTGCTGGGGCACCTGGGCCCAGGGACCAGCCTTCCCATCACCACCCTTCACCAAGTCAGCAGGCAGTGGGGCTGCTGGGGCACCTGGGCCCAGGGACCAGCCTTCCCATCACCACCCTTCACCAAGTCAGCAGGCAGTGGGGCTGCTGGGGCACCTGGGCCCAGGGACCAGCCTTCCCATCACCACTCGTCACCAAGTCAGCAGGCAGTGGGGCTGCTGGGGCACCTGGGCCCAGGGACCAGCCTCCCCATCACCACCCTTCACCAAGTCAGCAGGCAGTGGGGCTGCTGGGGCACCTGGGCCCAGGGACCAGCCTTCCCATCACCACCCTTCACCAAGTCAGCAGGCAGTGGGGCTGCTGGGGCACCTGGGCCCAGGGACCAGCCTTCCCATCACCACTCGTCACCAAGTCAGCAGGCAGTGGGGCTGCTGGGGCACCTGGGCCCAGGGACCAGCCTCCCCATCACCACCCTTCACCAAGTCAGCAGGCAGTGGGGCTGCTGGGGCACCTGGGCCCAGGGACCAGCCTTCCCATCACCACCCTTCACCAAGTCAGCAGGCAGTGGGGCTGCTGGGGCACCTGGGCCCAGGGACCAGCCTTCCCATCACCACCCTTCACCAAGTCAGCAGGCAGCGGGGCTGCTGGGGCACCTGGGCCCAGGGACCAGCCTTCATTGCAATCTCAGTCCATAGTGCTTGTGAGTCCAAGACTATTTTAAAACGTAACAGGTTGACCCCCCAGTCTTAACAGGGTGCGGCTCTGCAGGGCTCCATGCACACCTCCCTCCCGCTCCCAGTTTCTCTTCTGCTTGCCCCTTCCCCACTGTGGTTGAGTGAGCAGGGAGAGGTGTCCCGGCAGGTCTGTGACCAAGCTGGAAGGAGGGCCCGCAGCACACAGCAGCAGGCCAGGCTCTCCTGAGGGCCTTCCCGGGGAGAGGCACCTGCTGACCGGCTGAGCATCACCGAGAACGGTGGGAAGCCGCATGGATTGGCTTTACGCCCCTCCTGCTCTGCTGTGTCTCACGGGACTCCTTGCTGAAGCTCTATCTACAGAAAGACTCCCTGGTCACTCCAATTAGAGGCAGCTGAAACCCTATCTTCTCCCTGCTTCTGAAACAAGGTCTAGCCTTGGGATGTGTGCTTCTGATGCCAGTGGTAAAAGAGATCGCAGCAGTCACCTCTCTCCTGCTTCTCTGTCCCTGAACCATTGAAGCACACCTCCCCTCCTCTGCACCCATATGTGTCTGGTAGTATTTATGACCCAGTGCCTCACTCCTGGTGTTCTGCTAAGGTCCTGACTAGGCTAGAGAGCTTGTGGAGCAGAGGTTTACCTTCTCTGAGGACAGCAGGAGGGAAGGCAGAAAGAGAACAAGCACATTCACTCCTTTGCTGGGCAGACCTGTGAGAACCTCCTGTTGCAAATGCCCCTATGAAGAGGGAAAGAGAAAGCTTGCCCCTGTGAGTAGTCTAGTGAGTTTTCAATTTTGCTGCTCCCAGATCAGTATTCTTCCCCTGCAGCTGCGAAGCCTCAGGCACTTAGAAATTCCAGGGCCCCCGATGTGATCCATGCTCAGAAGTTTGACTGCAGCTCCTCCGGGCTGGCAGATGCAGGCCTCCAGCCCTCAGGACGTGTATGGGCCAAGTGCACTGCGGAGGTGTGATTCACTGCGTTCCCAGAGGAGAAGGAGGCAGCCAGCTGGCCGAGGATTACTGAACAGTCAGGCCAAAGGATCCCGTTGCTGTTTGGATGGAGACAAACAGCTAGCTCCCTCCCTTCTCCTCCTCCCCCGCTGAAGCTGGGGATGGAGGTGAGCCAGGGTTCTCCAGGCAGAGCAGACTGGGGTGGGGATGGGGGTGGAGGTGGGGGTGGGGGTGGGGGGGTGTCCCCAGTGAGTCAACTCCATTTTCATTTGAAGATGATTCTGACACCCCCAGACGTTTTACCCAAAACACACCTAGATGCATTGCCCCGAGGTAATTTTTTAATAAGCAGCAAACTGGGTAAGCAAGAAAAATAAAATTGGCTAACAAACAAAACAGCCCAGCACGTATGTCACTCTCAAAGATTGTCTGCAATCTCCTGAAAGAGATTTTTCCCCCTGCACCTTGAATATCTCAGGCTTTTTGGGTGACTATCAGTGACAGGGTCATTGCACAGCCATTTTAAAAATTGTTTTATTTTTCTATTCCATTTGATATTCAGTATTATGTTAGTGTTAGGCATACAATATAGTGGTTAGACATTTATATAACTTACAAAGTGGTCACCCCAATAAGTCTAGTACCCGTCTGACACCATATATAGTGATTACATATTGCTGACTATATTGTCTATGCTGTACTTTACATCCCCATAACTGTTATATTTATAACTACCAATTTGTACAGCTTAATCTCTTTACCTTTTTCACCCAGTTGCCCCAATCCCTCTCCCATCTGACAACCATCAACTTGTTCGCTGTATCTGTGAATTTGTTTCTGTTTTGTTTGTTCAATTATTTTAGATTCCACATATAAGTGAAACCACGTGGTGTTTGTCTTTCTCACTCTGACTTATTTCACTTAGTATAATTCCCTTTAGGTCCATTCATGTTGTCACAAGTGGCAAAATTTCATTTTTTATGGTTGAGTAATATTCTATTGTATATATGTACCACAATTTCTTTATCCACTCATTGACTGATAGACACTCGGGTTGCTATTGTAAATAACTGCACATCCGTTTTTAACCCTGCTACTCGAGAAACTCCCTGCTCCATGAACGCAGGCCTCCCAGGCACCTCCCATGTCACGTACATTCTTCCAAAGATAAAGTCAGGAAACATCATGATAAATGTTTCCTCTGAAGTTCATACAAAGTACAAAAACCAAAGATCCCATCCAAGCTCCTTCCCCCTTGAGCATAGATAAATGTCAACTAAATGGAGGTAACAGCGTGACCCTTTCTCACCCACCTCTGCCCCATCTACAGGGCAGTAACAAACAACACTCAGTCCCAAGTCCCCAAGGCACTTGAGAAAAGAACAGAATGTTCCATTGTCTTAAAGACAGAAGGTCAAGAAACAGCCTTTCCCTCAGTTTCTTTGGCCCAGGGTGTCTTCACTTGCTGTGCCATTATAGAGGATTTAGTATCACTTCCCACTTTTCCATCTGAGCACCCAGCAGCTTCCAACATGGTGACGACCCAGCCTGTTTGGAATGCATTCCAAGACCATCCTAAATCAGGCAGATTTAACACTCAGCCAAAAGGAAGGTTTTTGAAAATAAGCTGCTTTTAATCCATCCATGCCGGTCATGTGTACCAGGATTCTAGCTTCATTCCGACACGGTTTTCCCTTCAAAGAAGCTTGCAAAGGCAGTGAAGGAAGAGGACGACTGCACCACCCCAAGCTAGTATCCTGCAATTCAGTTCTGGCATTTTCTACTGGGACAGAGGTGCCAGCGAAGACCCCAGGTAGGGCTTTGTCTTCCTTAAGACAGCCTCCACTTCAGAAACCAGCCTCAAGTTCAAGCCACTTGCACTTCTGACTGAATACAAATTCAGGGGTTCCCATGATCCTCTCACGCCGGTAATTCTCTGGAATGGCTCACAGAAGTCAGAAAAGCGCTATATGTATATTTATAGTTTTATTACAAAGGATGCCCTCAGGACTGGCGAAGGGAGAAGATGCAGAGGGCAAAGTCTGTGAGGGTCCTGAACACAGAACTTCTGTGCCCCTCCACTTCGTGGAACCAGAGTCTCTCACTTTTGGGCGCATCAATGTTGTCACCCACCAGGAAGCTCCACTGAGCCCCAGTGCCCAGAGATTTATCAGGGTTTCATTATGTGGACATAACTGATAAAATCACGGTCCATGTGATTGAATGAAATCTCCAGCCCCCCTCTACTCCCCAGAAGGCAGGCTGGCTCAGAGTCCCAACCTTCTAATCACATGATTGGTTCCTCCATTGGGCAGCTCCCATCCTGAAGTTATCTGGGGGCCACCAGGAGTCCCCTCATGAACCTAAACTCAGGTGTGTTCCAAGGGCTCGTGAGTAACAGAGACACTCCTATCACTGGGGAAATTCCAAGGGCTTTTAAATCTCTCCCAATTTTAATTATACTGCAGGGGGCTTCTCCTTGGAAACATTCGGACTGAGAAAGAAGAATGGATGGGAGCAGATGTGTCCAGAGCTACAAGGTCCTGGCTCCTGGAGAGGAGCTGGCTCTGCTGGCATCAGGATACACTGCCAGCTCCTTCTCTGCTCACTAGATGCACAGCTCAGTCCTCTGGCCTTGGTGTTCTCATCTATCTGCAGATGTGGCTTAATTATCGTGTCTACCCCAGAGCTGTCATGAAGAGGGTGTGGGATTGTGGATATAAGCTGGCCAGCGTGTGTGGCACCCAGCAAGCACTTGCTGAGCGTTTACCGTTGTGACTGTTTCTCCTTATGCAGACGATGGTTCCACAGGACTGGAGAGCAGGAACGAAGCCCTCCATGTGCAGGAGAAAGGGGCTGCAGCATCCAAGGCCCTTCCACAGGGGTGCATTTAGGCTTGTCCCCCGCCAGCCAGCCTGTCTGCTCATCAGCTCTGACTCAAAGCAGGCAGACTTGGCCACCTGGGTCAGGGTTCTCCAAGGTGAGAACAGACCACGACAAAGATATCTTCATGCAGACCCACCTCAGAGGAATCAAAAGGCCCAAAGAAGCAAAAACCGAAACTGACCTTACCAGAATGTCCATAGGGTAATAGGTTCCTGATAAAAATTAATGCTAGAATTTAGTTTTCTTAATTGTGAAAGAGCAAAAGAGTATAGTGGTTTTTAAAAAAGATATTTTATTACCATGTATACCTACACACACGCACATGCACACACACACATCTATTTGCACAGTCCAGGTCAATTATGCAGGAGCCACAGCTAACACTGCCATGAGAATCGAGCTCAGAGACATCTTTGTCCACACTCATAGAGCACTCCCTGTGCCAGACTTATCCTCACTTATTTCATGGGTGTGATTTGAAAATGGATGATCTCTTCTTAGCAATTATTTTATCACAAATTTTGCTCTTTGGATGCTTCAAGTATTTAGAGTTTAAGATAAATTTTTTTCTGTAGAATTCAAGAATGTGACCCAAGGGTGATGAGTCTGGTGATTAGAAATATGTCATAGTTCTGTGCAAAGATAGCCACTGTTAGCATTTTGATGTGTTTACTCCCAGTTTTTTTGATGATGCTTTTTTGTTGTTTATTTGTTTTCACAGCCATTCTTTATTGCCTCCTAAAGGATCAAGCATCATAATCAGACATTAAGAGTTTTAAGTGGATTCATTGGTATCCAAATAGTTTTAATGTACGTGCGTATAAATACATTTTACATCAGAGTCAAAATTTAAGTCCCAGTTATTCCATGTAAATGTCTTGCTGAAATTTCATTAAAATGGTTGCCATTTTCCATGGATTTAAAAAATAATAAAGTCAATGGAGATTTTTATTTACTTCAGATATTTCTTTATTATCTATTCTTGGCCAGGCATTAAGGATAAGGAAGTTAACCTGCTTCCATGGAGTTTACAATGTGGAATCTAAGAATGAGAAAATATTTTACCGTATTTGCCGGCGTATAAGACGACTGGGCGTATAAGACGACCCCCTAACATTTCCACTCAAAATACAGAGTTTGTTATATACTCGCCGTATAAGACTACCCCCTCTTCCGCACACCTTCCATACACCAAATAACTTTCAGTTTAAAATTTGCATCATACTTCTTTCTTTTAGCTGGTGCCATGATAGGGATGATAGGGGTTTGACTGGTCGACATTTTCTATGCTGTACTGTACAATGGTGCAGTATTGTGGTTGGCTGTTGGCTGTATACAAAGCCTGATTTGATTGGTCCCTGCTCCCTGTTTGCCCGCCCTGTCACTATAGCAGTCTGGTCCACCCTTGCATCAGCATCTCCCTGGGACCTCACTAGTGCGCAAGTGCGAGCTCTTCAACATTCTAACAGGCACCATGATAGCGCAAAATCGCGAATCTTCAATGCATATGTAAAGAAATATACGGTAACCCGAATTTACCACACTCGCAAAATCGCACACAGCCGACCATACACCCAGTATGGTATCGCGATTCGCGATTTTGCGCTATCATACTGGGTGTATGCTCGGCTGTGTGCGATTTTGCGAGTGTGGTAAAATCGCATAACAGCAAAATCGCATAACAGCCGAGCATACACCGAGCAGCACTGCTGATGCCTGAACGGTATGTGGAATGAAGTGGGCGGGCATCGGGAGGCCACTATGGCACGGGGCAAGCACTATGGGCAGTCTATCTGAAGTGTACCTGGCGTATAAGACAACCCCCCCACTTGGAGGCATATTTTTCGGGGCCAAAAAATCGTCTTATATGCCGGCAAATACGGTACTCTTTCCTTTGCTGCCTCTTACATTTTTGCAAGTTGATTCTGTAAACTATTTCTGGTGAGAAAAGTTGGCTTTCATCTTTAATTTGAAGAATCATATACCTTCATACATAAAAGGAAAATGTTGTCATCAGCTATTATATAACCAGGACTTGCAGCAGCCAAGAATTTCAAGGTTGGAATAGAAGTTTCTAGAAAGAAACTCAGATCTAGTTTTCAGTCTCCTGAAATTTCATTTCTCTGGTATCAGATGAATCCAGACTCTATCTGGGAATGAAACTGAACTACAGAATCTATCAACTAGCATTCTCTCTTGATCTCCCATCAGCCCTTAACCATTCCTACTGAGAAAGTCCAGATCCAACCCAATTGATTTTTAGGGGTCTGAAGCAGATGTTATAAAAGCTTTCACAGTGCCCCTTCTGGGCTGGCACATGAGGTGCCAAAGACTCAGGGCTTCCTTCCTCAATGGATTCCATCTTCAACCAGCCAACCACTAACTGGAGAGTGGTGATGCACTTTTGTTTTTAAACTCTATTGAGATATAATTCACATACCGTACAATTCACCCATTTAAAGTGTATAATTGAATGGCTTGTAGTCACACAGAGCAACCACCACCACAGTCAATTACGGAACATGTCCATCAGCTCAGTAAGAAACCTGTGCCCTCTAGCAGCGCTTTAGCCCCCACTCCAGCCCTAAGTAACCGCTGATCTACTTTCTGTCTCTATACATTTCCCTATTGTAGACTTTCATATGAATGGAATCCTATCATATGTGGTCCTTTGTGACCAGCTTCTTTCAGTTAGCATAGCGTTTTCAAGATTCCTCCATGCCCTACCCTGAATTAGTACTTCATTTTTTTTTATTTATTGGGGTGACAATTGTTAGTGAAATTACATAGATTTCAGGTGTACAATTCTGTATTACATCATCTATAAATCCCATTGTGTGTTCACCACCCAGACTCAGTTCTCCTTCCATCACCATATATTTGATCCCCCTTACCCTCATCTACCACCCCCTCCCCCCTTACCCTCTGGTAACCAGTAAACTATTGTCTGTGTCTATGAGTTTTTGTTTCTCATTTGTTTGTCTTGTTCTTTTGTTGTTTTTGGTTTATATACCACATATCAGTGAAATCATAGGGTTCTCTGCTTTTTCTGTCTGACTTATATACACAATGGAATACTATTTGGCGGTAAGAAAAGATGATATAGGAACATTTGTGACAACATGGATGGATCTTGAGAGTATAATGCTAAGCGAAAGAAGTACTTCATTTTCTAAAAAGATTTTCTATTAAAATATAGCTAACATATAATATTATATTAGTTTCAGGTGTGCACCATAGTTATTTGACATTTCTATACCTAAAGAAGTGATCACCATGATAAGTCCAGCAACCATCTGACACCATCCCACGCTATCACAATATTATTGACTATATTCTCTATGCTGTACCTCACATCCCCATGACTTGTCTGTTTTATACCTGGAAATTTGTACCTCTTATATCCCTTCACATTTCCCCCACTTTTGAAATTTTTCAATTACAGTTGTCATTCAATATTATTTTATATTAATTTTGGGTGTAGAGCATAGTGGTTAGACATTTATATAATTTAAGAAATGATCCCCCTGAATAGTCTACTACCCACCTGGCACTATGCATAGTTATTAGCATATCATTGATTATATCACCTGTGCTTTACTTTACACCCTTATGACTATTTTGTAACTACATTTGTACTTCATAATCCCTTCACTTTACCCCTAACCCCCTCCCATCTATTAACCCAACAATTCTAGTACCCATCTGACAACATACATTGATAGTTTTTACCATATTATTGACTATAATATCCCTTATGCTATACCCTACATCCCCATTACTACTTTTTGACAACCAATTTGTACTTCTTAATCCCTTCCCCCTTTTTACTCACCTCCACCCCCTCCCATCTGACAACCATCAATATGTTCTCTATATCTATGAGTCTGTTTCTGGGTTTTTCGTTTTTTGTTTTTTAAATAAATTTTATTGGGGAATATTGGGGAACAGTGTGTTTCTCAGGACCCATTAGCTCCAAGTCGTTGTCCTTCAATCTAGTTGTGGAGGGCGCAGCTCAGCTCCAAGTCCAGTCGCCATTTTTAATCTTAGTTTGAGGGAGCGTAGCCCACCATCCCATGTGGGAATTGAACTGGCAACCTTGTTGTTAAGAGCTACCGCTCTAAACCAACTGAGCCACCCGGCTGCCCCTCCGGCAACTCAGTGGCAGCTCGTTGTCTTCAATCTAGTTGTGGAGGGCGCAGCTCACTGGCCCATGTGGGAATCGAACCAGCAACCCTCTTGTTCAGAGCTCGAGCTCTAACCAACTGAGTCACCCGGCTGCCTTGTTTGTTTCTTTATTTTGTTCTTTAGAGTCCACATATACACAAAATCACACCGTATCTGTATTTCTCTGTCTGACATACTGCACTCAGCACAATATCCCCCAGGTCCATCCATGCCGCCACAGATGGCAAGAACCCAGTCCCTTCCATGGCTGAGCAACATTCCATTGTGTAAATGTACCACCTCCTCTTTCTCCATTCATCCATCGACGGACACCCAGGCTGCCTCCACATCTTGGCCATTGTAAACAATGCTGCAATGAACATATGCATGCACATGTCCCCTCGAAGTAGAATTTGGGTTTCTTCAGATATATACCCAAAAGTGGGATTACTGGGTCCTTCTTTGTCTCATGTTATAACCTTTGTTTTAAAGTCTATTTTGTCTGGTATAAGCATTGCTACCCCATCTTTTTGTTTGTTTGTTTGTTTCCATTTTTACGAAATATCCTTTTCCATCCCTTTACTTTCCATCATTGTGTGTCTTTCAATCTGAAGTGAGTCTCTTGTAGGCAGCATATGTAAGGGTTTTGTTTTCTTATCCATTCAGCTCTCCTATGTCTTTTGAGGGGACTATTTCATCCATTTACATAGAAAGTAATTGTTGATAGATATGCAGCTATTGCCATTTTATTATTCATAATTTTGATCTTTTTTTTTTTTCATCTTAAAGAAGTCCCTCTAAGATTCCTTCTAATACTGGTTTGGTGGTGATGAACTCCTTTAGCTTTTCCTTCTCTGGGAAGCTCTTTATAAATCCTTCAGTTTTAAATGATAGTTTTGCTGGGAGAGTAATCTTAGTTGTAGGTCCTTGCTTTTCATCATGTTGAATATTTTGTGCCAATCACTCACGGCCTGCAAATTTTCTGTTGAGTAATCAGCTGACAGTCTTAGTGGGAGTTCCCTTATAAGATACTAGTTGCCTTTCTCTTGCTGCTTTTAGGATTCTCTGTTTGTCTTTAATCTTTGCCATTTTAATTATATAATGTATCTCAGTGTAGGCCTCTTTGGGTTCATCTTGTTTGGGACTCGGCTCTTCCTGGGCCTTTATGTCTATTTCCTTTGCCAGGTTAGGAAAGTTTTCAGTCATTATTTCTTTAAATAGGTTCTCAGTACCTTGCTTTCTCTCTTCTCCTCCTGGTACCCCAGTGATGTGAATATTGTTACACTTGATATTGTCCCAGAAGTCTCTTAAACTTTCTTTCTTTCTTCTTCTTCTTTTTTTTTTTTTCTATTCTGATTGGGCCTACCTTGTTTTCCAAATTATTGATTTGATCATCTGCTTCATTTAGTCTGCTGGTCATTCTTTCTAGTGCATTCTTCATTTTGGTTATTGTAGTCTTCACTTCTGACTGTTTTTTTTTTTCTTTTTTTGTGGTTTCTCTGTCCTTTTTTATGCTTGCTTTCTCTTTGTTGAAGTTCCTTGAGCCTCCTTATAACCAGTATTTTGACCTCTATCTCTGGTAGGTTGCTCGCCTCCATTTTGTTTAGTTCTGTATCTGGAGATTTCTCCTGTTCTTTCTTTTGGCACGTATTTCTTTGTTTCCTCATTTTGGCTGCCTCTTTGTTTGTTTCTATGTATTAGATAGATCTGCTATGTCTCCCAGGCTTGGCCAGGTGGCCTTATGTAGTAGGTGCCATGTGGGGCACAGTCTCCCTGGTCACCTGAGCTGTGTGCTCCAAGAGTGTCCTTTGTGTGGGTTTGTGTGCACCCTCCTGTTATAGTTGAGCCTTGATTGCTATTGGTACAACAATGGGTAGGATTGACTCTTAGGCTGATTGGCTGTGAGGTTTGGCCACATCCACAGCTTATAGGCTGCTGTGCAGGTGACTGACCCCACTGAGTGGGATTCGCCCCAGTGGGCTCTGGTTCCTATTTGTGTGTACCACTTGTGGGGCTAATTGTGTGGTGCTCTGTTGTGGTCTTAAGCCAACCTTCAAGTATGTTGGTTCTGGGGCCTTTTGTGCTGGGCTCCAGGTTGAGCCCAGATCACCCACTGCATACGACTGGCCAGGGACTACCTGTAGGAGCTACAAAGCTATTCACAGTTGTTTTCTGCCTATGCTAATCCTGAAGGCATGTGGGAAAGGCCATGCTGCAAACTGAGAACAACTGCCAACTGTACCGGACTGGGGGCAGCTCCAGAAAAAGCCAGCACACCCCAAGGCCTGCTGCCACCTTCCAGCTCCCTTAAGGTTCAGCCTGTCTGGTATATGATTTTGGTGAGACAGGGTCTCAGGGAGTCACTAGAGTGGGAAGAGTTGGGGTCAATAGCTTAATGTAGACTCTGGTCTCAAAGCACACCTCAGCTAACTGCTGCCTACCTGGGTCCTGCTGACTGATAGTTTTCCAAGAAAGAGTACAATGAGGGTGGAGCTTGCTGCTCCAGGAGAAAGTGCCTCTGTTGTTGGGTGAGTTGAGTGGGATGGGGTCTCAGTGAGTCAGCAGGGTGGAGCATGAAGCTCACTAGGCCAATCAGATTCAGATTTGGCCTAGGGGAGAAGGCTCAACACAGGAAAAAATGGTGCCCTCCTGCCAGCTACACAGGAGAAGGACCCCCACACTGGGAAAATGGCAACTGTCCTCCAGCTCTTGATCCAAAGGTACACACTTCATATTCTTCCCCCCCATGCCTCCGACGCCACGGCCCCGCACCCCAAGTTCATGTCCCTGTGCTGGAGCCAAAGGTGAGAGCCTCAGTGTTGCTGGAATGCTCTGAGCACTCTCTCTCTTTCCATCTTTATTTCCTGCTTTTCTCTATCCTTCTCTTCATGCATCTTTTCTAGCAGCTGGCTCTGCCTCACCAGTGGAAGATGGAGGCCCATGGTGCCTGGGTTCTCAGGTCAGAGTTACTGCCACCTGAAGAGACTAATTCTTTCTCAGTCATAGTCCAACATTCCTGGGGAGAGTCTAGGAATGGCTTAGCCAGGGTTAGATGATGCAGCCACAAGGGGATGGGATAGAACCATCAAATGCCAACTGGTGGGAAAGGCCACCCCACATTGCAGGGACAGGGGGAATGGAGGGTGGACTCAGTCTGAAAGCTGGCGAGCTGAAGGGAAATGGGGTCCCTTAGAAGGATGGTGCTCTCTGGAAATGAGAAAAGACTCCTTGAACCCCAACTCCTTCTGTTGGGGCAATAATCACATGTGTCAGAGCCATGAGACTCACTCTACTTGGGAGGCATTGCCAAGTAGGGGCCTTATCTGATATTTCTTAGTGAGTTTTCATCTTTTAGTTCTTAGTTTTAATGCCCCCAATCACACGGTTCTGAGTTACAGTGTTTGTTTAGAAACCTCACAAACCATTGGTGTTTGGCTGCATTTCTTTGTGTTTTTGGAGTGACTGATGTGGAGTTCCTGGCTACAGAGGACTCAGTGAAGTAGAGTAATAACTACTACATTCACAGACTCTGCTACAAACCTGACACTTTATATTTTATCTCAAATCCTGATAACAATCCTATTATTCTTACCACCATTTTAAAAATAAAGAAACAAAGAGTGAGAGAGAGTAAAGTTACCTACCTATCACTTGGCCAGCAAGTGCCAGAGCCAGGCTTTCTACCCTCATCTCCAAGCTTCCTGTTTGTGGTCACAGTTGGTCACAGATAGGCATGGCCACAGTCACCCTCTCTGAGTTCAGAGGCAGGGAGTCTGTTAGTCTATGCAGAGGTGGTAATTTATGGTCCCTCACCCTCCTATGTTACCATGGGACTTTGGGCAAATTGGCATCACTGTGCCTCAGTGTCCACATCTGTGAAACACGATGACATGAGATGGAGTTTACTGTGTCAGTATTGATGAGGCAAGCTAAAACCCTTGTATGATGCTGGTGGTACCAGGCAAACGGTATTCTTCTTAATATTTCAGACATCAGGGAAGGGTGCCATGGAGAGAGTGAAATGTTAGAACCGGGTAGGTAGCCTTTCAGAAGATGAAGAGGTGGCAGGGGGGTGCATAGGAAATGGAGTGAGACGGGAAAGTGGACCCCCGAGGGTGGGGAGGGGGGCAGGAAACAGACAAATTGGTCTGAAGAAGGGGGTATATGAAAGGGACTGATAGGAGTGAAAACTTGGGCTGTGATGTAACTGGCCCCAACGTGGGATGAAGGAATTTGAGCTTAGTTCTGAGGACCATCACCTGAGGGGAGACAGCAGGTAAGCTTGAGATGTGTGCTTTTGGGAGAGCATTTTAGAAGGAGAGGAAAGTCATCGATGCCCAATCCAGTCGTCATAGCTTTGTGATGGAGGAAACCTGATATACAATGAGAACAGTCTTGGCCTTATGCAGTTTAGGGTCCAAAGGTAGGTAAGGTCTATTGTACAATGTTAGCAAGAGAAAAATTCCTGACCCTTTACTGCTATCTCTAGTTCCCCCGTGTCTATGAGAGAAAAGAAGGTGAGGTATATTTCCAGAACACTGGGCCATCAGATACCGTTTCTAAGATTTGATTGCCACTTGCCTCCTCCACAGTTCCCTCACCACACAGTTGGAGTCCTGAGGGGTAACAGCCAGCCCAAACAGCATTTTGCAGTGGCTTCCCACCAGTATAACAGAAAAGTCCCAGCTCTTTTATCCCATGCTGCTACTGCCATCCGGTGGTAGAGGCGGGAATCGCACCCATGTCCACCCGACCCTCCAGGGAAAGAATCTGTGAATTCACCATATGAGAAATGTTTTCCTTTTAGAAAGCGTAATGTAGAGACTGGCACTAGGAAAAAATAGTATCTTTGGAAGTGGGAGTCTTAATTCAAATACTTGGGATTCTAAATTTTAGAACCAATATGAAACTTAAACATCTGTGGCTTCCTTTTAGCTGAACCAAAGACATTGTCTTTGCTTTTTACTAAATGTAAACGAGGGATTCCCTGGGCTGCCTTGGATGGAGAGGTGGGTAAGTGGTGGCCAGAGCCCACAACTGAGCACACCATCCAGTGACATGAGCCAGGGAAGTTCTCACTTTCTCTGTTGGTTCTGGTGGCACACGTCCCTGGGGTGATCAGATCTGGCATTTCCTAGGGTGTCCTCACGTAAATATCATTTCCTTTCTCTTTTTAAAACTGTGGCTCCCTTTATGTGGGAAGGCACAGATAGGACAGGATGCTTTCTGTTAGCCCCTCTGTGCGACAGGTGTGAGCAGTTGTGCAAGGAGCCTTGAAACCCCACCTTTGCGTTTGAGTTAGTGCCCTGGAGGAATTAGTGGTTCTGCAGAAGTAGTTTAACCTTTTTCGAATCTCTGTTTCCTTGTCTTTAAAATGAGGATGATCTCTCCCTACATAGCAGAGGGTTGTAAGGGTCAAACAAGGTGAGTTTGCCCTTTATTCCACTCACCCAAGACCACTGAGCAAGGTTCTCTTTCCCTTTCCTCCCGTAACTGTTTAAAACAATTGGGCTGTGACCCCTATATTTGTGTGCAGGACATCTTTTCCAATATGAATATAGGTGAAATCTGTACGACCAGAGTCTTACAACTCTGCCCTATAAAAGGAAAGGGTGGAAGCAGGTCATGGTGATGACCCTGTGTGCCGCAGAGGAAGCCCAGAGACGAGGAAATGAGGGGGTTGGAAGAGCAGAAGGCAGTAGAGACTAAGGCCAAAACCCAAGGCTCTGTAGCAAGTTATGACAGAGCTAGGACTGATGCTCAGCGTGTGGGGCTGAGGGCTGAGGGCAGAGCCTACACAGCTGCCAGGTCACTGGGCCGCCTCCCCGGTGAGAGCAGGTTGGTACACGCCAGGGGGTACAGACTCAGAGGAAAAGCGTTCTGTGAACTGATCCTGCCCCTGCAGGGTGAATGAGATCGGGGAGTGAGAGGGTGGGATTTCCAATGGAGTGGAGCAGCAAGGACCAGGCAAAGGGCATGAGAGTGAACAGAAGGTCACGGGCAGCCTGGGTGAGAGGGAGGCCACCAGACACAGGGCGATGCAGAAGGGAGCCCTGTGAGGCTGGATGATGAGCTTGTGTGGGGTCATGTTGTGGGGGACTGGACATCTATGTGCAAATGTCAGAGGGGTCAGGGAATTGGAACTCCTGGGAGTGGGCATCTCACACATGGGTTCATCTCTGATGGTCTTGATTCATTGCTCAAAACAGAAATTATGTACTTGGTGAAAGGGAGGAGGAAAACAGAAAAGAAGTGTCCCAGACAGGACACAGTGCCACAGAGACAGAGGCAGACAGCCCTTCCCACAGACAGTTAGCAATCTAAGATTCTTGGGTTTTGCAGCCTTCTAGGAGTAGTCCGGGCAGGGAAGGAAACATTTTCCTGCCACAGAGAATGACTCAACTGTAGCTGCTATGAGCATTTTTGTCACGAATTGCAGTTTTATCACTCACGGGGAGTCCTGCCGAGACAGGCGGCAAAGGCCGTGACCTGCAACCAATGTAGTGGAGACCTGCTTTCCTGGGGAAAACGGCCTTCGGGCGCTGAAGACGAGTGGAGAAGCGCGGGCACACACTGCCCCCTGGTGTCCGCAGCGTGAATTGTCCGTTGGCTGCGTCCGAAGGCTCAGAAGGGCTGCAGGACCTACCTCTGCTGCGTCTCCGTCTCACCGTACACGCTGCCTTCCCTGGCATTTGGGGTCTCTTACAGGTGCTCTTTCCAACAATCAATAACGGCGACCGGTTTCTGTGTTTGCTAACTTGTTTGCACACTTGTTCGTCCTACAATCCCACAGGAAAAGCGTAGAAGTGGGGTCTCCTCCCTGCACACCTTCTTGCACTGCAGCCTACCTGGGAGTTGGTTTGTGTCCCTGCAGACAGATCGGGAGTCAGACCTTGGCGCTGCCGCGTAGAAGCTGTGTGACCCACAGAGTCTCGCAGCACCCTGTTCAGTCAACTGGGTTCTGTGCTCCACCTTCCCCTGGGCTAGGACGCCGGAGTTAAAACAAGAAATGGATCCTAATCTTCAGCAGCTTATAGGCCGTGGAGCGCGTGGTCGACGACAGGAGAGTGTTTTCAATACTGTGCCAGAAGCTTTACTGCAGGCTGGTCTTGGGGACACTTTAACTGAGGACTGGGCACTGTGATGCCTGTCTCTTGAGAGTGATGGGAAGGCTGACTACGAGGAGGCGGGTAAAGCATTTAGCACGGTGTCCAGCACAGAAGGAGCAATAAAGCTTAGTTGTTAGGCTTCCAAATGGAACTCATCAAGTGGGGACAGGGTGGAGGTATTCTGTGGAAACCATGGTCTAGACCAGAACTGCCTAATAGACGTGGGCTGGGAACTACACACGCAAGCCACCAATGCACTTTTCATTTTTCTGGTGGTCTCATGAAAAAGGTTTTTTAAAGGTGCAATTAATTTTGTAATAAATGTAACCCAACATACCCAAAATATTGTCAATTCAACGTGTGATCAACGTCCAAATTTAGTCATGAGCCCTTTTACTTTTTTTTTTTTTCCATCTTGCCAACAGTCATTTATTACATAATTTTAGAAGTAAATCAAACCATACACATACACACACACACACAGAGGGTGCTAAAAAATGTATACACATTTTAAGAGAGGAAAAAACTGTATTAAAATTGTAATACAACTAATGACGCTAGCATTCATTTGATTAACACCATCTTTTGAGCCAACATCATACTACACATTTAATTCAACTTCAAAAAGTAATACATAGGTAACATCTCTTAAAATGTGTACATTTTGGGGCATCCTGGTATATATATTTATTAAAAATGTAAAAATTTATATATACAAAAAATAATTTTTTCCTCCATAGAATAGTTCAGACTCAATAGATGGAGTAGGTAAATGACTTCTCCATTGTCATACGGTCATTTGTGGTAGAGTTGTGTAATCCAGCTCTCTAGCTTCCCATGCCATAGTTCTACCACTAAACATTGCTCCATTGCCTCGAGGTCTCTGGGTCTTCACTATATTAAATGTATATGCATATGGGCTGTACATAGGCAAACTCTTCTTTCTTTTCTTTGTCAAAATGGCTACTCTTTTTACCCTATTGAGAGCCAAGCATCTAGAAGCCTCCACTGTGAGGACCATCAAATCTACAAAGAATTCACTTGGACTAATAGAGTTAGCATTGTTGGAAGAGAGTTCTGACCATAGTCATCTTAGAGAAGGGCAGTACACCGGTGCTATGGTCTGGATGTTTGTATCCACTTCAAAATTCCTATGTTGAAGTCCTAAGGTCTAATGCGATGGAATTAGTAAGTGGGACCTTTGGGACATGCTTGGGTCACGAACATGGAGCCCTTGTAAATGGAGCCCTTTTACTTTTGTTGTTGTCATTGTTCATAGCAGTCTCGACTCCATGTGCAGTAGGTCTCAATTGGAGCAGCCACACTTCACGAACTTGATGGTTCCTGTGGCTGGAGGCTCCCATGGTGGACAGAGCAGCTCTTCGATGCATTGCTGGGCCATGGAGGGCCACTCTGGCCCAGAACAGGACAAGACACTGCCTTGGCTCGTGGCTCTTGGTTGAACTAGAGCCGCTCCATAGGTGGTTGTTGGGCTCTGGGAGACACATCATCAGTCAGAGGGTGGCTTGGAGATCATCTACGTCAGAATGTCCTGGGCTGCTGCTTAAACAGAAAACCAGATTCCTGGGCTCTATCCCTTCCCATGCCTGCAACCTGGAATCTGCATTTCAGTAGGATCTTCAAGTGATTGGGGTCCAGCCTCCCGTCTCCTTCCCAGTGCACACAATGCATTACTTTGGAGTACAGATGATATACACGTATATTCCTTTTCTTACACTTCTTCAGATAAGTGTCTAGAACAAGGGTGGAGTATTATAATTTTGGTGGTGGTCATGACTCGGTTGCCAGTTTGCCCATTTCTTCTTAAATTCTTTTCTCCTGGAGTTTAAATTTAGCTATGTTCAATCCCTTACTCTGGGATTAGCATTCTCTCTGGCCCATAGACTTGGTATGGACACACACAGAAAATTTCCCAGAGTGCCTGAGGAGGCAACGCTTACCTACAGTGGTGCAGCCGGCCATGTCCACCAGTGTCCCAATCCTGTACCTCCGGAATGTTTTGTCACCCTGCCCTGATTTCTTCCCCCAGAGGAACCAGAGGGAGGAATTTCTGCTTATCTAGTCCTCTCCCTGATTTCTCTCTCTTCTCCATAGAACTTCCTGCCACAAAACTTCTGTTTATGGAAGCAGACGGACAAGAGATAGATGATGTTATTAAGGCAAAGCTGATAGAAATCAAAACGTTTCATGTTTAAAAATAGTAGCTGCACATTCGGGGTGTTGTGTGTCTTTGATATTATATATTAAGCTATTTACTCTGCAAAGGACTCTAAGTGCATTATCTCATCTATTTCTTCCATCTCTCTGAGAGATAGTTACTATGTCCCATTTTACAAATTAGAAAAGTGAAATTCAGAGAGGTACCTTGCTCAAGATCACATAGCAAGTAAGTCATGGAAATAGTGTTAGAGCCCACAAACATGGGAGAGAAAAAAGCAATGAGCCAAGTCATGAAATTGGGGTCCTATTCCATCACCTTTTGAAATCACTAACCATATGGCTTAACAAAAACCTTTTATGTTTTATGAATTTCAGTTCCTTTCCTTTAAAATGTGATAGTTGAGCTAGGTAGACTTGATCATATCTTTTTAAGTATTCATTTATCCACTTGTTGTAGGTCAGATATCCTGTAAAACAGAACCGAAACCCTGAGTTTTCACAAAATATTTATTGGGGAACAAAACTGGTAAAGGATGAGAGAAGCATGGTTGGGCAGAGGGCAAAGCTGAATTGTACTATACTACCAGCAGAGGCCTACTGGGAGCTCTGGAGCTGGGATGACCCCCATAAGTGTCTTGATGAGGCAAGGAACCCGGGCTTTGTGTCTTCAGAAAGGTAAGTCTCGGGATGCAGGATGCCCCCAGCGAGGGGGCATAACCTTGGGAGAAGGCAATTGGAGAAAGGGACCCATCTGTGAGCCCTTACTGCCCCCTCCGCTCCAATAGCCAACACTCTCCCTGAGGGTGAGTGAATGGGTGCCTGCAGCTAGAAGGGGGTTCTTGGCAGCACACCGCAGCAGCTCCTACTGTCTCTCCCTGTGCTGTTCAGATTCATTCACTTCATTTAATGGGTTAACCCCCATGTAGAAACAAATACTCTGGGACTGACTGGTCTCCTTTCCTAAGGAAACATAAGGGGAAGAAAGCCAGTAAAAGGAACTACAACACACCACAAGAGTCTTCTGGCTGCAAGATGTACTCATCACCTCCTTCCTCTACCACCTGCTCTCCTTGACCCTCATCCTTGGCTAGCACCTCTGCTGGTCCTGTGGCTCACTGGTGTACAACTCAAGCCTCCGTTCCAGATGGGTCTGAACCCCTACCTAGTACCATGACATACTCAAGCCATGGCTACTACACTTGTCAATTTCTGGTCCAATGTGGGTTGGAGAGTACCAAGAGCTGTCTCACCAAATCTTTTTCTTGCCCTCATTGTATAACAGCAGCTGTATCTCCTCTTGAAGATCATGGTCAATTTACCTGCAGGTCTGTGATTCCTTTCTTGACTGCTGGAATCCTGAGACCAAAGAGCGTAAAGTTACCAGGCTTTAGACATAGCTTAATGTTTCACGGGACCCTTGCAATGTCCCTTATGAGCCTCCTCTGGGAATCAGAACTAGTTCTGTTGAACTTAGAATTTCAGGAATGGGAAACACAGATTCTCTCTGTGGATCTTTGGGAATAATGCTAAACAGGATCATGCCTATTTCAACCTGTTGGTTCTTGGACTCTGAGAAAAGGGAACACATTCATAAGCTGGAGACACAGACCTATGAGGTGTGCAACTTCCTGTTTTCCTGATGAATGCTCTTGGTTCTTGGACTCACATACGATTCAGTGTGTATACAGCACCTGGACCACACTGTCCCATTCTCACAGGGCATCATCTCCAAGATGGTGCTACAGCTGGTCATGCTATTGCTCTGTCAGTCTGGCTGCTTCTGGTGGTGTGATACATTATAGAACCAATGAGTCCATGGGCCTAGACCACTTGATGCATCTCCTTTGTTACGTCTCCTTGGTCTGAAGTGATGTTATGTGGAATCCCAGATCAGTGGATCAAATACTTTACAAGACTTTGGAGAGTGGTGCTGGTTGAGACCTCACAGGCAAGCAAGACAAACCTGTACCCTGAATATCTATTTCTTTCAGTCAAGATGAATCTCTACCCCTTCAAGGGTAGGAACAGTCTAGAGTAATCAACTTGCCATCAAGTAGGCATTTGGTCACCTTGAGAAATGGTGCCATGTGCGATGGCTCTCAGCATTGGTGTCTACTGCTGTCAGGTTGTAGGTAGAGTAGCAATAGCTAGTCAACTTTGGAGAGGAAACCTAGCATGTATAGCCGACTTCTCTAGTACTGTGTATACACTGGTCATGAGCCCATTGCGCCAGATCTGAGGTGGCCAATGACAGAGGTTGGCTATTGTCAATTCTTAGGTCAATCTGACTACTTAGTTTTTGTTTTGTTTTTTAATGTGTGAACTCCCCATGTTTATTTTTTTTAAGTTAAAGTTTATTGGGGTGACAGTTGTTAGTAAAGTTACATAGATTTCAGGTGTACAATTCAGTATTACATCGTCTATAAATCCCATTGTGTGTTCACCACCCAGAGTCAGTTCTCCTTCCATCACCATATATTTGATCCCCCTTACCCTCATCTCCCTCCCCCAACCCCCCTTACCCTTTGGTAACCACTAAACTGTTGTCTGTGTCTATGAGTTTTTGTTTCTCAATTGTTTGTCTTGTTCTTTTGTTGTTTTTGGTTTATATACCACATATCAGTGAAATCATAGGGTTCTCTGCTTTTTCTGTCTGACTTTTTTCGCTTTGCATTATATTCTCAAGATCCATCCATGTTGTCACAAATGGTCCTATATCATCTTTCCGTAAGGCCGAATAGTATTCCATTGTGTATATATACCACAACTTCTTTATCTATTCATCTATCGAAGGACATTTTGGTTGTTTCCATGTTTTGGCAACTATAAATAAAGCTGCAATGAACATTGGAGCACATGTGTCTTTATGGATAAATGTTTTCAGATTTTTTGGGTAGATACCTATGAGTGAGATTGCTGGGTCATACAGTAATTCTATTTGTAATTTTTTGAGGAACCTCCACACTATTTAATTGTTTACTGGCTCTTCTGTGGTGGTTGCTCTCTGGTGGGCATTAAAATTTTAGACCATATTCCTGGTCTTCTAACGTTTCTCTTTTGGGGGCCATGACCACCAGCCAAACCATTCATGACTGCCCATGAGTCTGTATATATTTTCCCCTCAGATCACTTTCCTTTCCACACCATGTGAATGACCATGTGCACTACCGAATTAGTCTCACCGTCGACTGTCAGAACCACCACTGGAGTCAGGCTAGTCAGAATAGTCCATTTTGGCTTGCACCCACATATGTAGCCATCTCATTTGTGACCCAAACTTGGCTTGTTTCCTTCTCTGTCAGTTAGTCAAGAGCTGAGGAAGGTATTCCAGCACCTGCAGCGGTTGACACGAGGGCCTGGACCACACGCTCATGCAATTTGCCTGTGCTCTTCATCCATTTTCACTGAGGTTGGATATACTGAATAACTTAAAGTGGATTGTTGCTGAGCCCACCTGACCTTACAGCCTGATGGGTCTAACAGAACCCAGCTCACAGCTGCGGGTTCGTCACTTGATGTCCTATGGTCTAGCACTCTAGGAAATGTCAGCTGTGAGAGCTACTTTTGACCGAGTGCATAATTCTGTGCTGCAGATGGCCTTGCTCCGGAGCCTCAGAGAGGTACACTGTGATTTCCTGTCACTGTGTACCAGCACACAGTGTCGTACCGGGACACGATGTCTTTCTCAGCACAGATCCCACAAAGCCATACGATCTTTGGTGTCGTATCACTCAGGTGAAAGGCTGACTGTGCTGCAGCCTGAGTGTGTTACAGAGTCCTCAGCTGACCTTGGCCCACTCAAAGCATAACATGATGCTCTGCAGAACTGTCACATAAATGAGCCAAAGATGGCCTTGGTCTGTGAGCCCCTAGATTGTTTATTCTTCACAACAAGCCAAGACCGATGAGCTCAAAAGCCCACTGACGTCAGAGTCAGACTTTTACACATTCAATTGTGTTAGACATAGAACAAATAACTTTGGCCATGTAGAGGCTGCCTGCTTTTTGTACCCGGCCGAACTACAGCCCATATCTGATAGCATAGAGAAGCCCTGGGGCTATAAAACCCCAAGCACTGCTGTTCTTTGGAGCTCACTGACCCAAAGACTCCCAATTGTACTGCTGAACGATGTCAGCCTGACCCACAAATGCTCTCTGCCCCTGGAGTTCCTTTGCCATCCTCCCTCCTGCCCCTGCAATATAGTTGAATGGTAGATTTTCTGACCTTCTGTGGTACATCGACTCTAGTATGCCCACTTCTGTGGCATTTTGATTCCTTTCTCTACCATATGACCCAGAAAGTTCTGGCATCTCTACTCCAGTTAGTGTGCCCAAGATTCCAAGAGCTAACCTCTTAGCATGTTCACATTATTTGCCAGGCAGGGGCCTTGCCACAATGTTAGATCTTGCCACGATGTTAGATCACAGGAGAGGACTTTCAGACAGACAAACTCTTCTTTATCCCTTATTCCCCTTGGTCGAGCGCCCTCAGGATCCCAGCCTGTGCCCTTCCCGGCTAAGACACTCGATTAGCACCTGCAGCTGCTTCAGGGCTGTTGCAGTTATGTGCTGTTTACATTATTGTCTCTGCTGTCCTAGGGGTTGACTGGGCTGAGGGAAGCAGTTCTTGCTCTGGGTCTCTCATGTGGTTAGAATCACACACTGGCTTGGGCTGGAGTCATCAGGTCACTCCATCATTTCATTTATGGAAAATGACCAAAACAGAAAAGAAAGAGAGACAGAAAATGGTTGCTTGTAGTCAGGGAATTGGCAGATTGGGGGTGGTAGATAAAGGGAGCAGGATTCCTTTCTGAGGTGGTAAAATTTTTTAAAATTGATTGTTGTGATAGTCGCACAACTGTGAATATACTAAAACCCCTAAATTATATACTTTAAATAGATAAATTGTATGATATATTAAGTCTATCTTAATAAAGCTGTTACAAAACAAGTAAAAGGAAAGCAGAGTCAATTCTGTGTTTGAGTATCAAAAGAAACCTTGTGTATGGAGAGGGAAGATCTGAGCACGGACGGGGCTGTAACTGACAGAGAAGTAATTGGTGAAGTCACTGCCATTTAAGAGGGGATGTGCAGTATTATGTCAGCTGCGTAGTGACCTTGTTTTTGTTTGTGCTTACGCAAAGGTGTGGAGTAGCCTTTTTTGTCACACTTTATCATGGTCTCAAAGTGACCTTGCCTGATGCTGGTGGCACTGGCTTTCTGTGAGACTGCTGATGTTCACTAGGAGAAAAACGGACCAGCTATGGCTGCCAGCGAGCAGCTGCCAGCATGGAGGCAGTTCTAAGGGCCAGGCCCATTCTTGGGTGTCAGGAGCTACTTTATTCCTTTTTCACATGAATCCATGGGAGGTCATGGGAGCAATTCAGTGGGTTTGTGAACCCCAGAAATTGTGTGCCGCATTTCAGAGTGAGAGTATGAATTTTACAGAGGGAAAATCCATAAGATTTATTAGATTCTTCAAAGTGCTTTGTAACTAGAAAAGATTAATAAACACTGGCCTAAATTACAAAGTGAAAAAAAGATGTCTGAAACTGCAGACATTTTGAGGGCAGTTATGGAGGAGGATGTAGTAGGGGCTGGGAGCTATGGTGAGAGGAAGAGGAAGCTGACCTAAGAGACTAGTGCTTGGAGTGGGAGGGCGGCTTCACAGTGGAGCCTGTCCCTGCATCATCAAAGGCCACAGAGATGGCAAGACAGGTCAGAACCAGACTGTTGGAATTCATTAAATAGTTACTTCTTGAGGATGAGCCATCAGAGTGGGATACTATCCCAGAGGATATTTTTGTTTAAAAAAAAAAAATGGCATTCATTTTTTCCTGGATGGTTTAGTCATTGATCTCCATGAGATACCTTATGGTTTTCGGATGCTTTAGGTCTGTGAGTTTGAGGAGTGACATTTCCTTACCCAGAGGCAGGGGCAGGATACAAAGGTCAGTGGTCTCTGTAAGTGACTGAGAAAGCAAGGCAGAGTCTGGGAGACTCCTCATGGCTGGCTATCCCAGACCAGCTCCCTGACTCACCCCATCTATCCTTCAGTGAGCTTGGGAGGGTGACAATAAATGGAAATGTTTAAAATTCCCAACTGAATGTTTTCTGAAGCACTCACCAGGGAAACAGGAAGCTGCACACCTCATAGGTCCGTGTCTCCACTTATGAATGTGCTCCCTTTTCTCAGCCAGGAAGAATTTGCTCACAGCTCTGCTTGATCTGAAAAAAGCCAGAGACGAGTTTCCTGAAATATAGCAGTCTCTTCCCATTACTCTTCATTGACAGTGTGGTTCTCTGCTTCTACCTGCATCTACTTCACATGGGGAAACAGGCAGGCAGCTTAATGGCCTCATGACTACTTCTGGAACATTGCGAAGCAACTTGGGGGCTCTGATTATGACTAATAAGCACGATTCCAAGTGGGAATCTCTTACTCGCTACCCAATCTTGTTCCTCTTAAACCCCAAATATTAGGAAGATTCTGTAGAAATAGTCATAGTAATAGCTAATATTTACCAAATACTTACTATATATTAAGTACTTTACACATACCAGCTCATTTAATCCACACAACTGTATTCTATAAGTGCTATTATTATCATTATCACCATTTTGCAGATGGGAAACTGAGGCATGGATAATTCAACTATAGGTACTACTGTTACCTATTCCATATGTATCATGTAACTCTATTATGTAAGAAATGTTTTTACTGCAGCATTTTACTCAGTTGCCCAAAGTCACACAGGTAATGCTCTAAGGAGGAAGTAGCTGTTGCATTTTGGGATCTCTGCCTTACTTTTCATTAGCAGCATGCTGCTGACCAGTCCAAGCCTTCCTGTTGAATACCAAAGGATCAGGACGACTCCAAGAGCTGTGACTGTGTGCTTGGTCATTTCTCCTAGTGTCTCCTGCCATCAGCATGTGCTTATCCATGGCTGGTTGGAGAAAGGGGATGATCCATGACCTCAGCAGGGTTCTTCAATGGTTAAGCATCTGGAAAAGGATTGTTCTCATGGTGGAAGGTGTGTGGTGGGGTATGTTTGTGGGATGGAAAGGCCTGGAGGGAGACTGAATTTGCCAAGAATTTCTGATTTGATCCATGGATATACTAACACTCCAAAACTGAAGCATTTGGTGAAGGGCAGCATTGCCTCCTAGAGCCCTCCTAGCCACAACTGGTCTCCAGGTCAGTGGTGAAGAAGGCATGAGGGTGTTTGGCTCTTTGGACGTGGCCCCTCATCAGCCCCATTTTGAGTCCCACTGGGACTCATCTCTTTCTCTACCCCTTTCCCATTCTTCCTATTGTTTGGCCTCTTCTGGGAGAATATGCTCAGTTGTCCTCAAATTGGAAGGATCCTATGAAGTAATTTATATTAGAGAAGGAAATTTGGCTCTTCTGTTACTTATTTGAGCTATTAGCATTAAGACGTTCTAATGTCCAGGCATGGACCTCTCACAGCAGGATCTCAGCAGGAATGGTGGGCTGGTGGTGTCGGGGTGGGAGGAGGTAACTCCAGTGAGGAGCCCCCACCCCTGGTGCCTCACATCTGGTACCTTCTCCCTGCTCTGCACATTACAGCCCAGTGGGAGTGGGAGGAGGGTGGTTACCATTCCAGTGAATTTTCCATTCTAGCTTTTAATCTGTTGAATATTTCAATTATGTAAACTTTACCTCAGCATCTACAACTTGTTGTTAATAAACCTGTCCGACACAATAATGACACTGAGGGCTAGAAAATATATATCACAATACAAAAACGCCAGTGGATCCGGCTATGGGCCTGAAAGTCCTGTGAAACTAATGCTGCCACGGAAGGGACCGGGGCGTCACCACATGGGCATAAATGTCCTGGACAGATGATTCTGGAGACAGAGGATTTGAAAGAAAAAACAATTATATATACATATATATAAATGGGGAGCTGATAGGAAATATTGAGGAAAATAAAATAGCTCCTATGTGGCCGGAACTGGAAAGTGAAGGCGGTGTTTTTTGAGCTGAAGTAAGGCAATCTAGAGTGGCTAATGGGCTGAGGGAGAAGGTAGTTTTCTTGAAAATGTAGGTAGAGAGAAAAGAGCAGATTCCCCATAAAGCTTAGTTCCTGGTTTGAACAGGAAACTTAGCTAAATATAACATTAGCTATGAATCAGAGAAAATATGATCCTATGTCTATCACGGGGCTTCTACTTCTTACCTAATGCATTTACTTTAAAGAACTATAAGCCTGAAACTTGATGTTTAATTGAAATGTACTTAAATTTGTCTGCCACCAATCATATTTTACTTAGATACTGAGGCTTAAGAATGTGTGGTTGTACTTCTCGGATTTCTCCAAGAGCTGTCACTCTCACCCGTGGGATATGCATTCCGTGGAAGATGTATAATACGGGAGGTGCGAGATTGTTGCACACTTGAATTTCAAGGACAGCATGACGACACTTAGAAATGGGCCACAAACAGAGGGGCAAACATCCCCTGGACTGTTGATCATTTTGCTTTAGTAGTGTAAATTTGATATATTACTATTTTGCATATCATGAGGAAAAGAGATGGTGACTTTTCACGGTGAGAGCAGGCTGGCATTGTCAGGATGATGGGTCTTGACACACGAGGTGGTGGTGAGGCAGGTTTTGCTTTCATGAGACCTAGTGGCTGTGTGACTCTGGGAGGGACTGCAAGGTGGGAAGCAAAGGGGACAAGACATGCGGGGGTAACATCCAAGACCAGAGAAACGCACTCTGTAAGGAAGGGCAGAGAAGGTCAGATGTAGTGAGTCAGCAGCTCAGGGCCTGCGGGGGGAGCTGAGAATCAGGCTGGAGAGAGTAAACAGGATTCCTAGAAGAGGACCAGCATGAGGTTAGGGAGGGAGGTGGCTGGAAGGCAAGCAGTCCCGATCAGAAACCACAAGAATTATTCATGGTGCCCAGGAAGTGAAAGTCCTGCTCCCTTGAAAACCTAATTCATGCCAATGGCAAACTGTGATTTGGGTTGAAGAATGCAGGTGGACTCTTAGAGTAGAGGAAGGGACTTTCAGGCTACAAAAAGGAGTGGAAACAAGGGAAGACCAGAAAGAGATGTTTGGGAATGAAAATTTCTCCCAGACAATCAAGAAAGTTCATACTATCCAGGGTTTCCTGTTGATTTTATTGGGCTTCAATCTGCATTGTGCCACAATTGAGTTTTGCACTTGAACCAGCAAGTGTTCTGGACTGAAGTGAACCAGGTGATGGAAAAAAAAGGAGAGTGAGCTTGTCCAGGCCACGATGGCTTGATTGTTGACTTCCATCATCAATAAGATTAGGCTCTCGATATTTCATATACTCTAGTTCATTCATTTCCAGTACGAATCCAGAAAGGTAGCAGTAGGGGAGGGGCACCAAAGCTCAAGGGGGTAAAGAGGAATTACTGAGCTGGGGATGGAGATGGAGAAATGACCCAATAAGGAGAACAATCACACTGCCTGCAGTGGAAAACTTGCCAACACGGGGACTCTGAAGAAGGTGGATGCCTGTCTAACACTTTGATCTACGCAAACCCACCTGGCCTTGATTGTTACACAATCTTCTTAGTGTCAGCAGAGAAAGTCTTCCCCTTTGTTCTAAGCTAGGCTTCTATCAGGACATGTTGGGGTATTTAGGTCACAGCAGTTGAGCAGTGAACTCATTGCCGGAGCCAAACAGGCCAGATGCTGTATGTAACAACAACACCACAGCAGCAAACACCTATGGAGCACTTGTTACCTGCTAGGCACTACTCTATGCACTTTGAATGTATAATTACTTCATTGAATGCTAACTATCCTTAGGAGGTAAGTAAAATTCATATCCCCATTTTACAGTTGAAGAAACTGAGGTTCAGAGAGGTTAAGAAACTTGCCAAGGTCATATGCTTAGATTGTGTGCTGGAGGTAGATTTGAGCCTAAGCAGTCTGACCCCAAGAGCATATACTCTTGACCAACTGCATGATTTGAGTATATTTAGGTGTTGCCAAGCTACCTGGCAGAATTAAATATGTTCCTGGGCAGCTGTGCATACTTTACAAGGTGTGATAAAAAGAAAAATACAGTGAATGCTTCTGCTGAGTGCCATCCAAGAGTTCTTTCATATGAAAGCAGCACGTCAAACCTTAGTCACAGTGTGTGACAAGTTTTAACTTGTTCAGTGCAGTCAGTCAGGTGTGAGCTATGGTTGAGAGAAGGTGTGTTTTAAAGTGTGCCGTAAATCATCCTTCATCTTGACAACGCTCTGTGTCACACATCGCTTTTGGTATGGCAACTTCTGTCAAATAAAAACATTACGGTGTGTCCTCACCCACCTTATTCACCAGATCTGGCACTGTGTGACTTCTGGCTCTTCCCCAAAATCAAAATGATTCAGGACATCAAGGCAGCCAAGACAGTGCAACTGAAGATACTCACAAAAGAGGACTTCTAGAACTGCTTCAGAAAGTGGCAAGAATGATGGGTTAAGTGTGTTCACAGTGAGGGGGAGTATTTTGAGGGGGATTAATGGCAACGTATTTTTTACTGTAATAATTTTTTTCAATTTAAGCATTCACCATAGTTTTTTTTTATCACACCTCAGTATGTTTCCCCATAAAGCTAGCTTGCAATGTATGTCAGAGGCCAAAAAGTGTGTGACAGCCAGTAAAACTTGAGTTTGAAAATATAGGTTGTAATCCTTTGATCTCTACAAAGCCATGTGAAATTCTGGCTGTCAATTTAAATTCCCTTAGTCTCAAATTCCACAAATAGAGATAATAATAAGTCTTTCCCTTACATCACCAGATTTTGGGTAATATCAGATGAAACCAGTTTAGTAAAGGGCCTGGTAAATGGTGAAAGAATATGAGATGTAAGTGGTTGTTATGGCTCTGTGGAAACCTCTTATCATGGCATAATGAATGACCAGCCTAGAGTAAGACTGTAGTTTTTTTTGTCACTTATGAAGGATAGCATATTAATTTTTCTGTGTCACTGGGAAAGTAAAACCAGGAAACATCCCAGTCCTGCAATGGAAGCCTGGAGTGATGGGCTTGGGTCAGAGGGCGTATTTACCCTGACCCATCATGATAGCTTACTCTTTGGGAAAGACCATAAAAGGTTAATGCACTCATGCATAATGACGACATTAAAGAGCACTGGTGCATGTCCCTCATCTTTGAGTTTGTTCTACTGCATTCCTGGAACTATTTCTCAGCAAGCTTCCACAGTGCACGGATAACAGCTGGGCTTGTGAGTCTTTACTCCAAGGACAGGCAGGGGCCCAGACAAAAACGTTCTTCTTCCAAAAACTAATGTGAGTACCTCCACACTCAAGGCCACAAGTTTCAATTCAATTCACATCAACGTAACTAAATCTTCTACTAATGACTGTTCAAAGGCTGAAGAGGAAGGTATTGGTCAAGTTGGAAAGCTCCCAGGAGACACATCAGTTTCAAATCATAGCCACAAGACACCATCTAACTGGCTTGATGACTTTTCAGCAGGCACATGGAAAATGTAAGACAGAGAGAGCAAATTTGAGTGAAAAATAGGAGAAGACATCTTCAGAAGAAAAGATATTCTGAGGAACATTCATTTAAACATACGTCATTGGAAAGTTCTAAACATTGTTGGAGCAAACAAATATTCTATATCTTTTAGGTAGAATGTCAGTCCTAGATCCCGCAGACCACTAGATCTCTGAGAACCTGTAGCATAATTATTCTAGGAATTGCTAATCTTACTAAGGATCTGTGGGCTTACTCTGTCAATTTCTAATACAATTGTGTTAAATTCTTTGTTTACCTGGCCATGTCTCTTTCTAATTTTGTTCATTCAGGATTTGTGTATTTTAAGGATTTTTGCTTAGGCACATACAAATTTATGATTACTATAATGTCATGAAGATTGGTCTATTATTATGTTGTGTTCCTATTTATCCTTCTTAAGATGTTTTGCCTTAAATTAAGTTTGTTTGGTATCAATACTGCTATAACAGCTTGTTTTGAATTACTATTTGCATAAAATATATGTCCGTTTTTTCCACATTAATCTTCTTGTATCTTTTAGCCCTAGGTGCATATCTTATAAGTTGCATTTTGGATCCTATTTTATTTTACCTAACATGCTAAGTTCTGCCTTTCAATTAAGTGTAATCCATATATATTTATTGTGATTAATAATATAGTTGGATTAATATTGACTATATAGTTTTATATAGTCAATGGAATATTTTAATTCTTTGCCCATTTTTTTCCTTTCCTGTGCTCTGTTGAACTAAAAAGTTCTTTTTAAAATATGATTTCCTCATTCTCTCTGTTGGATTGGAATACATGGGTTATATTTTTATTCTTTTAGTGGTTACTTTAAATTTTTAGCACATACATTGAACAGCAATGAATACATTTTTCCAACAAAATTTAAAGTTATTCAGTATACACTTTCCTCCTTGTAACCACTACAAAGACATTCACACATTTTGTGCTCCTGTTTCTCAGTTTTGTTATTGTTGTCTAGAGTTCAATTCTGCTGTTTAAAATTTTGTACTTTTTCAATTAAAAGATAATAATCACCATAAATTAATATGAACAACAAAATTATAAAGGATAGTAAACAAAAAATAAAAACATAAAAAAGATTTAAGAAAATATGTGATCACTGTTATTTGTTAAATTTTAATCCATATCTCTATTCTTGCTTTACTTTTTTCAGAAGCACAATCTCTGGAAGTTCTTTAGGGGAACTCTGTGGTGGGTGGTACACTTCCATAGTCTTTACTAGTTTGAAAATGCCAGTATTTTTCTTCTACTCTTCAATAATAGTTTGAAGAGTAGGATATGGATATGAACTCCAAGCTTGATGGCTGTTTTCCCTTTACTCTTGGAAGACATCTTTGAGAAGATTGTTATCTAATTTTCATTCCTTTCTAGGTAATTTCTTTTATCAGCCTCAGTGCCTTTAAGATTTTTCTCTTTATCTGATTTATTTACTTTATGTTTTATTTTTATATATTAATATTATAATGATACTAATATTTCTGGTGTGAATTCACCTTTATTCTTGGTATTTAATATTCATTTTTAATCTGAGGACTTAATTACTCTTTATTTCTGTCTTTTTTTTTGGTTGTTTTTTTCTAATGCTGCTGCTCTCCTACCATTTCTTCAATTCTTTTTTATGGAACTCCTTTCACACAGATGCTGAGTATTTAAATTATCCCCTGTGTCTCTGAACTGGACTTTCTTGCTCTTCTGTTTTTTTAAATCTTTGTGTCTTTTCATGTTGAGTTCTGGTTTTAATGCTGTTAGATGCAAAAGGCAGTGCTTTTGTTCCCTTGTAAATATGGCATCAGCATCCTAAGACTGTGGTGATTTTTACACGAAAATAAAGCAATGTCTCCACTGAACAACTACAGTCATAAGCTAAAGATTGAAATCACTTATTTAAGCAAATGCTGCACTGTCTTATGGGCTCAAGTAACTCTTTAGTAGGTCAGGCAGGAACCTTTCCAGCTGCACCTTCTGCAACTTGCATTCACTTTCCCTTATTTTCTAGTGTATACACAAAATGCTCCTTCATGACTCCAGGTCTTTTCAATTGCTATTTCCTTCTCCTGGGATGCCTGAACATCTTCTGAGGCCCATGTCAAAACCAACAATTCTGCAAGACCTTTCCCAGTTTCACCAGCATTAGCATTTCTCTTCTTGCCTCCCCTCCCCACCCTGTGAAATCTATAAAATCACAATATATTGTAATTTTCTGCTTACAAGTATATTTTCCCAGGAAAACTTTAAGAGCTATTTAAGGGCAAGAAATTGCTGTTTATTGTATATCCATCTTCCAGATCATTGCCTGTCAAAAGTTGTCATGAAATGCTTTTTTGGATGAGTTTTCAATGAAAGCGAGAATTCATGATGGTTTCAAACTAACCTCTTTCTTCTTCTAGATTTGTATTCTGGACATTCTCCATGGACAGTTGGAGCTGTGTTTGATTTGGTATTGTTAATATGTTTTTCCTCCCAAGAGACTGCAATCACATCTTACAAAGAGGAACCAGCAAACCCAGGTCTGTCCTCTCATGTGGACTCTGACGCTCTTTTGCAGATGACTGGGTTCAGCAAGTTTCCAGTGTTATTCAGCAATGGCACTTCCCCTGCTGCATTTTGAAGCCAACACAGAGAAGACAATCTGTCTGGTTTTGATTGGTTAACACTTCACTTGTCAAAAATGTGTTTTGTAACACATTGTTCATGTCCAAGAGGTCTTGTGGTATTTCCAGAGCTTTTCCCACACCCTCAGAAAAAGAAACGGTGTTGTGCCAAAAACAAATTATCCTAATTCTTAAATAGGACTGTTCTTGCATAGGAATCTTCAACCCACAAGAGTTCATTTGGGGCCTAATGTTGGCCAACATTAGCTTTCATGGAGCCTGGGCCTCAGGCTCTGATAGTCAAATGAGCAGCATCAGCTCCTCTCCACCCCAAGGCTGTCACATAGGCAGGATGGAGAGAGCCAGGGCACTGATGGGACAGTTGCTCCAGGAAATGCCCGAGGGTTTACAGCCTTGAAGTGCTTCCCAATGGCTTACAAAACCTCCATTTGCCACAGGGCAGGCAAACAGTCTTTTCTTTTTTAAACAAAATGAGGACTGGGTGGACTTCATCCCAAATTTTATCTTGTCAACAGGTTGAACTGAAACATGTTGTTAGACAGGAAGTTTCCTGGTAAAATAAACAAAAGACAGCCATACTCTGAAACTTCAGGTTCTGAAATAACTCATTCACTCCAGGACAGAATGTAATAGTGTCTTGAGGTTAATAAATTATCTCATAAAAGTTTTGGCTGGACAAATGGAGCAGATCTAATAGATAGGAATGGGTTTATTAATCCCTTCAGGATGGACAAACAGGACAAACCTCCTAGATGAATTCCATTAGAAGGCCCAGCCCCCTTCCCCAAAGAGGCCAGGGAAGGTATAAAAAAAGTAAGAACTTTTGCCTCAGTCACTGGGCATCCCATTCAGGACCCCGTCACGCTGGGGAGCTATAACCCTTTGCTTTTTAATAAACTATCCTCTTTTACAACTCCTCACCTGTCCTTGGTCCATGCTTCCTTTCTTCGGTTTCACGAGACAGGATCCTGGCACACACTCACTCACTGAGTCACAGGAAGATTATTCCTATATCAGAACTGGCCGGGACGAAAAGATAGAAACAAAATTCCAGAACAAAGAACTCCCTGTTTGTTAACAACGGGAACAATTTCCTGTCAAACCTAAGGTGTTCAATCAGTAAAATTCCTTTAAAATGTTTTTGTAGAAACAAAACAAAAATGTATAATTGTGTCAAAGAAAAAAAAAACACAGTTGGAAATGTGTATAACTCGTAGAAGTAAAAACCGTGACTTAGTTGTATTATATTAGTTATATTTTACCTGTTATCCTTAGGATGCTGAATGCTTCTTTTTCTTGAGGAAGGTCAAGCTGAGGGAAATGTAAAGAGTCTTTCCCAGCATGCTCACCTCATCAACACTGCCAAAGACCTGCCTTTTCTGGAGCATTACAAGAGCCTCCCGGAATCTCATCCTTGCTATTGTCAGAGAACTTTATTCTAAAGTGCAGACCTGGTCATACCAGTCTGTTACTAAAACCTTTGAATAGGCAACCCCTCCCCCAAATATTTTACCTTGACCTTTAGAGCCCATTATGACTCACTACATGTAGCACAGGACCCCACAGGCAGCTAACCCACACTTCTGCCAATCCAGGCTAAGGGAAATAGCTTATACATAAGATTATTAACAAGCCTAGTCAATATTACTAAATAACAAAGAAAGGAATATAAATATATTTTTAAAACTGGACATTAAAAATAGACAGGTATGCTTATAGTACCAGAAATGAAAATAATGGTATTTAAAATGAAGGCCTCAATAGACAGTTTAACTGACAGAGGTTGTTAAATGGCAGAGATTAGTGAATTGAAAGATAGAGCAGGGGAAATCACCCGGAAAGCATCACAAAGAGGTGAAGAAATAAGATGTTAAGAGATATGGGTGTACAAAACAATGTAGTAGTTAAACATTTATCATTCATATCCCTCACACAGTGATAATCCGCCCATTATTAAATTGTGTAAAATCAACTTTACTTTAAAAATATTATGGAATGTACCCTGTATTTTATTTCTTACCACAGCAGGTGGGGAAATATGCTTTCCGTTCTTTAGTTTCAAATAATTGTAAATTTATTACAATTAAAAAAAGACATGAGAAAGAGAAGTATCAACATTTGTCTACTAGCAACTCTCAAAGAAAATAGTATACTCAGAAGAAAATTTGAAGAGATTATGACTGACAATTTTCCAGAAGTGAAGGAATACTGAATCCTGAGATTGAAGAACCAGTTTGAAGAACATAAACCCAGACAAATTAAAAAAGATTTTAATTAAAAATTAAAATTAACCTGAAATCTATGTAAATTTACTAACAATTGTCACCCCAATAAAATTAATTAAAAAAATAAAATTAAATTAAAAAACTTACACATACATTGTAATAAAACTGTAGAATTACCAAAGAAAAAAAATCCTAACAACAATCGGAAAGAATAAACAGATTATCTTGAAAGAAACAAAAATTAGACCAACAGAAAGCTTCCCAAAGCAAAATGAAACAAATTAAAGAGAAAATGTCCTCAAAGTGTGGAGGAAAAATAATTGTCATTTTAGAATTATGATATTATGATTTAATGGTAAATCATAATGGTATTATGATTTAATGGTAAAGGTAAAAAAAAAAGACATCTTGTTGAAAAGAGAATTTACTACTCATAGGTTTATTACAGGATGTACTTCAGTAAGAAGTGGATTTAATTCAAAGAAAGGATGAAACGCAGAGATGAACTGGAATGATATTTTAGACGTAGAATCCACTTTGCCTAACTCCCAGAGAAGTGCTCCTGATAGAGTGGAAATATGATATTAGGGAGGTAATTAGAAGTTCTGGCTTCAGTTTTCTATTATCATTTCAATACTTTTTCAGTGTTGACCAGATGTCAGAGAATATTTATTTAGCCCTTACCACACTGAGTTACTGATTTCTAGAAGCTAGTACCTTTAATAAGATTTTGGAATTTAACTAAATAGATGTTTTGTGTCAAGGTAGAATTTGAAGGAACTTTGATTACATTCTGGAAATATCTTAGCAGAATCCATTTATGGCAAAAACACCGGTTCATCATTTTTATTTCTGTGTTCTAAATTTATAATCTACTCCTAAGTTTTGTAAGGCTTTTTTAGGGGCCATTTTTATTATTATCTGGATGTAGAAAGAGCAGGACACAGCATAAGCAAGGTTATTTTTAAGTCTCCACATGTTAGCATTATAAACTTGAGCAAGTTAGTTAACTTTGATGAACTCTAATTTTCCTCATCTGTAATATTGAGACAATAACCACTTCCTCTGAATTATGATGATTAAGGGGACTGTTGCACGTGTACTTTTCCCAGTTACATGTCATGTCAGAAAACCTAGCACTGCCTCCTAGGAGAATTGTCCCCTGGGACACAGAGGTGTGAGTATAAGCTTCGCACTGTGTGAATGCACAGCCGATCCTCTGTCATCTCCCTGGCACCCTGCCAGTACTTTCCACCTCTTACAGAAGCTGAGATTTCAGGCCATGGGAATGGTGTCTCAGGCAACTTCCCTTAATTCCCTGTGGAATCTAGATCAGAAGATGTGGTACCTGAGTGTGTCAGAAGGAAGTCCTCATGTGGGATGAATGTTTTCAGACAATTTCTGGTCATGGGCATCATTCATCCTAACCTACTGAGTTTCCCATCCCCAGAGTATATCATAGAAGTATGGCTTTCCTTCTATTTCTGGTCAGTTACCCCCATAGTGTCAGTGACTTGTATAAATAACACACATGTTCCTCTCCTGGGAACTAATGTTTATTCACAATTGTCAGCGATACTTTGCCTAATTCAACAGTTGGAAATGTGTATTAAGTTTTACCTTTCTGAAGAGAAGCCACTTACATAACTAATTTAGGAGAAACTCTCCCAAGGCATCATCTTGCAGTACAATGCACAGTACTATGGAAAAACTATTCAGAATCCACTATTTGTGTCCTGTGACTGATATAAGAATGGGATTTGGGTGCTCCATAGGTGTTTCTTCTCCAGCTTACTGGTGAGACAAAAATATTTGTTTATATGATATGAAAGGACAAAAAAGGGAGAAAAAGAAGAAAGTGAAGAAACCTAGAATGTGCCTTGCATGCAGTTAGTGTTAGGTACTATGGAAGTTCTGTGCAGCTGTTATCCTATCATACTCCCATTTTACAGGTGATGAATCAGCCACTCTGAGAAGTCGAGTCACTCTAATGCAGTATGTCCAGTGCTTTTTCTGCTGTTCCATATTGGGATATCATAATTCATTCAGCTTTCAATTTCTGTTGTGGGGGAAGCTCCATGTGAATCACAATTTAGATACTCAATGTACACAACCTCTGTCCTTTCGCGACTTACAGCCTAGTGGGGAATCAAAGATTGTAAGTGCTAATTCATGAATGTGTGATATAGACCTGTTGTTCTCAGTAGGCACCCTGGCTTTCCCAGAGCACATCTGGACATACAGGTGATTTGGGTTGCTACCAGTGACTGGCATGTGCTGCTAGGATGAATGGGCAGTGATGCTAAATACCTCCATTTTGTGGGACAGTTGGGCAAAAGGAAATGTTTTTTCCTACCCAAATGCCAACACGTTGCCTGTTGTGGAAACTCTTGTATAGACAGAAAATGTTCTAGGAATCTGGGAGCCGGGGGAGAATTGTAGCTGGGTAGATGAAAAAGCCGTCATCAGTTAGGAGCTTGAAACTGCTTTTAAAGAGAGGCTAGATTATTTTTAAAAATAAATTTTATTGGGGGAATATTGGGGCACAGTGTGTTTCTCCAGGACCCATCAGCTCCAAGTCATTGTCCTTCAGTCTGGTTGTGGAGGGCTCAGCTCAGCTCCGAGTCCACTTGCCATGTTCAATCTTTAGTTGCCTGGCAACTTTGTTGTTGAGAGCTCAGGCTCTAACCAACTGAGTCACCTGGCCGCCCCAAGGAGGGGCTAGATTTTGAGGGGAAGGCATGTGGTAGGAAGTTTTGTTAAGTAGATAGTAACTGCATCTTTTTCCCCCTGGTACAGCACTCTAGTGTTGTTAGGTCACCACCTTATGTGAACTTGGGACCTGGGATCTCCCTCGGTGTTGTGTGTTTTGAACACTCACCCCTATGTAGGCTACACTCACGTGGAGAATAGTTGTTCTCTGAGGAATAGGAGAAAAAACAAGGTATGAGGATGGATAGGGAGACTCAAGGTGTGAAGACATTGGTTTTACTGGGGAGTATAGAAGAACCATGGGAGTCCAAGTTGAAAAGGCTAAGGGCAATTAAAACTTTGACCTCTATATGAAAAATTTAGTATTTTATTTGGAGGCAGGAGCATTTTTATTAAAGACTGCACAGAAGAGATTTGAATGAGGGAGAGAATGGGTAACTAGTTAAACAACTTGTACGTGTGGAAATTCACATAGATCAAAAGTACAACAGAGGTTGTGGGAGATAGAATAATGGCTCCCCAACATTTTCATGTCTTAATCCTCAGAAAACCTGTGAATATGTTACTTTACATGCCAAAGAAATTTTGCAAATGTGATTACATGTAAGATTTTTGAGATGAAGAGATTATCCTAGATTACCTGGGTGTGCTCAATGTAATCAAAAGGTCCTTATAAAGAAAAGAAGGAAGCAAAAAGAGTCAGAGCCAGAGATCTAATGATGGAAGAAGAGGAGAGAGAAAAATAGACAGATAGAGATAGAGTCTGAGAGATTTGAAGATGCTTTGGATACTTTGTTTTGGGTTTAAAGAAGGTGAAAGGGGCCATGAGCAAAAGAATGCAGGTAGCCTCCAGATGCAGGAAAAGACCAGGAAATGGATACTTCCCTAGAGCCTACAGGAAGAATGCAGCCTTTCTGACATGTTGATTTTAGGACTTCTGACCTCCAGAACAGTAAAATAATAAGTTTGTGTTGTTTTAAGCCACTAAGTTTGTGGTCATTTGTTATAGCAGCAATAGAAAATGAATACAGAAATAATGGGAGTGAAACTTCTTTCCAAATGAATTCTGGAGATATTTTCAAGGAAAAAATTAAATGAGATTGAAGATTAAAGTGAATACTAAAATATATGAATACTAAAATGAATACTAAAATATAACTTTAAGTATTCCAGGCTGGCTGACTGGGAGAATTAGGGCTTGATATGGACAGTGAAAAAAGCTTAAAAGGAAGGACTGGTTTGGGTAGAAAGGTAATACATTTGTTTCAGCCATGTGAATTTGAAATGATATCTAGAAAGAAACTGGTAGATTCTACTGGAACTTAGAGGGAAAATTAATGTGTAAGTGGATTTTCCCAATGGTGAGGAATAAAGCTGGAAAAGTGCAAAATATCTCTGAAATAAATATAAATTTCTGGGGAGAGAGAACAGGAGAACTGGAAAGGATGAAAAAGAAGGGGAGGGAAAGGAAGGGAAACTAAAGGAACTTATAAAAGGCTAAGAATGTTTTAGAAAAGGAAGGAAAGAAAAATGATTGAAGAGGCATGAGGAAAACCAAGACAACTAAGGGCCAACAGCCAAAGAGGGAAAATTTCACACAAGGCTGGTCAACCATAGTGCAGAGAGTGTGAGAAGGATGGGGACCGTGGCCACCGAGGCTGGTGGCCAGGAGTTCCTTGATGGCCATTTCATTAGATGTCTGCAAATGAGAACCGCTGCATGCAAGGTCAAACACAAATCAAACAATAAGGAAAACAATGATTACAATAGTGGAGATTAATTGAGCATCTACCTTCTCACTCCCCTCGGCAGTCTCAGATCATGCCCTCTCATCATACTTCATTGAGAAAACTAAAGCCAGCCAGCAGACATGGGAACATCCTTTGTTTTTCTATCACCCAAATCAAACTCACCTGCCTTTGGACCCATCTTTTCCTCTTGCCTTATGCCATGATGCAGGAATTCCAAGGCAGAGTCCACTGCTGCCCCGGGGCTGGACTCTTCTCACCATCTCAGTGACTCTGTCCTTTGGATTGATCCAGCTGTCTTTGGTATTGTCAGTGATCAGTCCTAGCATGAAACATAGTTTTTACTATCTCCCGTTTTAGAAAAATTGTTTTACTATCTCTCATCATCTCTGTTACTATTCCCTGACTGCCAAATTCCTGAAGCTGCAGCCCTACTACACTGAAATGCTTTGGTTACATTCTTCCTCAGCTTAAATATCATAACACTACAGGCCTTCTTTGTGTCTATATTTGATTGACCTCTCAGTTCAGGCATGCCCTAGAAACAGTATCACTTGCTACGAGGGCCAGGATGTCACAAACGCTGGGCAGCACTTATCAAGGTGATCAACATGGTTCAGTTCCTGCTTTGCTAGTAACACCCAAAGTCCTCCAAGAAAGGTAAAGTGCAGTGTTACCTGGGAACCCATCACCAACGGGACCTGGTAACAGGGAGCACTTGGGGAAAACCCGAGACCCTTATTTCGACCCTTCCTCTTCAGACATTGGTCTCCACACGTGCAGTTGTTATGATGACTGACACGTGATCACCGTGCACTGACCAGTGTGCTGATTGAGAAGCTGCACAAGATCTAGTCCACAAAATGGAGTGGAAAGTACAGGATGATTACGAAATGTCTAGCATCTGGGGTCTTGGTGAAAGAGCATAGAGGAGAAGGCCATAGCATGGTTCTTGCAAAGTCCAGTCTGAGCCCAAAGAAGCAAAAAGTTAATCAGACCTTTAGAATTTAGAGCTGGAAAAGATCTTGGGTATTATCTAGCCCTACATTTCAAAATGTTTTTCAGAATTCCTGTTTCACAAGATGCTCAATTATAACAAAAACTCTCTAGTCAATTATGTTTGAGACACAGAAAACTACATTCCCTTGGGGAAGTTAGAGTTCATAGCATCTGAGAAATCCTATGGTAAAAATACCTGTTACCTGCGATTTTCCAAAGATAATTTGCCCAGTAAGCACTACTTGCCATTTAACAGAACTAATGTTCCGAAGAACCCATTCGGGGAATCAATGATCTAGGGTTATCCCTACATATCACAAAGACTAAACTGACGCTCGTGAAAGCTAAGTGATTTCTCCAAAGAGAGAGTTAAAGGCCTGCTCCCAATTTCAGTGGACTTAATAAAGTGGCCCTTACCATTTATAAATTTTAAAAGTATATGTTAATAATTATTATGTATACAATAGAATTAAAAATTATATATCTACTTACTATTTGCTCACCATAGTATTAAACCCATACACTTGAGAAAAATACTTGACAGCAAAAGGATTTTTGAAGACTATCTTTCAGTCAAGCAGCAACTCCAATTCTTGCACACTTTCTGGATGCTAGAGATTACTTTTTCTCTCAACCTGTAATTTTAGCATACATAAGTTCTGTATTTGCTTTCTTGTGAAATAACCATTGGCAATAATTGAGCACACATGATGTTCTATGCACTGTGTGAAAGGTTCTGTATGCATTTTCTCCATCAGCCTTAACAATTCTGTAAGTCAGGTGACATTATCGCCCTGTTTGAAGCTGCAGAAGTGCAGACTCAGAGAAGTAAGGAGCTTGGCCAAAGTGACAGAGCTCGCAGATGAGGTTGCTGAGCTGCTGACCCAGGTCTGGCTAACTTACAGTCTTGACCGTTATGTTTTTATAACATTCAGCAAGCTGTGTGGACTTAGAAGATTCCACACTGACGTCTCAAAGCATTTCAAATCATCAGCCCCCAGAAGGAAAAGCAAATGATTCAACGGCTAAAGAATTCATATTAAGGCACTGACGCGTTGAGGAAGTCTCCAGCCTGCTATTTATCCTACAGACGTTTATAAATCATGAAGCTAAGAAAGAGATAGGACTTTGTGTAGTCAACTTTGGAAAAGACCACAGAGGACAGAGTTTCGTCATTGGATTTGGTCGCTGTCTGATTGACCACTTGCTTTGTCATCCCTTGACCAGCTGAGTAAGACAAGCCATGAGAGAAAACATCAGAGACCTCCATGCAAACACACAGGCATGCCAGTCTTTGCTTCCCTTTTCTTGGTGACTTCTTACAGACTGCTGTGGGAAAACACTCAATTTCTTAAGTTCCTCTGACTACTGAGACAAATAAAGATATTTGGACTAACTCTTGCTAAGAAATCATAATATAGAAAGAGCCAAAATTCAGACCTTGTCAAAATTGTACTTGTGAATTTCATTTTGTTTTATTTTTTTCAAAGTGAAATTGCCTCAGAAAATTGAAAAGCCATCTTACTTTCCATGTGTATTATTTATTAGATACAAAAATAATTCCTCTAGTTATAGGTAGAAATATGTGGTTAAACGTTAAGGGAAACTAATATGAGAGTAATCGAATCTTCCATTTGTAGAGTGCTTAATCACTCAAAAACCACAACCACATCCTCATAAGAGCCTTTGGAAGCTGGCATGGGTTCTTGTGTGAGTCCTTTTCATATTCATTCATTCATCTGTCAATTAGGTATTAGGTGCCTATTTTGTAGCAGGCACTGTCAATGCACTATTAGACGAGACAGTCAGGTTCTATGCTCTCGTGAAGCTTGTATTCTACCAAAGGTGGCAGGCAATGAAATAATAAATAGGTAATGAGTAATTAAGCAAGACCAAAAAGGGAAGTCTTAAGCACTATTAAGAGAATTCAAATAGATGTAGGTAGATAGATAGATAGATAGATAGATAGATAGATAGATAGATAGATAGATATCAAATCGACAGAGATCCTGGGCAGCTATTTTAGACGGGTGGTCAAGGAAGGCATCTAGAGTAGGAACAGTGTGGCCTAAGACCTAAATGGTAAGGAGCTGGCACTGCAAGGATGGGGCCAGACATTCTTCACAGACAAGATAACTGAGACTCAAATAGGTTCAGTGACTAAAAGATTGTAAAGTCCAGGACCAGTGCTATTTCCATTCACCATCTACTTCAACAGTGAACATGGCAGAATACATAAATAATCACTGCTTTTGTACACTGGGAGAGTTGCATGAAGCAATATAAATGCCATTTTGACAGTTTAATGCTTACACATTGATTTTTAAATTACTTGTAAATGAGTAAGAAAATTGTAGTGTGAACATTTTAAAAACATGTAGTTAAACTCAAGCCCTGCATGCATGATTGCTTATTATCTGGTCAAAAGGAACTTATACCAAGAGTTTCCTTCTTTTTCTCTCTCTCCCTCTCCCTCTCACATTTGAGTATCTCTTGGCTTTAGGCAGTGAAAAACACACTGCATAACAGACCTGACTATCCTGACTAATTCCTAGGACTTACAATTTTTAATTCCCTCTCTGCTAGTTGCATGCTGAAATGTTTCAAAGTATTTGGGCCTCTATTTTTGCAAATATATTAACAGGATTACAAGGTAAGCCCTTTTGGTGGAATAATATTATTATAGCTTGAAAAACATACCTTGGAGTTCATGAACAAAGATATTAAGGAATCTTTTAAGACAAGAATTGACTAGAATCCTTGCAGAATGGGTTAAATAAAACACATGAAAGAATATATATGGTTTTGTGTGGACAAAAAGAGCCAGTTAATACATGTACATTTAACCAAATTATTTGGTACTGGGACTTGAAAATTTCATTGAAACTGGGAAAAGACACAAAAATATCACAACTAAAAAAACCCCAAAAGCAATTAAATAATAACCATAATTGGCCAAAAACTTGTTCAGTTTTTGTTGGTATTAATTCATATACTATACAATGAACTATTTTAAAGTTAACATTTCAGTAGTTTTAATGTATTCACAAGGTTGTGTCACCATCACTACCATCTAATTCTAGAACATTGTTACCCCATTAGAAAGAAACCACATACCCATGAGCAGTCACTCCCCATTCCTCCCTTCCCTGATCTCTGACTGCTAGTAATCTTTCTCTACGAATTTGCCAATTCTGGACATCTCATTGAATAGAAGTATATAATATATGGCCTTTTGTGTCTGGCATCTTTCACTTAGCACAATGTTTTCAAGACTCATCAATGTTTTAGCATATATCAGTGCTTCATCGCTTTTTATGGCTGAATAAATACGGATATACCACATTTATTTATTCATCTATCATTCAATAACATTTGGTTTGTTTCCATTTTTTAGCTATTAAAAATACTGCTGCTGTGAATATTTGTGTACAAGTTTAGTTTTTTGTGGACATGTGGTTTCACTTCTCCTGGGAATATACCTAGGTGTAGAAGTGCTGGGTCATATGGTAGCTCTTTGTTTAACTTTTTGAATAATTGCCAAACTGTCTTGCATTGCAGCTGCACCATTTTACATTTCCACAGCAGTGTATAAAGATTTTTATTTCTCCACTACCTTACCAACACTTTCTTTTGTTTTAAAAAATTGTAGCCATCCTTGTAGGTATCTCATTGTGGGGTCTCCTAAGTGGCATCTCATTGTTCTGATTTGTTTTCCTAGTGACTAATGATGCTGAGCATCTTTTCATGTGCTTATTGGCCATTTGTATCTGTTTTCTGAGAAATGTCTATTTAAGTCTTTTGCCCATTTTTAAATTGGGTTGTTTTTCTTTTCAGCTGTAAAACTTCTCTGTATATTCTAGATACTAGACCCTAATCAGATATACATTTTGAAAATATTTTCCCTAATTCTGTGGACGTTTAATTCCATGTTACAGTTATGAATCTGGATAGTTAGTGTAGTAGATATGTATTTTTTCCTGCACATCGCTGCTTTTTCTTTCTTATTCTTTACCTGAAAGTACTCTCCTCTCCTCTTGTATCTATGAATTTCTAACTAATCATCCTTCATCCCATCCCCAGTGCCCCATCCCCTCGAGTCCAGGATGGGCATGTGACCCAAGGTAGACTAATTAAAATCCATTGCCAGAATTTTTCACTATAGTTGGAGGTTAAAGAACCTTTTCCTCTCTGCTGGCAAACTTGTGAACATATAACAACTTGACTGCTTTCTTCACCTTCCCCACATAGCAGAAATCCCTTCAACAGTAGGAGAGAGTGAAATTCACAAACGGAGAAGCAAAGCAAGGAGGGACAGAGCGGGGGCTATGTCCAGATCGTTGATGCATTTGCCCCCAGCTATATACTGCTGCCCTTCCTTGCTATGTGAGAAAATAGAGTCCTTTTTATTCTTGACTGAATCAGAGTTTGATTTCTGTCTCTTGAAATTTAATGCTTCCTGAATAACGCGTTAGTATATGGCTTATCAAAGACATTACTAGCAAGTCTTGCATAGGGAGGGTTTGTAATAGTTTGTGGGAAGAAATTCAAGGAAATATAACAACTGGATTGAAATTGGGGAAATACAGACTAACACATTTGGGGAAACAAGATAAAAATACCTGAGTTTATGGGAAAGAGACTTGCAGGGAAAAGAGTCATTCCAAAGTGGTTGCAATGAGTAGTAAATGACAATGAATCAGACCATATGAATTGATGATATGAAAGGACAAGTAACACTTTGAGGTATGGAAGAGATGACAGTCAAAGGTATTGTGAGTCACCAGTATTCATGTGAAACATACTTTGCAGAGCCTTCCGCGTAGACCAGTTGTCAGAACCAGCTGGCACATGTGGCCAGTCTTTCTCTATCTCCCTTGTGTCATCTCTTTGTACCTCTCTCTATTCTTCTTCCATCCTCCCTTACCAGTCTATCCTTTGGTCTTTTTGTTTTAAGAACTGAAAAGACCATGTAGATATTAGGGATCTCTATAAGTGAGATTTGGATTTTAGGCAACCCCCCAAAAAAATATCATTTATAAATCACACAGACAGAAAATAGCAAGTTCTGCCTTGGTACTGCTCTCCATGCTCTGACCTGAGGACCATTTCTGATCTATAGCCTTCTTGCTCCTTTGAGTTTCTTATTTTCCCTTCTCAAGGTTATAATACAGTTGTAAAGATCTTGATCAATGACCTTGGACAATTAGGTAAGTGAATGATGAAAAGGAAAAAAAAGAAAAGAAAAAAAAACGGAGAAGAGAAAAATTTAGAAACACTAGCGGATAAGTAAGCTGTTATATTTTAACTTGTAAATGACTTAAGGAAAAATTTCTAAAGCTGAATAAACAAAAATAATTCTTGTGTAAGTTTTAAGTGTTCTTTCAGTGCTTTTTGCATAATCTGTGCTTTGGGGATGACCTTCATTCCAATCTGAGAAGATTCTCTCTCCTCAATCAAAAAATATGGATGTCTCTTGAATTGGAGTACTTCTTGAGAAAAGGTCCAATGGACCTATCTATATTGTTTTCATGATGTGTTAATTATTTACTGCTGTGTAAGAAATTACTCCAAAAGTAAGCAAATATTTATTATCTCATTGTTTCTGTGGATCGTGAATTTGTGTGTGGCTTAGCTCGTCCAGGATTTCCCATGAGGTTGTAATCAAGATGTCTTCTAGGCTGCAAAGACTTGAATGTGGCTGGGGAGTCTGCTTCCAAGCCCACTCAGTGGCTGTTGTCACGACGCCTCAGTTCCTCATGTGGGATTCTCCATAGGTCAACTGTGGGACTCTCTATAGGTCCTAATAATGGCACCTGGCTTCGCCCAGAGTGAGCAATCCAAGAGAGGGAGCAAGATGAGAGCTGAAATATCTTTTATGATATATCATGAGAAGTCACACTCCTTTATTTCTGCCACACTCTATTTGTCAGCATGAGCCCATCTTTAAAGGAGGAGGGAAATTAAGGTCCCCAATTCTTGAAGAGAGGAGTATCAAAAGTTTGTGGAAATATTTTAAGACCACAACAGGTAGTAAATATTAAAGATAGTTGTAATGAAAATGCAAAGAAAAAAAACAATATTAATTTAATGGAATGGAAGAATAAAAAAGAGGAGACCTATTAGCAGTAGACTAGGCCATCCAATAAAATGAAGGAAGAATTATATCTTTAATTATTTAAAGACTGCAAGAGTTGATGTACTCTACACAAGCTCTTCACAGTTTCTTCTCCTGATCACTTTAAATAAATATTTTATTGAAGAATTGTTTATTTGATTTTTTTATTGAATATATTCACATGTTTAAAATAATTAAATAGTGCTAAAGTCTAAGAACGAAATAAAGAGTCCTCTGCTCCAAGTCTTCAGTTAATAGTCCTGTATTCTAGAGGTAAAGACTTTAGTTCTTGTGGTGATTTTTTATAAAACTTAACTCCATGTCTCCAAGTGATAGGTCCTACTATGATACTTTAGTTTATAAACTAGAGACATTTTCTATTTACTAATTGCTACAATAAATGAGGATCTAGCTCTTTTACATTTAGCTTTACTTGATTTCTCTTTCTTGTCCATGTATTATAGAAACCTTCTTACCAACATAATTAGGACTTGTCATTGATCATTTAATCTAAAAATCTGTGTTAAAGAAGGTAATCATAAAAACTACATGCAAAATTTCTTAAATGTTTTATGTTAACTGAAAGCATCTGATCTTTTGATGTAGAACCAAAGACTTCTCCTTGAGTATGGATCTTGCAGAAAACCAACCCAGAACATATCTTCTATGACTGACTTCCAGTTTAGGTTTCTTTAAAGTAGTACAAAAATTAGAAACATTTACAAGGCAAACTCTGTACAGAATACTTCTAAAGTTTAGACTTTTCTCCCCAGTCCTTAACAAATGTCTTTCTGATATGGAGAGGGTGAGTAAAACTGGTGGTGATTATACAATGTGTTCAAATATAAGTGACCATCAACTTTAAATGGACTGCTATAAACATAACTTCGTATATTTGAAGTACAAAGTAACCACAAACAAAAAATCTACAATAGATATATAAAAAATAAGGAGAAAGGAATCCAAACACAATACTACAGAAAGTTATCAACGTACAAGGGAAGAGAGCAAGAGATTAAGAAGGAACAAAGAAGAACTACAAAAACAATCAGAAAACAATAAATAAAATGTCAATACTACATACCTATCAATAATTATTTCAATGTAAATGGATTAAAAGCTCCAATCAAAAGACAAACAGATGAAAAAGATGTGGTCCATATATAGAATGGAATATTCGCCATAAAAAAGAACAAAATTTTATTATTTGTGACAACATGGATAAACCTAGAGAGTATTGTGCTAAGTGAAATAGGTTGGACAATGAAAGACAAATACCATATGATTTCACTTATATGTGGAACCAAAAAACAAAATAAATGAACAAGCAAGACAGAAGCAAACTCACAGCTACAGAGAACAAACTAATGGTTGTCAGATGGGAGGAGAGTTGTGGGGGTTGGGTGAAAAAGGTGGAGGCCAGGGCCAGCAACAAGTGCAAGGGGGTCAACGGCAGATGCACTCCTGCGGCTACAGGGTCCCACTATGGGTGAATGGCAGTGGAGGCCAGTGATGCAGTTTGGGCTAGACCTGCAGGTACACATCTAGGGGGCTAGCTGCAGGTGGCACCCAGTGACAGGAGGCAGGGCGGGATCAGGCGTCCAAGCAGCTGCAGCATGCCCTGTGTTGATGTGCACTCCTCTTGCTTCAGTATGTCACCGTGGATGTATGATAGTGGAGGCCAGTTATGAGCATCAGGCTTGTGGCATGATGTGTACAGCGGGAGAGGCTAGCACTGAGCACACACGGTGCGGGGTGGGAGTATACCAGGGGGATCTAAGCTGTCACTGAGCACTCACTCAGCTACAAAAGCATGGGCTGGTTGCTGGTGCAGTTCTTAAGGTCTGGTGGGGGAAGGAGAGGAGGTACCCAAGTGGCTGTGTTTGCAAGTGCAAATACCTGTGGAGTGAAAAACAGTGAAGCAAGCAGGGGTTCAGGATGGCTGTACTGGCTGTTGGTATCTTCAGCATCGAGAGCTGCTGGGGTCTCTCAGAGACAACTATTGCAGGCTATTCCCACTGAAAGCAGGGCTGTGTGTGTGTGTGTGTGGGGGGGGTGTCGGATAGAGGAAGACTTGGAGCTATTGAAATTTGGGTGTAAATATGAATTTGATCCATGGCTGTATCCAGAGAGACCAGACAACCTTTGGTTTCCAGTTCACATTTATTGGAATAATTCTTAATTGAAATACAATTCCAACTCATTCCACCATTGAGAGGTATTTTAAAAGTAAAAGCGTTCTTTCTATTTGAAAAGACACTTTTCTTAAATTAGAGAGTTTTCTCAGATCCACCAATTCTTCAGCTTGCAATGGGTGCCCCTGAATTACCTATGGTGCCCAGACTCTGTCCCAGCTTTCTTGCCACTGTGTGTGTCTTCATGGCTTCCCTCATCCTGGAGTCTCCACCCCACCCCACCTCCAGCTCACATCCATCCACCCTCCAACCTGGAAAGTTCTTTTTCATATTTGAACACTCAACTAAATTATTTTGTTTTTAAAGATTTTGGGGGGAAGGGGAACAGGACTTTATTGGGGAACAGTGTGTACTTCCAGGACTTTTCCAAGTCAAGTTATTGTCCTTTCAATCGTTGTGGAGGGCACAGCTCACCTCCATGTCCAGTTGCCATTGTTAGTTGCAGGGGGAGCAGCCCACCATCCCTTGTGGGAGTCGATGAGTCCAACCAGCAAACTTGTGGTTGAGAGCCCGCGCTCCAACCAACTGAGCCATCTGGCCACCGGGGAGATGAGCGGCAGCTCATTGACTTCATTCTAGGGGGCAGCTTGCTGGCCCACGTGGGAATTGAACTGGCAGCCCTGTTGCCCAGAGCTTGCGCTGTAAACAACTGAGCCACCCATCCGCCCATCAACTAAATTAAAAAAAAAAAAAAAACACACAAAAACATTTCTTACCTTTTCCTGTGCACAGATGGAGTTTTTAGTCCTTCTCTGTGCTCCCAAAGTATGCTGCATCTACTTCTGTATTGGGTTGCATTATAAATCCTGGGTTATAAGACTCTCCACTGTAGGCTTTAGGAGGGTCAAAGTCATGTCTTACTGAGTCTTATTCTTTGCATTGAGTGTAATTTGGGTAGATAGTAGCATTGCATTGAGTGTGTACACTTCTATCTCCATAGTATACAAGGTTAATGATGCCCCCAGGGGAGAGTGCCACTCTTCTCCCTCTCCATACCTTACCCCTCCCCCACATCCACCATGCAAGATGGTTTGTGGAAATGGGCTGGGAGTGGGGTGGGGACATTGCTTGATTTTGGTCTCGAGTTTTGATTTCTCATTTCTCTCTCTCTCTCTTTCTTTCTTCTCTCTCTCTCTCTCTCTCTCTCTCTCTCTCTCTCTCTCTCTCTCTCTCTTTTTTCTCTCTCCCTGTTTCTCCCCACCTTCCATAATTTGGACACCAGTTCTAATGTGTGTTATCTTCCCCACACAAAGTTCCCCACACACAAATGCTCTGATGCCAGCTGGATGTCCTACAATTCAACATAATTCCAGCACTATCTACCTAAAAATAGTGTTAAATATTACAGGTTTAAATAGGGGTTCAGTCCTACAAGCCTGTCCACCTCACTTCCCCCATTTCAAACACAAACTGCAAGTTCAGGTTGTTACCTGTGCTTCTGACCAACCTACTATAGGTCAGAGGTTTCCAGGACTCCATCCTTGGGTCTGTTACCGTAGAAAGGAAAAGTAGGGCCACAATGGGAAGGAAGGGGGAGAAAGGAAAGGAGGAGATGAGGGGAGACAAAGGAAGGAGGAGATGAGATCACCCTTAAGAAAAAGTGTAGCTACCAGACGAGCCAAAGCTAAATCTTGGTGGCAGGGAGAAGATCCAGGACACCACCTTGTCACTTTAGATGAACTTCAGCTAATTATAATGGATTATAATACTATTATCATTGCAGTTTAGGAAAATCTCTACCCCCATGTCGCCATGACAGTTCCAACAGAGCTAAATAAAGATGAAAAACTCTCCGTGCTACAGGAAGCAGTGGTCATCGCAGACCTGCCTAGGAACGTCTAGTCTTCAACATTTCATGCCTTCTTTTTAAGTGCAATAAATTGCCAAACCCCACTTTTATTCAGGGCAGCTGCTCTTCTCTGAGCCTGCCTGCTCTTACCATCTTGAGAGTGGACTATGGCGTATTCTGTGTGTCCTTGAAGTTTTTTCCCGTGACAAACACCAAGAAACCATTTCCAGCAGCAGGTCTGATTAATTTGATAGAGTAGTTCATATAACTCAGAGAAAAGTTTCACTCACTAGATCACTGGTGTATTGTAAAAGGATGTAATTCAGGAATGGCCAGATGGAAGAGATTTACAGAGCAACGTACAGAGAAAGGGGGCAGAGCTTCCATGTCCTGTCCAGGTGGCCACTCTCCCCACCATCTTCAACTGTTCACCAACCTGAAAGTTCTCTGAACCCTGTCCTTTATGGAGGCCTTATTACATAGGCATGATTGGTTCAATTATTGGCCATAGGTGACTGAGCTCAATATTCAGCTCTTCTTCTCTCTCTGGAGGTTGGAAGTAGGACAGGACTGAAAATTTCAACCCTCTAATCACATTTTGTTCCCCTGGCAACCAGCCCCATCCTCAGTTGACCTAGGGGTTTTCTAAAAGTTACCTTAGTAACATAACAAAAGAAATTTTTATGGCTCTCAGTACTTGGGAAATTCAAGGTTTTTAGGAGTTTTGTGTCAGGACAAAGAGATGAAATATGTACTTGTCATTATAAATTAACCACCCCACACCCTCTTTATCTCTTCCTTTCTCTCTTTCTTCTACACTCCCTCTCATTCATAAACCTTGTGTGGTCAGAGTACCTGAGCTGCTCTACTGGAAAACAGTTGCTCTGCTGTGGAAAAGTCTGGGGTGGGTGGGACAGACCTCCTTCCTCTTGGAGGTTGGCCCCAGATGCAACATTTGTATGGTGAGGGGGTGGATCCAGGAGAAAGGAGTCTAGCCTGAGCAAGAGAGACAAAACAGACCTCCCCCTGGTTGGGCCTAGTCCTACGAAGGACCACTCTGGGTTTTGTTTAATGTGTATCTCCCCTACTATTCCCTAAGCTCCACCATCAACATGGCATCTAAAGGCCCAGAACAGTACTTGGCTCATGATGGGAGCTTACAGAACACTGACTAACTACAGGAGTGAAGGGTGAGTGCCCACACTTCTATCTGGAGCTTCTTGCAAGTGAAGGGAAGGAGTCAGAGGTGAAGGTGTGGCTATGGCAGAATAGGTGTATGGAAGGTTCTGGATCCCTCGTCACTACCATTCTATTTCAAAATGTCTATCAGTCCATATACTACTTTATGTGCTGCTAATAACAAAATGGCATTGTAAAAGTTCTGTACTTGAGATTTTCTCTTGAGGTTTCAGTATTTTTAGTCAGTTGATTGTTGACAACACAGCTAAGAGTGTTCTGTCTTTGAATATCTGGTCATTTGCAGATTGCGAAAGCATTCACAAGACTCAAAAGGAATAGAAGTTAGAAAGTTTATTTAAGAGTAACACCGGCAGAGAAGCCAGGTACAGAGTCTCAAGCAGATTGCTACAGACAATTGCACCTAACTTCAGGTTAGCTTTCTCTTATATAGAAAAGGGTAGGTACATTTTCTTACAGCAGGAGATATGATGTCCATCTCATGTATAGACTGAGGTCATTTAACTGACATGTGCAGGTTCTACAACTAGTTTCTTTCTGTGCATGCTCTTACCCACAATTCATACAGAAAAACCCATGGCGGGGGCAAGCTATAATATTACTTTTATTTTAAAGGTATTATAATGATGCTGCAGTTCAGGCTCAGGGCAGGCTCCAGAAGTCTGTGCAGGCAGCAAAAACTAGATCACTCCTGTTAGCGTCTTATCTCTTCTTTCTAAGGGTGCTTAGACAGCTTAATTTATCTATTAAAATAAATCTATTTTAATAGATATTAAATAGATATTGGATTATAAAGTAACCATAGGAATGTCATACTGGAGAGTTGGGAAGAGCCAAGGTCACAGATAACATCACAAATCTGCCTTTCAGGCCTTATTAGTCTAACTTCTGTGCCTTAGGATGAAATAAACTCATCTATATAAACCCTGAAGTTTGGGTGGTCCCTGGGGTGGTCCCTGGGGACGGGATGCAGGTCCCTGGTGGGGGCAGTCCCCCTTTGGGCTCACTTTTATTAACTCTTTTTCTGCCTCATCAATGAGCAGCACCACAGGCACATTCTGAGCTAGAACCAAAAGCAGGCCATGGCTCCTTAGTCTGAGAGGAACTTTAATAAGACTATCTCATACTTCTCGTAGGCCTTATACTTTATAGCCCCTTTCTTATGTGTGTTAGTGCCATTGGTACCCTTGTAACTGGCTAGCTCACTCACGTTCCTGCTGGGAGTAGTGGCTGCTAATATTCAAACTGTCTCCTCCTCTGGAGCTTCTGGAAGCCCCGGCCTGAGAAGTCACACCTCTCTCTTCCTCCCTACCCTCCGAATATGTCTGATCCACAGGATTCTGCCAGTCACTCTTCTTGCTTTAATCTTACTTTCCCATCCACCATTTTCCTGAATTGTCTATGGTTGTTAAGCAGGCACAAGGACAGTTATCCTAGCTATGTGTTAAAATCAAGAGGTCAGTTGTTGCCAGTGTAGGCACTCAGACCCCACCTAGAACTGCCCTGTTAGTTCTTATGTTGCCAGTGCTACCCCAGTCTGGGAATCAGAATGCTCACTTCTGCCACTTGCAGCTGGGTGACCTTGGTTGAGGTATTTAATCTCCTCATTCTTCCATTTTCCCTTCTGTGGAAAGAATGCCACTCACCTAACAATGTGGTTGTGAGGGTTAAATAGGTCACATGGAAGCATGATATCTGGATAGAACATTTATTACTTAGTTATGAGCGAGACCAGACTGCAGGGGTTTAAATAGATGAGTTTATTTCATCCTAAGGCACAGAAGTTAGACTAATAAGGCCTGAAAAACAGATTTGTGATGTTATCTGTGACCTTGGCTATTCCCAACTCTCCAGTATGACATTCCCATGGTTACTTTATAATCCAAAATGGCTCTGGAGCTCCAGCAATCACATCCATGTTCCAAACAGAAGGAAGGAGAAAAAACAAGTGTGTGCCTCCTCCTTGTTAAGGAAATTCCCAGAATCCCCACATCAGTTTGCCAGTTATATTGCAGAGGGCAGATCTAATTCATATAGACACATCTAGCTGTAAGGAGGCTGAGAAATGTCTTTTACTCTAAGAATATTCTAGAGTAAAATGGGTGATCTGTTACTAAGCAAGGAGAATCAACATGGGGGCCACCACAGTGTTCACCATAGAAAAGATCTAAAGTCAGCCTTCTTGTATTCAGATCCCAGCTCCACCAGCTACTAGCTTTGGGCAAGTTACTCAGCCTTTCTTTGCCTCAGTTTTCTTGTCTGTTAAGTGGTGAAAATAATATTACATATGTTGGCTATTATGTAATATTACATACAGATGGCTATTATAATAAAATATGCTTTAATATAAAGCACAGCATCTGGTATACAGTGAGTACTCAGTAAGTGTAAGTTAACTTATTATTTCCCATTTCCTCCTCTATTCTGTGCCATACCAGTTGCAAACACCTAAGAATTCAAAGAAGAAACGGAGACTTGTCCAAAACGATTTCTCCCCCATTTGATTCTAGTGCTGCAATCCTCACCACTAGGTCCCTCCATTTGTGTCACTTCAGTGGTGATGGGACATGACTCCAGAGTCCACTGCTCTTTTCTTAGTCATTTGAAGGAAGTCCCCTAAGTCACTAACTGCTTGCTAACTAAGCTTGGGAGCTGGCTGAGAGGGAATCCTGAGAGGGGAGGAGATGGTGTGAAGATAAGGGGTGTGGAGCACATGGGGCTTCCAAGGGGAGGGATGCTGAACCATGTGGTGCCAGGCTTGCTCTAGCTGCCCTCTTGCTTGCTGGCGGCAGACCCTAGACGACACAATTAGGATAGGAAGGACATGTCGTGGCTTAGCTGGTTCATGGGTGTTTCTCTCCTGAAGGCCAGCTGTGTTCGCACCAAATATGCAGGGGCTGCATTCTAGCCAGAGGCAGCCAAGCTGCACCCTTCCGGCCCACAGTGCCTCACTTGTCCTGGCGGTAGTGCCTGATCTGCAGGGAGGAGCCCTCGCACCAGCAGGCTGCACATGGTGGGCCCGCGCATACAGGTGGAATGGAGAGTCCTCCAGTGCCTGTGAAAACACTCTCATTTTCTTTCTCTAAGGTGAACTTCTGAACACAGCAGAAGTTCTTTTTTTTTTCTTTTTCAGGAAAAAGTAGGAGAGAAACAACCTTGGGAGAGGGGATTATTTCTGGAAGATAATACTGTGGATTTCCTGGTTTAGCTACTTATAACAACAACAGGGGACCCATGACCCTTGCATATTAATTCCTGCTTCCTTGACAAAGTAACAAAGGAATCCTTTTCTTGCTTCTTCCAGACTTTCAGTGCTTCCATCAGTGCTCAGAAGACGTGCACTGTTCACCAGAAGCCCAGGTTAGAAGTGGGGATAACTCAGGAATTGGCAACATATATTTTATTTTGAATGTGAAAAATGTGGCAAACTGCGTTTGTGTCTGTATATCTCTGGATGAGGATGTTGTAGCATGGGGAAGATACTAAATGATGTGATCTTTACCTAAAAAAATGTTTAGAATATTGTTGGAGAGATTAGACAAGTATCCCTAGGGAGCATTAAGGGAAGGAGGGGATCCCCTGGGGGCTGGGGGGGGGGTATTGAACTAACATGGAAGAATTTTCTCAAATCTCTGTCCACTATCTGGAGTTAATCTTAAGGGCCCAAGTAAAAGGCAACAACCATTTAATTTGAGATCCAAAAAAAAAAAGCTACTTGGGAAGCAGTGATTCAGGCAGAAACCCAAATAGTGTTCTGATTAAGAGACAAAGACGTATTTATGAGACAGGGGAGGGGGAAAACTACACCAGTAGAAGGAAGGCATTTTCTATAGGTGCAGATAAGCTGACATAATGATGCTAATTCTAAAGATTTAATCCAGTCATATTTGCTTTCTTGTTATCTTTGCACAGTTGTTTGGGATACAGTGCTGCTTTAGGCCCAGCCCAAAGGTTATTTTGCCCAGTTTTAACATTCCAAAGGTTTGAGGAGTAATACAGGCAAGGCAGTTCCCCTGGGGCAGCAGGTCCGGGTCCTGCTGGGAGGCAGGAGTGAGCAAGGTCAGGAGAGACAGGTGGGCTATCCTCACATCCAACTTGAGAGGTCGTTGTTCCTATCTCCACTTCACAGGTGAGGATATTGGGGACGCAAAGGTGAGCAGTTTGTCAAAAGATGCGGTTAGTGACAGACTGGGTCCAGAACTGTCCACTTGGCCTGTGAGAGCCTATTCTAAGGTTTCAGGATCCAACTCCAGGTCTAAGATTTGCTTCTTATCAACCAACTGCAGGTGAACCAACTCCAGGTTTACGAGTTGTCTTCTGAAAGTCCATCTGCTACCTTCAGTTTGGCGTCAGCCCAGCGGAGCATGAAGAAGTGAGGTTGGGGAGACAGACCTGGCCGGGCTTTGGGCTTGGGGGGATCATGAGGACCAGCAGGTCAGACGGATGATCAGGTCCAGAGGGCTGATTTCCCTCCTTGCTGCTAAGAAGAAAAGAATTCAGAGAAGCAAAAAGGATGCCAAGCAGCAAGATCAAAGTAAAGGAAAACGAGTGACGCAGTAGGAAAGCTGAAGGAAGACCAGGCGGGAGCCATGGATCCGGAAGTGAGACGTTGCACAAAAGACCAAGTGTCGTTTCCTGTGCGTTTGGAGAACAGACCTTGCCTTTGGCTCTCCACGTGGGTGGGGACAGAAAACCAGTCGTCTGAGCCGCGGCATCCCCGGGGGGACGTGTCTGTGTGGAGGCGCTGGGCTGAGAGCGTTTCTGCTGCTTGAAACTGGAGCGTCCGCCACAAAGCCCCTCCGCCCACACCGGGCCGGCCCAAAGGAAGGCAGAGGGGGTCCGGCGCTCGTCGGCGCCCCGGGCGGCGAGGCGGGGGCGGGCAGGGCCACCCGGCTGCGGCTGCGCGGCGCGGCCTGCGGGCGGCCTCGGGGGGAAGCGCAGCCCCGCGGGAGGGCCGCGAGCATCCCTGCCGGTGCGGAGCCGCGCGCGCCCGCGTCCCGGGCCTGTGCCGCCCGCCTGCCCGGGCACCGCCCCGCGGGAGGGCGGCGGTTCCTGCGGGTCCGGGCAGAGCGGGCGGCGCCGCGGCCGGCGGGGAGCGAGGGCGCCACTCCCAGGCCAGGGCAGGAAACCCGGGCACTTTTGAAGCGGGTGCACGGCGCTGCTTCAAGTGTTTCGGGATGGGAAAACCATGCTTTGCTGCCTGCCTTTAATTCCATCGTGAAACTCGGCAGCAACGCTGAGATTTCAGGGAGAGGGGAAAGAGGAGGAAATGAGTCCCCTCCCCTCTCTACTCTTTTCTTACGCTTTCCTCACCACCCTCAAACAGCCTGGGCCATAAGGTTGCCTAGAGAGCGCCCCCAGGAAGGTTCAGATGCTGAGTTTGGGGGTCCCCCGGAAGCCCCTCTCTCATTCCCCAGGAAGCCTAGCTCCGGATACCTGCCTGCTAGGGCAGTTTCTCCAGGGCCATGACCAAAGGCACTTACCAGCAGCCCCCGACACTGCCGGCCGGGCCTTCCCCAGGAACCCAGGCGTCCTTGTGCAGGCCACCTTCACTCAGCGCTCCGTCCCCCTAAGTCTTGGTCAGGAGGTCAGGAGGGAGCCTGGAGATTCTGGGAGCATAAGGCCGATTTCAGGGGGTGAAGCCCTCTGCTCTGTGGCAGGCCCAGCTGTCAGGAAGCCGGAGCCAGAAGTGGGTGGGTCAGCAGTGTTCATCTCCCTCCAAACTCAGAGCTCCCAGGACTAGGCTGGGACCATTAACATCCGTGCTGCAAGTGATGGGCGTCTTAGTCCTGGCTGTCAGCCAGCACCGGAAGGGCATGGATGGACTTAGGGCCAGTGGAAGACCACTGTCGGTCAAATCCAAGCAGGAAGATCCTGTATGTGAATTTCTGGGCAATATATATTTCCCCAGATTAATACATTTTCAGCAAAAGCAAAAGCTGAAGATTTGGGAGAGGAATTCATTTGCACTTACGTTAGGACTTGGTATGCAGTGATAGCCACGCTTAATCCCTGATCAAAGGAAATTGGGTCCTCCAAGCATCACCCCTCCACCCCCCACCGTGCATGTGTGTGTGTGTGTGTGTGTGTGTGTGTGTGTGTGTGTGTGTGTGTGTGTAAGGGAACTCTAGCTGTCAGCAATGCAGTGGTTCTTGGGGCAGGAGACAGGAGTGAGGAGAAATCGAGGAGAGAGAAGTTGGGACGGAGAGATAGCTGGACATCTTCTGGTACCACACAGAAATCTCTAACTCAACAAACACAAATTCCATTTGCTGTCTTTATTCTTCAGACAGCTTCTCCTTCCCTATGACCCCTCTTCCCTGTCCCCAAACCCATGGAAATCCAATCACCAGGTCTGACCAAGTTGACTGAAAGCATATCTAGCCTAAGAGAAAACTTATGAGTTTATTTGAGCCAAACTGGCGACAATTGCCAGAAGCAAAATTTCAATAGATAGAGAAAATGATCCAGAGAGTGGCAGTTCTGCAGCTTATTTTATAGGTTAGAATCAAAGGAGGGGATGTAAGGAGGGCTGCACGAATTCCATCGGTGGTAGATTAAGAGGATGGGAGAAAGTAAAATGGGGAAAACTGTGGATTGGATAAAAAGCAAAAATGGAGCTACACATACTTCTTTTACACTGGTGGGCACCGGATAGTTAATAATTAACATTTTATAGCACATAGAGATGGTGGTATTCTGGGAACAAGATAACAATGACAGATTCTGTAGTCTCTGTGCTCTGGTGCTGTGGGTTGTGTCCTGAAGGGACTGCAAAAAAAGAGATTACTCTGACATTCCAAGGGTATGTTATCTTAGATGCAAAAAGACAATACATAGGCTCACCTGAGGTAAAGTATTGTCTTTTATCAAGGAAGCTACAAGCCAAGAATGACACTTACCACCACGGCCCACCTTTAGTTAGGAATTTTTGTGTTCAAACTATCCTATGTGGTTATTTTCAATCTCTGAGTTTGTAAGGCCCGCCATGTAAGCCTTCCGTGAGCTTGTCAGATTTAACATGTGCCCCTTTTTCGTCCACAGAGTCTACTGTTCACAGTCTCACCTACTCCACCTATCCTCACCTCCAGTTCGTACCTTCTGGTTGGTGTGCCCTCCCTCAATCTTACTCATCTTCAGCCACAGTTATCTCTAACTGTGACTCTAGAAAAAGTGCTTCCATGTTTCCTCTGGTCTCCAGGGTGAAACCAAAGCTTAACAGGCTCACAAAAGAAGAACAAGCTGGATCTGTTTGCTCCAGCCCATCTCTGCCTCTCAACCTGCCTCTCTCACGCCACCAGCTTACTGGGCTGCCTTCAGTTTCCTGTCTTCTCTCACCTCTGAATCTAGAAGGAACACACAGTTCCTTCTGCCTGAACAATCTTCCTCTTTCTTGTTTGGCTAATTCAAATTCATTCTCCAGCTGTCAGTTAAAGTATCTAACTTCCTCTAAGAGGTCTTTCTTGATCCTCCAGCTATCAATCTTTGACCCTCCCATTCCCTGTTCCTTTGGAACCTTTAACTCTTGCTTTCTCCTGGTTACTTGGCAGTCATTCCTAAACTCTGAGATGGCAGAGACCATGCTTATATTGTTCTGTGAAATTTCTAGATTCTAATGCAGAAATAAACACACAGTAGGTGCTTTATAAATATGTCCTGAGAAACGAGGGAGTGGATTACATGCAGTGCCTATAAATCTTCCAGTGACCAGGTACCATGAAAAGAGCAAGAGCCCCATACTTAAGACTGAGATTTATTTGAAGGAATTAGCTCACATTCCTGCAGGGCAGGCTGGAGTTTGCAGCTGATGTTGCAGCTGGAGTTTGAAGATAGCCTGAAGGCAGAATTTCCTTTTCCTTGGGGACTTTGGTCTGTTTTCTCTTAAGATCTTCAACTGGTTGGATGAGGCCACCCATTTTCTGGGGGTAACCTGCTTTACTCAAAGTCTACTGATTTACTTGTTAATCACATTTATGAAATACCTTCACAGAAACGTCTAGGCTGGTGTTGGACCAAATAGATGGGTACTGTGGCCTAGCTAAGTTGACATATAAAATGAACCATCACATGGGTGATCTAGGTGAGTGATTTAATGTCTCCTGACCTCTGTTTACTGCACATTGATGGGGATAGCGTAACACCCACCTTGCAAGGTTGTGGTGAGAATTAGAGGAGGTCATGCCTGATTAACAGCCATGAACTTCGTGGTTCACAGTAGACAACAATCTCGCCTCCTTGCCTCACTCTTATTCCAACCATGCTGTGCCCCAAAGGGAGGGTCAGGTGGTAGCTGAGATCCCACGTAGGGATGCTGGGCATCTTCTGCTTCTTGCACACCTCTCAGTGGGAGCATGGGTGGGGAGGGGTTGTCCCTGAGGAGGAGGACACTCTTTTTACCCTGTTCCTAGAGGCTAGCCCTGTGTGGCCCCTTCATTCCACTTCCATACCCTGTGGAAAAGGTGTGGAAGGGATGAGAATTGCAGAGCTTGTTACATTTAGATGCCCGTGTGGAAGGAGGAGTGAAACCTAGATTGGAATTGGAATTATGTGCTCCTAATGAGTTTTGTCACTGCCTCTGGAATCACTGAAGGTCAGAACAGAAGATTTGGTTTCATCAAGGGCCCCTGAGCAACTTCTCTTTGTTCACAGGTGTCACAAGTGTATGTGCACATATACTGCTGTGTGTTTGGCTTTTGTTCTCATTTTCTTGAGATAGAGATAATTTTGTGTGATAAAAAAAAATGCTTAAATGCAAGACCCACAGACCTTCTTCTATTTTAAATAAAATTGACACTTTTTGTGTGTGTGTGTAAAAAAGGAAGAAAAATATTGCCATCATATGTGTGGCCTGGACACAACCCTCAAAACATCTCAAAGGTTATCCATCAAGGTTTTTAAAAGGAAATATATTATTCTTAATTGTTCTTATCTTATTGGTTAATAATACTTTGTGGATTTATCTTTTAACGTATAATTTTATGCCAGAAGGGGCCATTTAAGTTTATTTTTATTTATAGACTGAAACAAAAACAAAATATACAGGACTTTGTTTACTATTTTAAATTTAATTCTCTATTACTTTTCCTTTCAACTTGAAAAGAAATTTTGTACTACAGATCAACATTTGGCTCTGGGTCCATGCTCCTTTCAGGCCAGTGGGAATGCCTATGAGAATTCTGGGCCAGCAGACAGCTATATATTTCTTCCTTAATCCAGTGTGCGTGGGCAAACTATCAGGCAAAATATAAATAAAATGTTCAGACTCCACATATGGTATTTTGGGTTTAAAAATCCTTCCTAAACTTTTTCCATTCCTATCAGCAGTTTTATTCATTATGGGACTTCCAGCAACTCTCCTTCTGGGATTATTTGAGAAGCAGCAAAGACTTCTTGTGGAAAGAGCGTGTTGGCTGTAAGATTTGTGCAAAGACTGAGTGCCTGTGGGAGAGTAATCCCTATGTTATCTATTTGAAATTTTCGGTGGGGTTTCCCCTGTCATTGGCTTTCATGTTCTCCGGGGCATGAATCTTTCAGAAATGGAGTCCTAATGATGAAAAAGTGCTTTCCCCTTTCCCTGCAGTATACCAAAATCACGTCTGCCCGTGGGCTAGTGAATGGCTTTTCTCCTTCCTGTCTGCATTCAGCTGTGCTTTTACTAATTCGGGGGTCCAGAACAGGAAATCAGGCCAAAAGATATAATTTCAAAAATTTAAAACTGCATCATACTCAGTTTGCCCCTGGAAACTGAAGTTATGTATATCTTTTCGCCTCTGTATGAGACTGGGCTTGGGCCAGATGGTGGAAAAACATACCTCAGATCAAAAAGAGTCAATAGATGGATGTGTCCTGAGAGGCAGAGTGCCTAGACACATCCTTCTGGGTGGCCGCATCCATAAGAACAGAGAGAAAGATTCCATGCTTGCTATGTAACCGCAGAAGCAGACCTAGCTGCTGAGGTAGGCAAAGGGCTGTAACGGGGACTTTGGAGCCGTGTCACACACACTTCCCTCTGCTTGACAGTGAGCCCTGCCGGGCACATTATAACTGGGTGTCGAATGTTTAGAAAAATCAGGATGGGCAAGCGCCAGACCAGATCGTGCCACACTCTTTTCTCATCATCTCCCATCTCTAATTATCACCAAATCCCCCTGATTCTACTTGCTTCCTGCCATGCACACCTGTCCTTTTCCTCAAACTGTGCTGCCTCTGCTTGGATCATTCGCTATCACTCTAGACGGGTGTGTGTAGCAACAGTCAGGTCACTATCCTCAGAGATGGATCCTCCTTGTAGCTAAAATACCAATAAGCTTCAGTTTTGGGGCCACTGGCTTGCCCAGGCTCCTTCCAAGAGCTGGACGAGACCTAGCAATGTTCACATGGTCATACGTATTTTTAAATGTATTAAGAGGAAGGTGTATTTAGCATGATTGGTTAAGACTGTTTTCTCTTTCCATTCCAACTTCCCCCACCTCTACTTTTGGGGTGTTAGTGTAGTCACAGGCATTTTTGGGCTCCAGCTAAAGGGAAGTTGAGCTGAAAATACATTTGGTTTGGGTTTCATAGGGGTTACTTTTGTGGTAGGCAGTAATCGCCAAATGCTGTTCAGTTATTGCTAGTTGCCATCCTGGTGCAGGGTTTGTTTCTAGGAATACTCCTTTGGCCCATTGCCCTGATGCACCCCGCTTTGTGACATGACATAGATATGAGTGTGTCCTACAGCATCTGACACCAGCGGTTTGTGCAGAGTCAGGGAGAAGCAAAGTTTAGAATGTACAAAGCAGGAAGCTGGTCTGCGGAAGATTCTTCCAAACATCTGATACATAAAATTGTAACAGAGGACTTTGTTTTCAGTAACGATTAGTTAAAATAGAAGTTCTCTGCTTTCAGGTGTCTAGTACATCATGCTATGTATACAATTATGATAAAGGCACCATATAATTTTTTTCTCTACAGTGAGAATTCTGCAAAAGAGGTTTATTGGAATTTTCATGTTTTAAGCTGTGTTTGTGGGGTTTTTCTTTATGTGTTTGTTTTATTTTGTTTTGACCATTCTACAATTTGTATTTTGTTGTAGTTTATTTTCTCATTCTCAATAGGTTTTTCTCAATTAGCTTTTGTACCGTTATATATTCTCAATTTTGAATTATTTGCTTATTGAGAGCTCCCACAGTCTGGACAAGCCACTACCATCCTCCACATTGCAGTCAGGCTGGTCTTCTGGAAGTCAGTCTGCCCTAGTAATGGCGCCCTAGTTTGAACCCTCTGCTGAGGTTCATCCCTTCATCTGCACATGCTCCCTCCTCGTCAGCCCTCCTGCCACTTCATCCTGGGCTCCAGAGGCCCTGCACACCTTCGGCTCCCAGAACTTTCTGCCTTGTGTACTCCTCACCTCTTTGGACAATGTGGTTCCCTCTAACCACAATGGCCACCTCAGTGTTTTTTAGTTTGTTTCTTGGGTAAACTTCTATCCATCCTTCCCAGTGCAGCAAGACAGGAAATCATGAAGGTGAGTTGGAAACCTGCCAGGACTAGAGTTGGGTAGAGTGGCCTGAAGGTCTCTAAATGTCCACAGCTGGTTTTTGTGAGCTGACCTTGGTAAAAGTGAGGGGCCAAAAGCACAGTGGCCAGCAGAAAGTGCGTCACACATCCCTGGTGGCTGGCTGCTTGCTTGGCACAGAGCAAGTAAGTAGGTGCTAAACCTAAGGTGTTGAGGCCCCACAAAGTATCCCAACGTCATCCACCACCTGAAGGGCTATGCAGGAAGGAGAGACTCAGGCCCTTTGCATTCCTCCCTCTCCTGGTCTTCTGGTTTCTCCTTGGTCTATAGCCCACGGCGCCCCTTGATGCAATGGCTGTCTGCAGTGGGTGCGGGACTCATTCTGTTCCTCTGCCTGCCATGCTCACCCTCATGTCCACACTTCTTGATGTTCCCGCTTTGTTCCTTTTTCCAAGTCTGGAGCTATGGAAATAACTGGGACAGAGTCATTTGTTTCTCCTTTACTCTTCATTTACCAAGATCGTCTCACTATTTTCCCCATTCTTAATTAGTCTGCCAAGATAATGGTGTCTATAAATAGACTTCGTCTTATATTTGTGACTAAATGGTCCAAATCACATGTGGGAGAACAGAGCAGAAAATGCAGTTGGAGATGGTCTTTGATTTCATGTCACAGTATTATTAGCAGCAATGAGTACGATAAAAACAAAGGCCGATAATTGTTCACCTCACTGACTGAAAGCCTTGTCAGGCGAGCACTGCTTCATTATTTAGTGTGTGCTTTAATGAGTCACAGAACTGTTATCCTAAAATAAGCCAGAGTTTTATTAACATTTACAGATCATTCTCTCCTCTTTATTTTCTTTTCTGTCTTCTGGCTGTGTGAGTGTATCACCCAAACTTCCCTTTAGTTTAGAAATTTTACATGTAAGGAAGATTATGCTAAGATTACCCCCCACCCCCCACACACACACACCTTAAAATGCCATATCAACCCCTTAAAATGCACATTATGTATCCAGAAAAGATACAAGGAGAATCTGGGAAACTTTCAGACCAAAAAAAGCACATGTAAAATCTATCATTCTTTAAGCGTGCCCTTGGGCAACTTTGCAAAGCTCTCTTGTGATTAGCTTTTTTGGGAAAAGTGAGTTTCCCTTTGCAATCCCAAGTTTATGCACTTTATTTCTTCTTCTGGATATCCAAGTGGCCATGTGAAACCCTCAACCCCACCCTCTGCTGTCTCTCTACCTGGTCAGGGAAACAAAATTCGGCACCTCTCCTAAATCCCAGGAGCTGCAAATCTGTGTAGGTAAATCTGTTCTTTAAATTTTCTGTCTCTGATGTTATTTTATTTAGATAACCTAGAGAAGGAGTCTTAAGGACAGAGCCTGGTATGCACTTGTCCTCAAAGAAAGCAGAAGTTTACCATTGTTCTGTCAACTTGACCATGAGGAGGGAATCAGACAGGAATCCTGTCCCCTGACTCTCTACTCAAGGTTCTGGGCTTTATAAATGAGATCAGGTAGGAAGTTGGGTCACCCGAGTGTATGGTGATCAGTCAGGGTTGAGAAGTCCCGGGGACTCCTTGGCTTGCGTTAAATGCCTACCACGTGACGGGGGCTTTGGAGCCACTGGGACTGATGTGAGATAGAGGACAATTTCCCAAATACAACTTTGCCCAGCTGGATTTCACAGCAGATGTCAAATACCAGAGAATCATTATAACCCAGACAGTCATCAAGAGTGAAACGCTTTCAAGGACATTTACTGTTATTCCAACAAAACTACTGTCCAGTTTTCAGCTCCACAAAATTCTGATCTTGCTTTCATCTCTAAGTAATAAGGGTTACAGTAGGATCAAGAACGCAGGCTGGGAGTGTAAGATAAATGACAACCCACCACGCCTTCTGGAGAATACAGAAAGGAAACTATTTATTTTATGTAAAAATAGTTATAACTCTTACATGTGCTTAGCAGATCTATTTTGCCCCAAAGATAAGTAGCCTTTTTTTCCTTTCTGGCAGATAATTAATAGTTTCTTATCTATATTTCTCTTGTCCAACCTCTACTGCTAGGCAGAGTAGAAGAAAAGCACGAGCATGTTTGATATAATTATAGGGTTATGACATTATAAAAATATAACCCAATACAGTGGCCTCAAAGATTCTGAAATTGGTGCCGAAAATGAATCACAGAAGGACAGCCAGCACAAAATGTTTGAGAAGTGACCATTTCTATTCGTTTCTTATTTATCCACCATTCCTTTGAAATAGAGCTAATGTTATTCTTTTACTTTCTTCTATTTATTCACTCTTTCAATTTATATATCAAGTGCCTCTTCTCTGTGAGACGAAGGGAGTGGGCGCACGCCATGGCATGGATATTGTGAGGCTAAGATGTGTGTGTGGTGCGTACAAGAAGTAATAAATACGAGGTTGGACAATTAGGTTCCTGAACTTGTTGCAACGAAGTTGCTAACCTTTTTTGATAATAGAGGGATTATTCATTATGAATTTGTACCAACTGGACAAACAATTAATCAAGTTTACTATTTGGAAGTGCTAAAAAGGCTGCATGTAAAATTTAGATGACTTGAACTTTTCACCAACAGTTCTTGGCTTTTGCATCACAACAATGCACCAGCTCACACGGCTCTACCTGTGAGGGAGGTTTTAGCCAGGAAACAAATAACTGTATTGGAACACCCTCCCTACTCACCTGCTCTGGCCCCCAACGACTTCTTTCTTTACCTGAAGATAAAGGAAATATTGAAAGGAAGACATTTTGATGACATTTAGGACATCAGGGGTAATATGACAAGAGCTCTGATGGCCATTCCAGAAAAAGAGTTCTAAAATTACTTTGAAGGGTGGACTAGACACTGGCATTGGTGCATAGCTTCCCAAGGGGAGTACTTCGAAGGTAACTGTAGTGATATTCAGCAGCAGTGAGTGAGCACTTTTTCTAGGATGAGTTCATGAACTTAATTGTGAGACCTCGTGTGCTAAACACATAAAGGTGCTTGCTGGCATATGGTTTTAGCAGGTCCCCAGAAGCCTGCATTAGGGATCTAGTTACCATCCTGGACTCTGAGGCCCTGAGAGCCAATGACCAACCTGAGAGGAGCAGCCCGGAGCAGCAGGCAGGACGCCTGCAGCCTGAGAATTTCTTGCTACCTTACCTGTGAGGGGAAGGAAGGCCTGATGAAGAGGCAAAGGGTCATTTTTCCTACTTTTGAATTTGGCGGTCACCTGGCTGGGACTTTAAGCAACTTCCTTCTAGAGGTGGCTCCTTTTGCTTTTCTTTTTCTTGGATTAAAGCTCTGCCAATGTCTTCAATCAAATGTGATGATTTCATCTTCCCAGTAAATCTCGTTGCTTCCAACAAATTGTCTTCTTTTTCCAACTTGAAGAAGAGGAGTTTGAAGCAAAGCATTTTTTCATATTTTATATCTGATATTCATTTATCTAAATTCATTTTTATTCAAAAACGAATAAAAGTAAAAACTGTTCTGCCCACTCTCCAGAACAAATCTCCCGATGAGACACCTTATAATGAGTCACTGCATTTACACAACTGCACGCCCCGTCTCCCTCCAGGCCAGCACCCCTTTCAGAGAACAAGCTGACTTGCTCTCACCTGGCTCCCACTGGGCTGGCCAGGGTGGTGGGACTTTTACTCTTTCAGCGCTTCCACAGAGTCAGCTGTCTTGGTTCTACATTTATATTTTTCCTCTGGAGCCCTCTCTAAAGCATTTCCCTGCTGTATCCACCCTCTCGTCTCTTTCCTCTCCATCCTCCTTTCTTAGTTCACAGTTGTATTCCAAAATCTCTCCCCCATGGGCCCAAAACCCACTGGTAATCTGCCCCCCAGCTCTGGCCTTCACAGAATATCCTGTTAGCTGACCTGGGGGTGGCGCTGGGTGTGGCACATACTACATTTGATTTCTCCAAATGGTCGGCCTTTGGCAAGTCCCAAATTGTTTTTTGTCAATCACTTTTTTCTCTAAATTTTCAATCCCTTGTGTCTTTTAAGAGGATATTTAATTTGCATGTTTAGCGTTCATTTGCAATTACAGCAACTCCTCAGAACCTTGTGTTGTAAGACTATTTGGATGTTCATGAAGTCTTACGAACTTTTTCATAGTATTTTAAAAACATTCTTCCTTGAACCTGGAAGTAGCCTTTGGCCAGTTAGCTATAAACTAACTTCAGCATGACACTGGTTTCAGTTCAAGACCTAGATTAGCCCAGAGCTATTTTCTCACCCCGTTAAGCAATCTTTGGAGTGGATTTGGTTGGTGCATCCCCAGAGGAAGTTATTTCATTAGGACTGCTTGTGCCTTGGGGACAGTCTCACAGTGTGTCAGCAGTTACAGGGTGGGCTGGGGTGAGGTGAGGTGGGAAGCCTGGAGAAGGCGGCTTTAGAGTTTTAACCATTTATGGTAATTCCTGAACATTCACATGAACTTGAAGAAACCCAGATGCAATCATCCCAATTCCTGATAGGCAGTCTAACCGCAGGGAAGTTCTTAGACATACACATACCCATCAGTGAAAGGGCCGATAGAACTGGATGGTAGCAAAAGTGGGGAATGTGCATGAAAGTAGGTCTCTTTGGGATGGAAGTCACCTGTGGAAATGATGTGTAGACAATAGAAGTGGGGGTAGGAGTTTCCATTCCAGGCCATTGTAAGAAAAGTGAAGAGAATACTTTTCACAGCTCTTGCTGGGCTCGGGAGGGGAAGCTGCAGACAGACTGAAGTGTAAACGGGCTTTGAGGGTCTAGACTCAGTGGAAGGCTGCAGACAAGGAAGAGCTACAGGAGGAAGAATGGGGTAGCAAATGTCCTGACTCCTCCCAGGATACCTGCCTCTAATGGTGCCAATGCAGTGCCTGGCCATGGCATCCCAAACAACCAAGACCTAATACTCTGACTTCACAGAACTTGAGTGAAAGCACAGGTCTGCCATACAGGCAGCGTACATCAGTACCAGCTGGGGGCCGTTCTGACTGGGGATTGACCATGCTGTCTCAGTGTTCTCTCTTGATTTAAACTTTGTAATATTGTCTTATATACAAGTTTATAATAGCATAGACGGGTTTCCAGACAGTGGCAAGCAGAGGGTTCTTTTGATTAGTTCCAATACAAAAGGTTTGTCCTCTAGCAGAGCGATGGTATACAGAGGACACAGCAGGAGTCACACCAAGAGAAGTTGTGAGAAAACAAAAGCAATCAAACTAAATTGATAGAGACCAGACATCCATATTTATCATGATTAGGACACATCTCCTACAGGCTGCCTTCCATTTACCCCACCTCTGATTCGACAGTGTTGAGATTTGGATCTCGTGCGGTATCGAGTGTGAGCCTTCTCTCCAGGGAATGAAGGTTGCTGGCTGTGGGCATCCTGATGAAGAGAGGAGATGCTTGCAGAGCTGTGGACTTCCTCCCAGACGAAGCAGCAGTTAGCTCAGCACCTGGTCTCCTTACCTGAACCTTCTCCTTTCTAACCACATTTCTAATTCCTATGAACCCCACCAAGTCCAGCTGAAGCCCCATCTTTCCATGAAGCCTCCCTTGGTCTCTTCAGTTCATGTGCACCCCTGTTCATTTCTCTGCCCTGGACATTCACAGTCCACGACATTTTATTGAATTTTCCTGCCTTGCTTTTCTCCTGTTTATAGACATTTGCCTGGTCCCCAGTCACATTCTCCAGACTAGCGCTGTCTCTGCACCCCTTTGGTTTGCTCGCAATACATAACCCAGAACCTTCATTAACTGATTGTACAGAAGGCTATGAGTCTCTCTGAGCCTCCTGAACCCTAAAGTGGCTCCAGGTGGTCACAGTGACCACAGCTTTGGGTCGATTGTTTAGCTGAATAAGAAAACAGACTCCTGGGCTCTGGAGGAAGAAGGCAGGACAAGGGGTTGACAGGTCTACAGCAGAAATGAGAACTTGAGAGTCATCCTCAGTGCAGAGAGTGGTTGTATGTGATGGTGGACACAGATAAGGGTACTTATCTGTGTGTCCTGTGCATAGGAGAACTCAAAGACTGTGGCAGCACAAAAGCCACCTTGTCTTTTGGTTTTAGGAGCATTTGGCCAGACAATAGGAGGCAACCTGAAATTGCCATGTTCCCTCCAGGAGCTTGTTTTCCTCCCATCAACTACATTTCACCCCAATCAGGACGCAGATCAGCAACATGGTGAGTGTGGATAGCATTTCCCCTGTCCCCTTTCTCTCTCTCATGCAAACAAACACACAGACACCCCAATGTGGGATATGATTATAATTAGCATAATCATCATTTTATTAAACTCTACTTAAAGTACACATTATGAAAGGAGGTCTGTCCACTCTCAAGTGTAAAGTCATTTTAGGTCACTACGTGAGCCACACTATCTATATATAATGCCACCTCCTTTTTCATTTATTATTTTCTATAATTTATAGTGTACCTATAACTCCATATACTTTTTATATGAGGGACTATCTATGTCCAGCAAAGTGTACCAAGAATAGTTTGCAAATGTGAGTAGCCAACTGCATCATTAACTGTCATGAAGAGGTCAAATAAAATGGCAGAAAAATTAAGGTTGAACTTGGAGATATGGATGTAATTGTTAATCCTGGCGAGGAAAGGAAAAGAGACGTCTTTGTAGAGAAGTGAGGCTGGACTTTTTTGAAGAGTGACTTAGAGGTGAGAAAGTAGACACTTTTGAAGACATCTTTCAAGAATGCAGAACTATGAAAGAGAGGAGGGAACTGTGCTAGTAAGGTTTTTTGCTGTGCTCTGTAGCGTTTCTCCTCAACTCAGCTTCCCACCGTGTTGCAGGATTCATTCACTCTCTTCTCTTCTCACTCAGATTATAGTCTATCCCCAAAATGTCTGTTCTTTTGTAAGGCTAAGGACCTCTGTTCTTCATACCAAATCAGACTCAGAGCCTCCCTTCCCACTGCCTTTTCTCAGCAGTTCACCGTGCTGCATCCCGATACCATTAGAGCGATCTGCTAAACTGAAAAGGGCCCCATCCACAAAACTAGGCAAATCCAGATGAAGATTCAAAATTAGCTTTTTCTTTTCTTTAAAATATTTCCAATCAAATACAAATACTTAGGTCTCCACCTCCACAATTCTCCATAAGTAAAAGAAAAGAGTAGAAAATTTTATTCTCTTATGTAGCAGATTCTCACGGGCTGTGTGTGTGTGTGTGTGTGTGTGTGTGTGTGTGTGTGTGTGAAAGAAAGATGAGAGAGAGAGAGAGAGAGAGAGAGAGAGAGAGAGAGAGAGAGAGAGAGAGAGAGAGAGAGAGAGAGAGAGAAGAGAGAGAGAGAGCAGAATGCACAGGCTATAAAGGGCTGAGTCAATGAAAGGCACCTCTTTATGTAATTACTTTCATCTCCTGCTGCATTCTCAACAGGCCTGTGTAGAAGCATCTCGCAGCCTCAGATTCCAGGGTAGGCCTGAAAGTCACTTGGCAAGCTATAACAACAATTTGTGCTTTTTTTCTTATACATTTGTTTCAATAGATTTTCCATTAATCTTAGGGTTTTCTGGGTGCACAATCTTAAGTACAAGGAAGTTTTTTCTTCTTACTTCCCGAATTATATATTAATTTTTATTTCTTGTCTAATTTGCATAGCTCAGACTTCAAAACAATGTTAAATAAAATAAGAAAGAATGGACATCCTTGCCTTGTTACTGAATTCTCATGTTTTAGCATGAATTATGATGTTGACTATTAATTTAGTATCCATATTCTTTCTTATGTTATGGAAATATCCACTTATTTTTCAATAGAGTTTTTGTTTTGTTTTGTTTTAGCATTAAGAATGGGTATTAAATGCTCAAAGATACGTTTTCAGGACCCACTATAATGCTAATATGATTTTCTCCTTGCACCTACTGTAATAAATTTTGGACTTTCTAACCTTAAACCATTCCATTCTTACAATAGTTCAACTTGCTCACAATTATTGTTGATTGTGTTTTGATTAACAGGGTTTTGTTTAAAATGTTTAAAATTATGTAAGGCAATTATTCATTGTCTGTATTTACAAAGAAATGCTTGTTTTCTTCTATTACATTGTCAAATTTTGACGTAACAACTACACTGAAATAAAGTAGATTATTTCTTATATTTTTCTAAATACTTCACGATTTATATGACATATTAGTAGGGGTAATACAAGCTAGTAGCTACAATAAACAACCCCCAATCTCAGAGCCTTAACCCAGCATGTTTATTTCTCATTGCTGGTCCTGTTGGGTGGGATGGATGTAGTGTATGTGAGAGCTGATTGTGAGCATCTCCTCCTGATAATTTGCTCAATGACATCACATTGGTTGTCAAAAGTCAGCCATTGGGGTGTGTTTACATTAACAAAGCGCGTGGCAGGTCCTACAGGGCCTTTTAGAGCTCAGGCCTGAAAGTGGCATCCTTCATTTCTGCTGACATTCCACTGGCATGAACTTGTCACATGGGGCCCCTTGGATGCAAAGAATGTGAAAAGTCTGGATGTCATTCTTGTATGTGGACCTGTAAGTCTCTTTTGGGGCATTCAGTTCTGTCCCATGGATCTCTCTATTCTGGTACTAGGACTAAATATCCTCTTTACTAAAAATTTTTGTTACGTATTTTAGATTAACTTCCCCCTACTTGGTTTTCCCTGCAATATTTTATTTGCTATCCTTGCCCATTTGTTCTTTCATATTAATTTTAGAATCGTGTCAAATTCCAAGAAAAAAATTCTATTTGTATTTTATTTAAATTGCATTTAATTTATAGATTATTTGGGGTAAACTTTACAAATTGATATAGATATTACACTAATATTAATTAATTTCTCAATTCTTGGAATTAAATCTCTTAGCTCACTTTGCTTTATTCTTTTAATATACTGTTAAAATTGGGTGCTATTTGATTTAGAATTTTACATGTAATTGACAAACAGGAAATGCTATCTTAGTTCTTCTTTCTCCTCTCCCTCTCTTTTTATATCATTGTCAGATTTTCACTATTATCTTGAGAAAAATAATTGAGAATAGTCTCGTCCTTTTCTATGTGTTATAACAGTTCAAATAGCCTGGAAATGATCGGTTCCTTCAAACTATCTGACATTGTTGGCCAACTTTTAAAATGTATTCCAGACTCCTTGGTTTATTTGTTTTTCTACTTTTTGAATCAATTATTTCAGTAATTACAATCTTAGAAAATTATTTCTTCAGTTAATATTTTCAAAATTATTAGCATAAGATTGAACAGAATTATGCTGGGGTAGAAGGATGAGGGATTGACTGGGAAGGGGCATTTTCTAAGATAAGAGAAATGTAAACTTGTCAAAACTCATTACAATTTGACTTAAAATCAGTGCATTTTATTGTTTACACTATATATATCAATAATGTTGATGTCTTTAAAAAAAGCATTTTTTATATTTAGTTATTTCAATATGTCAGTCATATATAAAATATAGTTGTATTTTTCAGCCATACCTTTGTGGTAAAAAAGCTTTATCTTACTTCTTTCATTTTATTTTTTTTCTTACTATTTTTGAGGTTTCTGTGCTGCTTCTTTTGTTTCTAGCTCTTGTTGTATACATTGTTTTCTTCCATAATTTTTATTAGATAGGTAAAAGGTATAAACACAGTTTTCAGCTCTACTAGTGTATACATTCAAGTGAAGGGGGAAAAAAACCCCTGATTCCGCTAGTTATCAATGTCAAGAATTAAGCAGTATCATCTGTTCTCCCTGATGAAGAAAGTAACTTCTTCCCACTCTCGCCATCATCATTCTCCTGTTTTTAATGTGCAGCTTGCTCAGAGCTGGTGCTCAATAAATGCTTGAATAAATGAATCATTAGAAAAGAGATAGATGTAATTAATTAGTCCTACTCAAATATCAACTATATAATGTACATATTCATAATGCATCATCTTTGGGTGAATATTTCTCCTGAGGCAAATGGCAGGTTCACTGAGGCAATGCACACTATTGTGCTAGCACTCAGAGTGCTCCATGCATGTTTGTAGAGTGAATAAAAATTATTAATGAGAAAAATCTTTTCCATTTTTATTAGTAGGACATCAGAAATAAGAAATATATGATTGTCTTCGAGAAGGTGGAGAAATGGGAATCCTTGTGTGTTGTTGGTGGGATTACAAATTGGTGCACCCACTATGGAAAACAGGTTCTTCAAAAAATTAAAAATAGAACTATCTTATGACCCAGGAATTTCACTTTTGGGAAGTTATCTGAAGAAAATGAAAACATTAATTTGAAAAGATATATGCTCCCCTATGTTCATTGCAGTGTTACTTATAATAGCCAAGATAAAGAAACAACCTAAGTATCCATTAATAGATGAATGACTAAAGAAGATATGGCATATATATATATATATATCTATATATATATATATATAGATATAGATATCACATATAAATGATATCTATATATGTATCATATATATGTAGTATAATAATATTAATTACTCAGCCATAAAAAAGAACAGAATCTTGTCATTTCTGACAACATAGATGGACGTAAAGGGTATTATGCTAGTGAAATATGTCAGACAGAGAAAGACAAATACCATATGATTTCACTTATATGTGGAATCTAAAACAAAACAAAAGAAACAAGCCAACAAAACAAAACAGAAACAGACTCACAGATGCAGAGAACAAATTGATGATTGCCAGAGGGAAAGGGGGACGGATAATAAAGGTGACAGATGGGTACTGGACTTATCATGGTGACCACATTGTAAGGTATATAGATGTAGAATCACTATGCAACACACCTGAAACTAATATAATATTGTATGTCAACTATACTTTAATAAAAATTAAAAACTATATATATATATATACACATATGTATATATGTATATATATATATATACATATATATATATATATATATATATATATATATATATATATATATATATATATATAGAGAGAGAGAGAGAGAGAGAGAGAGAGAGAGAGAGAGACAACAATTTGTTGCTTGTTGTCTAGTAGTAGCAGGGAACAGAAACTTTCATTCAGCTTGACATTGACTAGATAGTGAGTCTGTTTCATAAAGTGTGCAAATTAGTTTGTTATATTTAATGTGAAAGAGGACTTATACTCAGTCTCTAAAGGTGGAACTTTAGTACATTTAGTGTACCACCATCCTCTCCCCACAAATGATGATTTGAAATGTAATCTGTCATAGAGTGGCCAAATATCCTGGTTTGCCAGCAACCGAGGGATTTCCCAGAATCAGGGGCTTTCAGTGCTAAAACCAGAGGAGTCTTAGGCAAACAAGGAAAGTCCCAGACAAATCAAGATGAGCTGGCTCCCTAAGTATAGAGCTGAACACATGAAGCATGTTTTATAACATACACAATAAACCACCTATTACATAGCAACGAAGAGGTAATGAGACCCAGCTTAACTTGACATTTGAGACCCAGATTATGAATTTACTATAGCAGTTTCCACAGCAGATAGAATTTATACATTAAGTAATTTTAAAAATGGAATAAGAGTGTTTTGACAAATGGTCTAATCCACATCACTAGTAGTGTTTACAGACAGGGCACCCATGTTGCTCCTTTTGCCATAGTGATTACCCATCATCACTCAGAATTATGAGACTGTGTTGGAACCTACAGACTCTGTCCGACTCTGGTCTGCTGTCATCAGAAACACCAAACATTTACCAAAAGTGCCAAGTCATTGCACTCATGGGGTTAGTTCATTTCAAAAACGGAACTGGACTTTCTACCAAGAACCAGAAAAACGTTGAAAACATAAAACAACAACAGAAAAACTTGTGATGTGTTTTCAAAAACCCAAGCCTCTCACCCTGATGCAAACCAGACTGTTTCCGCCTGGCTCCCTCCCTTTTTCCTTAATTAAGCTAACTGGAAATGAAAGGCTTTCATCAGACCCAACGGCAATCTTTCTCCCCTAATCTCCAGGACAAAACGGAGAATCTGGTCTGGAATTGAATTTGAAATATTAAAGAAAAATGACTACCAGCTTCATGCTGTCATGTCCAGTGTTTATTTTTCTTTCTTTTATGTCTGATGTCAAGGAGAAAATAATGTCATCTGCTGGAAACGTAAGCATGTCTGCATTTTGAGATAATTAGAATTAACGTGGGAGGGCCAAACTAACACCAAACAATCCCTGTGCTTCCCATGTGTGTAAAACATTTTGTAATGACTTTCACTTAATCTGGGAGCCTGGCTGGCTGCCGCAAATCACGTAGATCCAGGCGCCAGAGTCTCTTTTTCAAAAAGAAAAATTTATATGTTGGAAGTTAGAAATTAGGGCATGGGGAAAACAGAGCTCTGCAAATTGCTTTATATATTTGGGTCTTTCTTCCATCTCTGTTCCTTCTTTTCCAGTGTGGATGCCAGTGCTTCTAGTACAAGCAGCGACACTCCTTCACTTAGCAGCTTTTGTAAAGGCAAGGCTTCCAGAGGAAGGGGCAGAAATGAGTTTCCTTAAGGAGCTGTAACTCAGGGAACTCAGTGCTGAGCCATCATCTGTGAGATTCATTCCATGAGAGGCCCAGATGCAATGGTCATTTGTTGTAGGGCAGACAGTAGTTGACAGGATGTTTGACTTTTCAACAGACTGTTTGGTCAACTGTCCATAGTCAATGTGATTTGTGCATAAGAATTTCTTGCTTAAAATCTTTCAGTAGCCTCTCAACACCCACAGGTAAATTCCAAGCCCCTAAGCCCCTTAGCACGAGGCCCAATTCTTTTCTTGCAATGGTTCATCGTTAGCTCTCATTTAATTTTCTCGTTGCCAATCCCACATGCCAAAGGTCCCAGGTATCATATGCCTTGCAGTTTCCTGAACACATTGTGCTGTTCCAGGCATACGTGACTCCTGCCAGGTAAGGAGCTCCACCCGGTAAGGAGCTCCACCAGGTAAGGAGCTCCACCAGGTAAGGAGCTCCACCAAGTAAGGAGCTCCACCAGGTAAGGAACCCCTAGTTCCCTTTACGCATAACAAAGCCCTTGGCATCTACTAAGTGCTCAATAGACTTGCTGAATGAACGCGTTCCAATACCCGACTCCAGCATCACTTCCTCTGACTCCCCTAAATAGAATAAGGACTCTATTCTCTGTGCTTTTAGAACTCATTGAAAGTGTCTTTGGCACAGTGGTTCACATCCAGGCATGATTTTTCCTCTCAGGGACATCTGACAATGTTTGAAGACATTTTTGAATGTTTGAAGACATTTTTGGTTGACATTTTTGGTTGGTCCATATATATATGGACCACAATTTGTTGCTTGTTGTCTAGTAGTAGCAGGTATTTCTGGATGGAGGCCAGGGATGTTGCTGAACCTTCCACACTACACAGAACAATTACTCACAGCAAGGAAATACCTGGCATCAAATATCAATAGTACTGAGGTTGAGAAACCCTGTTTAGCAGAACTCGTAGTTGGGAATAGTTGTCTTGGAGATGTCTGCCTTGATGTCAGTGACTACTCTAAATTATCTTTACATTCCCATTGTCTAGCATAATGTCTGGCATGCCCAAGATGCTCAGTGAATGCTGTATGAAATGAACGAAAGAAGAAAGGAATGATAGACTGCCAAAGTGCTAAGTATAGTGATCGTTCTCTAAGGAATTATGAAAAATAGAGATATGTCTTTTTTTTTAGAATATAAGCTCAAAGATATTGCCTAGTTTTGAGGAAATGGCATCTCTCCACTTTTCTACTCCAGGGAAATTTCTTTCCAATGGTGCATTGTTGCTTCCCACGTGATGAGAGAGGGCAGCGCAGGGTTAAGAAAAGACAGTACTCAATAATAGATTATAAACAGGCCCAAGGGACCCACAGTCTCAAGGACTGGACACTCCGAACCAGGCCTAGCATCAGCTTTTATTAGTTAGGTGGGGGAATAAAAGAGATAAAGCTTGTCAATCTCAAGATCTGTGAATCCCACACATCATAATAGGAAACTGATTCAAGCCAATCACTCTTGCCTGCAGGCAGCAGAACCATAAGTTTCAGGATGTATGTACTTCCCCAAGGGACAAAACCTATATGCATATGAATAGATGGAGAGCACATCATTGAATCTCTTCCCTTGCAGGTTTTGGGAAGGAATGTAGCCACAGAGGCAGAGGCTTTTCTTAGCGTGGGGCAGGTGGGGGGCGGCTGTGCCCACCTCTATGAGCCCCGTGGTTTCCCCTGTTGGTCCCCACTCGACTGTGCCTGGCTTGAGTTGTCCACCCCTGGGGAATCTGACTCGTCATTGGCTGACCAGCCATCTTTTTGGGGCCAAACAGGGAGACATAAGGTGCAAACACAAAGGTGAAGCAAAGTCCCTGAAAGGATCTGTCTCACAGACTCTCCTTTCTTTGGGGGCAGGTACGAGGAGACAGACGGGTAGGCTGCTGCGTGGCCACAGTGCATAACCTTACTAGCAGTGCCATGTTGGAAAGTACCTCCTGCCTTGGGAGAAGTAGCTTCCACCTCAGTGCACTTTCCTCTGCCTCTAAAAAAATCACACTGAGGATGACATTCTATTTTCATTCCAACTCTCAATGGCATGGTCTCTTTTTAACTGGTGCCAGCTAAAGCAAGTCAGAACACCCCATAAATAGGCCCCTTTGGGGAGCTTTTCGAAAGTGTTGTTTTGATACCTTCTCCATGTGTATACACTTGGACTCTAATCATTTGTCAGGAAAACCATTTGGAAACACATTTTGGAAGCCCCCCACATGATCCTGGCACCTTTTTTTTCTTGCGGATGGTAGTAGACTAAAATCGGTCTGTTTGTGACTTGACCGACACCTCTGACTAAATAGCTAGATGATGTTTAGAATAAGAACTCAAAACAAAATGGTCCACAAAGTCTGTGTTCCTCAGAAGCCCTAGTGGGAACCTCCTCTTTGCATTGCAGTAACTCTGTAGCCTTGTGTTTTGTTTGGAAATACTGCAAGCAAATATTGGACATAATTGGTGTTTGCCATATTGGAAACATGAGGGGTACGATTTTTATTTAAGATTTGTCTAACCAAGGATGTCTTCCCAGATGGATCACCCTGCTTTGCTGAACATCTGAGTTGAGGTTATCCTTATCAACCAAATACAAGCATGAACAATTCTGTTTAGACTCTCATAGAATTGACTTCACTCCAATATTCTACCCAATAGTCTTCTTGAAATGTGAATATATTACATGAAGACTATGCATTTAGCTTAATATAAAAATGTATGAAGCTCAATAAATATTTTTCACAGTAGCCTTTTGCTTTATTTAAAAAATTAAGAAACAATGATTACATATCACTCATATGAGGTGCACACACAGGTGGCGATTCCAGGAAGGAAAACACTAGGATTTATGTTCTAGCCAAGAGGCCTTAATCAGGAACAAGGGGCATAGATGCAAAGGCCGACACATGGAACGTGGCAGTAAATGACGGACAGATGTCCGTATTTAAGTGGTAGAGAAATGAGGAGTTCAAAAAATGAGGAAAATTTAAGTGTGGATTAAAGTTCTTAAAAACGCCCCATCAAAGAAGTAGAACAATAAATCCATTTTCATACCCTTTTCCATACCTCATGTTGCTTTGTTTCTCTATTCTGTACCCGCAGACCTGTCTTGTGTTGGGTTTATTCGTTGTGTGTCTTCTCTGTTCTCAGACAGTATCACCTATGGAGGGCAGAAGCCGTTACTGCTTATTGGCTTTCCATATCAGACTGCAGTGTCTGCTACAGAGATTTGGGTGGGTGTCAGCTGAAGAGAAAGTGATGACTGTCAGTGTTACTTTCTTATACACACTGGGCAAAAGTGCCCACGTAATGACATGGAAAAGAAAATGAGACACCACAGAACGTATTGTGCTCCAGTGTCAATGGAAAGGCACAGTCAACCACAGGAGAGCAGGCATGGCTCACTGCCGTTTAGTTCCTTTCTGCACTGTACCCAACCCAGTTGCTTTTGCGCCTTTTGGCGTTACAGAGGATGAAAATTTGACCTGTGTTCCCACTTAAAATAGTTTATTCAGTTTTATTCTCCCATTGAAATTCCTAAAATGACTAAGTTCAAAATAATTTAAAAGCCACATTAAAAATAAAATCAAAATCCGCAAGTCAATGCCTTCATCTCTCTTCACGGCCTAATTCACAACTTCTTTTGAGTCTGGAATTTACTCCAGGGCAACTCTGCAAATATTCCACATTTAATTGCAGTTTGTAGTTTGAAATCATTATTCATGTTCATGAATTGCATTGAATTTACACATAAATTTTACTTGTCTAATTTACTAATTACTAAGAAGGAGTAATGTGGCGGCATCATAATCTAGGAAAAACATCTCAAACGTTTTTGCACACGTTTTACATTTGGCATAACCTAAAACACATTTTCCCACAGAACTTTTTTTCTTAACTCTTAAGCCCCTGAGTATTTTAATGGAAACACAATACTTTTTATCTGGATTCATTTACATTCTCATTTACTCATCAGCATGGTGTTTTGTAAGAGATATTTAATATTCTCCAAGAGCTCTTTTTTCTTCTACACATTTCAAAGTTTTTCCTGCAGGAAACACTGTGTTCCAAGCCATAAATTGAGTCTGAATCCAGAGAACAGAGGTTGGGGAAGCCATAAATTCCAGTGAGTTCCAAGTGGTACTGATCTTAACTGCCCATTATCCACATAATGTGGTTACCAAAATGACAACTGACTATGCTGAGCAAAGGAGACTTAAGTCTGGCGGCATTGACTTTGAATCAGTGCTCATGCTTAGGAAAGAGTAACACGTCTCTTCGTTTTTACTTTGTCGGTTCTGGGATGGATTCTTCTTCAGGAAACAGGTGTCACAACTGAATGAGTCCTCTCTGGGAGTAATCAGCTTTCCAGAGTGACTTTGTCCTACTGGACGTGAAGGGCCAGTACTGAGAGTAAGCTACCTGTCTCAGTGGCCAAGGGACATGCCCACCCATGACCACTGAGTAATACCATAGCATACCTAACCATTTCTGCAAATAACTCAGCTCAGAGTTAACTCTGCCAAATTTCTTTTTTATAGAAAACATTAAAAACCAAGGCTAGTGATATATATGTGTATATATATTATATATATGATATATGATATATAATACACACACAAACATACACACACACACACATATAATTTACTTATTGGAAGGAGACCATGGCTTTCCTTGGAATTCAATGAAAAGTTGAAAATCCAGCTCCTTAAGACATATGGCCAAAGGGACAGTGTAAGGAGGCTGCTAGGAGGCCAGCATTGGGAGACGACCGGACAAATAGCAGAACACAAAGTACGACTGAGCAGATGCCCAGATATGATTCCTTAAATGACCACCCTCCCACCTAACTAATTGCTGGTTTGTTCTTTTTATTTTTCTCTTTAATGTGAAGATTGTGGCCTCCATTTTTATTTGGTTTTAAAAGTTACTTTATTCTTATAATTGATTATTTGTTTGTAGAATTGGCTATATTATTAGAGCTTCCAGATTTCACATCAAAAACTTACTATAACTTTCTGTACATAATATGTTCATGGCTTCTCCTGAGACTTTGGTTTCCTAAAATGAAGAAACAATGTCTATAACTGACCCACCCTGTTTATGAAGGGTGAGCCTCAGTGTATCGTAATATGGGTCCAAAAATTATCTTTCAGTCTGAATGCTTATAATTGTTGGACTTTTTCTCTGTGACAAGCACATCCTAACACCTGAGAAACTTGGCTCAAAGTGGATCAGATAGTTTCTGTCTTTCAAATATTTAGTTTTCAATCAGGAACAATTTTTGAAGTAATTGGGCAATATAATTTCCCCAAACATGTGCACATGAAGCCAGCACATAATTATTAGATAATTTAATAATCATAAATTTACATTTTTGTAAAAATTAATAGAATATATTTTAAAATTGCCAATAGTTTGTTTTGAATTACTTAAATTCATGTATTTTAAATACGGTAAATTTTTCTCTGGGATTTCCCAGTGGCCAGTGATGCTGAAGGCTCAGACTCGAGGTCTGTAATGAGTGAACCCAGAAGCTCTAAATGCTACCGACGCTCTGAGGCGAGGCCACGGAACCCGGACAGCAATGCTTCTCGGCCTCTCCAGGTAAAACGTACTCCTGGCAACATCAGCCCTTGTGAGAATCTTATCCTACATCTGAAAAAGAGATCTACTCAAGGGCTGCAAATAGAAGACAGCTTGATTACAGGCCTGTCCTCCAGTCCTGCTGTTTATGGGCACAGTTAGCCAACAGGGGTCCAAAGTGCTCATTCTTGGGCGTCATCAGGTCCATGCTCTTAAGGGTGACAAGTCCTTGCCGAGACAAAAGTCACTAATGTGTTTTTTCTCTTTTCTTGGATTTTACAGGGTCAAGAGAAAAACCTGTAAACAGCTTGGTTTAATCATCTGCCAAACACCTGGACCCAAGGGGAGGATATTTTATGGGCGACCCAAGGGAAAGCTTTACACACAAGGAGCAAACATACACTTCAGTGAGCACCTGCTCCTTAGGTGTACACAGCTTCAAACTTTTAAGTATCTAGGATGGCAACATTCAGAAGGAAACATGCATTAAGAGTAAATATATATGTTATTGGTAAAGGGCATTGAGGCGATAGAATATTTCATCTATTCCCAATATGGTGACACACCATCAACAAATCAACATGGGTCTGAAAGATCACACTTTAGTCAAATAAGAATTTGTATATTAAATGCTTTAAAATATGTTTCTCACCAATTATGACATTTTGCATAGAATCTTAAGAAAGATATTATGGTTTGAAAGAGCTTACTTTCGTAAAACAATAAGGATAAAGAGACTTTGGAGATAGAGCAGTACAACCCTTGTTTTACAAATGAAAGAGTTGAGAACTTGAAAATTGAGTTTCCCCAAATAGCAAAATTGTTATATGCAGAATTCAGTGCAGAACTGAATTTTATGACTTCAAGTATAGTCTTTTTCAAAGTTTATTTGGAATTAAAGTGTGAATTCTGATTTAAGGATTTATAAAAATAATTTCCAATTCCACTATCACATGCTGTCTGTGTACTCTGTGTACTGAGATTTCAGTAAGAGAATTTCTGCCCTAAACTATGTGTGACCTAAATAATAATACTGTGTTTCCCCGAAAATAAAACCTAGATGGACCATCAGCTCTAATGCATCTTTTGGAGCAAAAATTAATATAAGACCCAGTCTTATTTTACTATAATATATTATACATATATATATTATATACTATATATAGCATATACTATAACATATATACTATATATAGTATATAATATGATATAATATGATGATATAATATATAATATAATATAATATAATATAATATAATATAATATAATATAATATAATACAAGACTGGAAAGACGCATTAGAGCTGATTCTCTGGCTAGATCTTATTTTTGGGGAAACATGGTATGACTATCAGGATCCATCACTGATAGAAAGTGTGACTTCAGACACTATTTTGCATAAAATGTTATAAGTGAAATTTAATAGAGTTTTATATTGATTTCCATTTGCATAAAAGACTAATTAAATACTTGCATGACTAACCTTGGAAAAATGAAGCCATTTGTTTAATCTGTCTCTTTGTCTGTCTCAGGGGGAAAATAATCCCTACTTGTCACGACAGATGTGGAAATTCAATGAGATAACATGTGCAAGGCATCTAGAATTGTCTGTCACATTGCACCTACTCAGTGAATGCTAGTTTCCTTGAGGAATCACAGTCCTTGAGAAATATCAATATCCTTCTAATCTTTATGACTTCGGTACTTCAGCTCCTTTTTGAATGAAACAATGTAACCTCATTGATACACAAAGAGTCCAGGAATGAATTCTAGGACTGTGTCTGAAAATATACATATAGTTAGTTTTGACCTTTCTTTGGGGTTGTCGAAATGGCCACATGAGCTCAGACCTGCAGCCCTTTGTGTGCTAGCCTTTATGAGGCTGGCTTTCAATTTTGCTGGATAACAAATTCTCTGTGTTTCAGCTCTTCCTTCTAATACACACTGCACTGGACGGAATGGTGTCCCCCCCGAAGGCATAACCTCCTGCAACCTGTGAATGCGAACGACTTTATTTGGAAATAGGGTCTTTGCAGATGGCATCAAGTTAAGACTAGGTCGTGCTGCATTAGGGTGAACCCTAAATCCAATGAAACACAGAGGGAAGGTGGGATGTGTGAGGATGGAGACAGAGATTGGAGTTATTCTGTCACAAACCAAGGAATAAATGGCACTGCTGAGTCCTTGACTTAAGACTTTAGTTTCTAGAATGGTGAGAGGATACATTTCTGTTGTTTTAAGCATCCAGTTTGTGGTAATTTGTTTCAGCAACCCCAGGAAACTAATACAGTAGTTCCCCCTTATCTGCAAGGGATATGTTTCAAGTCCCCCAGTGGAGGCCTGAAACCACAGATACTACCAAATCTGATATCTACTATGTTTTTTCCTATACATGTGTACCTATGATAAAGTTTAATTTATAAATTAGACACAGTAAGAAATTAACAACTAGTAGTAAAATAGAACAATTATAACAACATACTATAATAAAAATTATGCGAACGTGGTCTCTCTTTCAAAATGTCTTATTGTACTGTACTCTCCCTTCTTGTGATGCAGTGAAATGATAAAATTACTTATTAAGTGGAGAACTTTCACCTTCTCACTTAAAGGAAGCACTTCATGGTGTCCCTGATGTGTATCCTAATTGCCAGCATCACTACTCTTGGGGGCATTGTTAAGTAAAATAAGGGTTACACACGCACTGGGGTACTGCAATAGTTGATCTGATAAGCCAAATGGCTAGTAAGTGACTAATAGGTGGGAATCGTCTACCAAGTGGAGACACTAGACAAAGGGATGACTGATGTCCAGGGCGGGACAGAACAGGACCGCACAGATTTTATCATGGTACTCAGAGCAGATGAAATTTAAAATTTATGAATTATTTATTTCTGGAATTTTCCATTTAATATTTTTGGACCACAGTTGATTGCAGGTAACTGAAACCAAGGAAAACGAAAGCACAGATAAGGGGGAGGAACCTACTGTACACCTGTTCATACAAAGGTCACGTGCTTTGCACTGATTATGTAGACCATCCTCTGCATTGTACCAGTTAGACTGTAATTTCTTTAGTCATCCTCATTTTGGCCTAAATATAGGAGTTGGATTTCTGTAATCTACAACATTCCTGTTATTTCCTTCAGAAAAATAATTTGGAAAAATGAGGTCACCTCTAGTACTTTTCCAGAGTCCAGGCTTAGTTTCTCTCATTGAACCTCAACAATCAGGCCCTCTCTGAGATCAGATAGGTTTTCAGTTTTAATGAAGCAGAGAACTGCAAAATCCAGAAGGCCTTGGAGAAATATCATTAGTGAGCACCCTTGACAACTGGGAATTTCAGGCAAGAAAACATTTATGGTTAATTGACCTTGCGGATAATAAAGTGGGTTTTAAGATTTGGAACTTGCCTATTTGAGCTTCCCCACTGACTCTGTTTTATAGCTGTTGCACATAGGACATGATGTGTGTGGTGCGTTTCTATTCACCGAAGCATTTACTCCCATGGTATTTTTCAGTAAATGTTGTACTAAGCGTGTATGTGCAGATGTACGTAAGAGTCTGGCTTCATGCATACAGTGTTATATTGGAATACAAAGAGCGGTATATTAAAATATAAATAAACTTTCTGAGAATTTACTGGAAGTAAAAAAAGTATACATACATAAACATATAAATATTAATCAATATATTCCATTTGACTCTTCCATTCCAGTTTTCATTCTATTAATAGACTACTGCAATGATCTTCAAATTGGGCCTCTCTATCTTTCTCATCCAAACTTTTAACAAATCCTTTTAACAAACAGATCCATGTGCAGCCCTGAGCTGGAATGAAAGTTACAAAAAATGAAGGTAAGACTTCTTTCTTTGACAACTCCTGTTTCCATAATGAACACACACAATTTTAAGAGAAAGTGTAAATATAAAGGACATTGGTTAGATAAATTAATTTTTATTGAGAGAGTCAGATCAGTCTTCAGGGGCAGTACTTCACAGGACTTCACTTTCATGGCTCCAGGCTTTCCCAGTCTTACTCCCTCTGTCTCCCTCATCCCCACTGCCAGCCAGTGCTTTAAAACAGCTTGGCATCACCTCCTGCAGGAAGGGTTCTGTCTTTCCCTCAGCTACAGGTATCCTCCTGGTTTCCAAGTTGCCATTTCTATCGTGATGTGCGTGATAGGTTGTGTTACACTTCCCACATATTTACAGCCCTCACAACAATGCTCACCCTGTGATCCCTCCCTGGTACTCAGTGCCATCAGACATGGACAGTGACTTCCTCAGATCCAGGAAATGGGAGAGGGAATGACCCAGCACTTCCGTGCAGAAGTTTTAAGGGACTCCATGTGGTTCTGCCACGAGGCCAAAATATCTCAGAAGGTGCTGCTTCTTCTTCCTGTTTCCAGGAATGTTGGCAAGCATGGAGCTGAAATGCAGGTGACTCAGAGAACACGTTGAAAGCCACTGAGGACTTACGGTTGTATTATCAAAATGTAGTCGATTGTAAGATGATTTACAACAGGTTCAATATTCTGTCTTAAATCATCAATGCTTGTATATGTGTCTTTTCTTCCCAATTAGTCTGAGCTCCCTGTAGAATCTGTGTGTAGTGCATCCTTGAATTTATTCAGCAATTCCTTATTAAACAACTATTGACTCAATTAATCAATAAGTGAATAATTTTAGGAAGTGTGTGTGTGTGTGTGAGATAAACTGGCATAGACATGCAGTGTGGGAACAGGCAGGTTGTGAGGAAGAGTGTAAGAACCAGTTTAACTTCTAGTTCTAGTTAGGCTTCACTCTTTATCCTAATGCTCCCTGCCTGCTGGATTACATTATCAATTAGCCAGTTGCATATATATATTTTTTCATCTAGAGATTCATATAACATTTTTTAAGGTAAAGAACAGAATTTATTTTGAGAATAGAGATTATGAAAGGGTATAACCTAAAGGTTGGCTTGACAAAGTGACATATCAGGATAAAGATATATTAATATAACTTGATATAATAAAATAACAGATGTGGTGAAGATTCTGGGGAGTAGCCCAACCTGCATGCCTCTACAAGAGTACCTGGGAAGTGACAGGAGGTAGATGACCCAGACTATTCACTGGGTCTCCTTGGAGCAATGGTATAGACCGGTGCTTGTTCAAATTTAATGCGCTCATTAAAATGAAGATTCTCATAGGGTGGGTTAATTGGAAGGCACTGAGATAAAACACTTGTCACAAGCTCTTAGCTACTGCTGCTGGCTTTGGACCACACTTTTAGTATCTAAGTGTTGAAGGCTTTTGAATTGAGTCAGCCATGGAGCAATATGGTTGATATCTTCCAGCAAATGGAAAAGCAGACGAAATTAGTCCCAATGCCTGATGGAGTGTGGGACACAACTAACCTTTATAACATTGGGGAAAATAGGTGTCCCTGTACCTTTATCAAAGTCAGAAAGGAAGTACTTTGCATGTGCTGCATAGTGGACATTATAGCCAAGAAGTTAAAAGCATTAGGACTGGAGACAGTCTTGCGTTCAAATTTTAGCTCCTAAATCTAATGGCTGTGGTAATCTTGAGCAGTTTCTCAATCTCCCTGAACATCCATTTCTTAGTCTGTAAAAAAGAAATGATATCAAAGTAGTCCAGATACTGGAAAGAAGTGAGTCCTCCTATAACTGGGTAGCAGGATCAAAATGTTAAAAGAGAAGGGGGCAAGACGGCAGAGTAAGTAAATGCTGTATTTGCGTCCTCCCATGACCACATTAAAATTGTAACTAAATTGTAGAACAACCACCCTGGAGAACCATCTGAAGACTAGTTGAACATAAGTACTATAACTAAAGCTAGAACGAAAAAGCCATATTGAAACTGGTAGGAGAGGTGGAGACACTAAATGGGCTGGTCATACACCCAAGTGTGGTGGTTGAGAATGGGGAGGGATATACCAGTTGAAGTGGTCCTCCCTGAAGAGTGAGGGGTCCCAGTTCCACACTGGGCTCCCCAGCCTAAAGCACCAGTGCCAGGAAGAGGAGCAACCACACATCTGGCTGTGAAAATCAGCAGGGATTTGGTCAGCTTGGGTGAAATAGGGAGCTGCTAGAAACCCAAGCATCCTCTTAAAGGGCCAGAACATAGACTCACTTATTCACAGGCACCCACCCTGGGCTCTCGCAGAGGGACAGTGACTCGGGAAGCACCAGAGACAAATAGGGAGAGAGTGAGTTGTTTGACTTCAGGGCAAGGACTAGAGACACAGTTGCCATCTTCCCTGTGTAGAACCTTCCTTCTGTGCAGCTTGCAGGGGGACACCACTTTAAATGTGTTGAGCACACCCTCTACACATCCAAATCTGAATCTGTATTGCCCTGGTGAAATATACTCACTCCACCTTGGTGACTCCCTGGCACCCCACCATACACAATCCGCATACTGCTGGAGACACTTTCCACCAGTGGCAGCCAGCCCTGTTCTGCATACCACAAGAGGCTCTCTCAGCAGCAAACAGCTGGCCTCAATTCATGCACTACCAGTGGTACTTTTGCTGCCAGCAGCCAGCCTCAGCCTGCACTATGGTCTTTCTTAGACAACTCTTGGGGGTCAGTGAGCCCCAGCTGGGTGGTGGTTGGCCTTAGTGTGCTCTGAACCTTTCACTGAGTAGCTTCAGGCTCATCAATGGCACAAAACCTGAATTTGCGTTAACATGGTGAACACCTGCCCCATCCTGGTGACTTCTGCCTCACCCAACTTGTGTACTACATGAGGCTCTACCAGCAGTTGAGACTTATGGGTAGCTGGAAGGTGGAAGCTGGCCTTAGGGTGCCCTGGGATTTTTGTGAAGCTATTCCAGGCTCAGTACTGGTGGTAGCCATCCTCGGTTCACAGCGTTGTCTCTCCCACATGCCTCCAGGTCCAGCACAGGCAATGACCAACTGTGAATTGCTTTGTAGTCTCTACCAGGTAGACCCAAGCTGGTCACAGACAGCAGCTGACCTTGGCCTAAACAGAAGTCCCTCCTAACTGGAGGTTAGATTCAGACCACAGCAGAGCACCACCTAATTAGCCCAACAAGTGGCACATCCAAAGGGTGACCTCAGCAGACACCAGAGTGCACTGGGGCAAATCCTGCTTTACAAGGTAAGACCCCCTGCACAGCAGCCCAGAAGCTGTGGGTGTGGCCAAACTCCAGAACCAGTCAGCTTGAGGATCAATCCCACTCACTGACATGCCAACACCAATCAAGCTCAACTACAACAGGAGAGCACATACACCCCATACAAAGGAAACTGCTGGAGCCCAGTGCAGGAGACCAGGGACACTGCCACTGGGCCCCACAGGGAACCACTACATAAAGCCACCCAGCCAAGACTGGGATAGAGCAGATCTACCTAAGACATAGAAACAAACACAGAGAAGCAGCCAATGTGAGAAAACAAAGAAATATTTCCAAACAAAAGAACAGGAGAAAACTCCAGAAAAAGAACTAAATGAAATGAAGGCAAACAACCTACCAGAGTTAGAGGTCAAAACACTGGTTATAAGGATGCTTGAGGAACTTAGTGAGAACTTCAACAAAAAGATAATAAGCATAAAAAAGGACATAGAAACCATAAAAAAAGACCAGTCCAGTATGAAGAATACAATAACTGAAGTGAAGAATACACTAGAATGAATCACCAGTAGATTAGATAAAGCAGAGGATTGAATCAGTGATTTGGAAGACAAGGTAGCAGAAAGCAACCAATCAAACAACAAAAAGGAAAAGGAATAAAAAAAAAGACAGTTTAAGGGATGTCTGGGACATCAACCATAATATTCACATATAGGGGCACCAGAAGGAGAAGAGAGAGAGCAGAGCAAGGGATTGGGAAACTATTTGAAGAAATAATGACTGAAAACTTTCCTAACCTTAGCCCAGGAAGCAAGCACAGAGAGTCCCAAACAAGATGAATCCAAAGATGCCCACACCAAAACCACATCATAATTAAAATGGCAAAGGCTAAAGACAGAGAGAATCTTAAAAGCAGATAGTTACTTGAAAGGCAGTTCCCATAGTTTGTCAATTGATTTCTCAACAGAAACTTGGCAGACCAGAATGGATTGGCACAAAATATTCAAAGTGATGAAAAGCAAGGACCAACAACCAAGTCTACTCTTCCCAGCAAGGCTATCATTTAAAACTGAAGGAAGAGCTCTCGCTGTGTTGCCTGGCGCCTGCACCACCTGCACCTCCTAGCGTCTCCTCTCCCAGTCCACACCCAGGGAACCAGAGCGAGAAGCGAGGACTATGTTCCAAGTCAAGCTGACCGCCCTCGACTACCACAAGCCTACTGGCTTTAAGTACAAAAATGAAACAGAATTTAGAAACTTTATTGTTTGGCTTGAAGACGGGAAAATCAGACACTACAAGATTGAAGACAGAGGTAATTTAAGAAACATACACAGCAGTGACTGGCCCAAATTCTTTGAAAATTATCTCAAAGATGTTAATTGTCCTTTCAAGATTCAAGATAGACAGGAAGCAATTGACTGGCTTCTTGGTTTGGCTGTTAGATTTGAATATGGAGATTATGCTGAAAAATGTAAAAAAAAAAAAAAAGTAAGGACCTGGTACCTGATAACACAGAAAATGCTGACAATGCAGGTAAAAATGCAGAGCCATTGACCAATTTGGATGTAAGTAATCCTGATTTCAAGCCTGGTGTCATGGCATTGTCTGACCTTCTTCAGATGCAGCGTCATGATGATGACCTGGTAACGCTTAAGGCAATTCGCATTTTGGTGTAGGAGTGCCTGACACAGGGTGCAGTTGCTAAAGCAAATCAAACAAAAGAGGGCTTTCTGTTGCTTTACATAAGCATATTCTTGATTTTGACACAGGGGGCACAATTTTTAAAAAAAAATAATTTGTTATTTATTCCAAGTGTACAATGGGCTACAACACAGCCATTAAAAGATTGAGGAAACACTCCTTATATGATGAGCCAGATATCCTTTGTTTTCTCCTCTAATCCAATGGTTGGCAAACTACAACTTGCAAGTCAAATCTGAACCCCTGACTCATTTTATAAACAAAGTTTTTTTTTGTTTTTTTTCTAATTTATTAGTTTCAGGTGTACAAGACAAGGTAATACTTAGACGTTCATCATTTATATCCCTCACACTGTGAACTCCCCTCCCCCCATCCACTATCCCTCCGACCTCACACTAAGCCATCACATTATATATATAAAATTATAGTTGGCATTCATTAATGTTTAGCTTCTGGTGTACAGTGCCATGATCAGGCATCCACAGTATCCCTGAGGTGGAGGAGACACAATTCTTAATGAAGCTGCTCAAATCCTGCGATTGCTGCATAAAGAAGAGATCAGAGAGCTACAGACAAAAATTAACGAAGCCAGAGTAGCTGTTCAAGCAATTATTGCTGATCCAAAGGCCGACCACAGACTGGGGAAAGTTGGAAGATGAACATTTTAGGATTTCAGCCTCTTACCTACTTAGTACAATTGGGAACCACGCATGCTCTGGCATGTGTTTGGAAATCAAATATCACATTTTTGAGGGAAGAATCATAGAAAATTGACTATGTTCTAGAGATTTATCATCATTGCTTTTTCTTTAATAAAGTTTGGAAAAGTGAAAAGAAAAAAAACCTGAAGGAAAGATAAATTGCTTCCAAGAAAATAAAAAGCTAATGGAGTTCATCACCACCAAACCAGTATTACAAGAAATTTTAAAGGGACTTCTTGAAAAAGGAGAGGGGAGAAGATAAATATGAATAATACAATGGCAACAACTATGTATCTATCAAAAACACTTTAAATGTAAATGGATTAAATGCTCCAATCAAAAGAAACAGCATAGTTGAATGGATAAAAAAAATAAGACCCATACATATGCTGTCTACAAGAGACCCACTTCAGATTGAAAGACACACACAGACTTAAATGAAAAAGATTTTTCATGGGAATGAAAATGTTAAAAAACAAAAAACAAAAAACAAACAAAAAATACTGGGGGTAGCAATACTTACATATATCAGACAAAATACATTTAAAACAAAGGCTACAATAAGAGACAAAAAATGACATTACATAATGATAAAAAATCACAAACAAGACAATATAACCCATGTAAACATTTATGCACCCAACATAGGAGCACCTAAATATATAAAGCAAATGTTGACCAACATAAAGTAATACAGTCATAGTAGGGGACTTTAACACCCCACTGACACCAATGGACAGATCTACCAGAAAGAAAATCAACAAGGAAACAGCAGCCTTAAATGATACACTAGGCCAGACGGATTTAACTGATATTTTTAGAGCATTTCACCTCAAAGCAGTAGAATACATATTCTTTGCAAGTGCACATGGAACATTTACCAAAATAGACCACATGATAGGCTACAAAACAGGTGTTAATAAACTTAAGAAGACTGAATTCATATCAAGTATCTTTTCTGACCACAGTGGCATGAAACTAGAAATCAATTACAAGAAAAAAACTGAAAAACACACAAGCTCATGGAGGCTAAATATCATGCTATTAAATAATGAATGGGTTAACAATGAGATCAAGGAAGAAATTTGAAGTACCTAGTGAAAAATAAATGTGAAAACACAACCACCCAAAATCTATGAAACACGGAAAAAGCAGTCCTAAGAGGGAAATTTATAGCAATATAGGCCTACCTCAAGAAACAAGAAAAATCTCAATCTAACTTTACACTTAAGGGAACTGGAGAGAGCATGCAAACAAAGCCCAAAGAGTATACATGGAAGGAAATAATAAAGATGAGAGTAGAAATAAACAAAATAGTCTAAAACACAATACAAAAGTTTAGTAAACTCAAGAGTTCACTCTTTGAAAAGAGAAACAAGTTTGATAAACTTTTAACTAGACTCATCAAGAAAAAGAGAGGACCCAAATAAATAAAATCAGAGTGAAAGAGAAGTAACAACAGAAATACAAAGGATTGTAAGAAAATATTATGAAAAATTATATGCCAACAAATTGGACAATCTGGAAAAAAATGTACAAATTCTTAGAAACATATGAGGTGTGGTCAAAGATTATGGTGAATGTTTAAATAAAAAAATTATTACAGTAAAAGACACATTACCGTTAATCTCCCTCAAAACACTCTCCCTTGCTTTGAACACACTTATCCCATCGTTCTTGCCACTTTCTGAAGCAGTTCTGGAAGTCCTCTTTCATGAATCCTATTCTTTCATGAGTCTTTCATGAGTTCTATTTCATCCTCCATCATGACAACACTCTTTGTCACACATTGCTTCTGGTATGGCAATTTCTGTCAAATAAAAATATTATGGTGTGTTCTCCTCCACTTTATTCACCGGATCTGGCACTGTGTGACTTCTGGCTCTTGTCCAAAGTTAACATGACCATGAAAGGTAAACATTTTTAATCGATTCAGGACATCGAGGCAGCCATGACAGTGCAACTAAGGACATTCACGAAAGAGAACTTCCAGAACTGCTTCAGAAAGTGGCAAGAATGATGGGATACGTGTGTTTGAAGTGAGGGGGAGTATTTTGAGGAGGATTAATGGCAATGTATCTTTTACTGTAATAAATTTTTTCATTTAAACATTCACTATATTTTCAGATCACACCTCACACAATCTTCCCAGACTGATTCAAGAAGAAACAGAAAATCTGAAGAGACTGATCACTAGAAATGAAAGCAAATCAGTAATCAAAAAACTCCCAACAAACAAAAGTCCTGGACTGGATGGCTTCACAGGTGAATTTTAGCAAACATTCAAAAGGGAATTAATACTTACCCTTCTCAAACTATTCCAAAAAATTCAAGTGAGGAAATTCTCCCAAGCTCATTTTACAAGGCCAGCATTATCCTAATTCCAAAACCAGACAAAGACATTAAAAAAGAAAAAGAAAATTGTAGGCCGGTATCCTTGATGAACATAGATGCAAAAATTCTCAACCAAATTTTAGCAAACTGAATTCGACAATACATTAAAAATATCAGACACCATGATGAAGTGGGATGTATTTCTGGGATGCAAGTTTGTTTTAATATATACAAATTAATTAATGTGATACATCACATAAACAAAACAAAAGATAAAATCCACATGAGGCTATGGCACAGGCACGGGGTCCACCTCTGGACCTATGGGGTGGAGGGAAAATTTGGTCCTCCAACACCCACCCCTGTTACCCGACCCCCACACTCCCCTGCATCAGGCACAAGAGAAGGCTGGTGGGAGTCAAGCACAAGCCAGAAGTGCTGCAGGCAGGGCTCTGCATGGCACGTGAACTCCAAGAAGGTCAGCTCAGCCTCGGTGCAGAAATGTCTTTCCTCCAGGATCCCAGTTTCTTCCCATGGGAATGTGGTGATTGGTGGGGGGCTTTGGGGGCTGCTACCCTGACATTTCTCCTGGCCAACACAGACATATTTCTGTCCAAGCCCCAGCAAGTGACCCTAGGGTATCTGGAGGAAATAGACCTGAAAACACTGGAGAAGAATCCAAGAGCTTTCAAAGCAATGGAACTCTGGGAAAAGGATGGAGCTGTGATTATGGCGGTGCAGAGTCCAGGCTGTTGATTTTCTCTGTTGAGAGGAGGCTGCAGACCTGTCCTCCCTGAAGCCCAAGTTGGATGAGATGGGTGTTCCCTCTATGCAGTGGTGAAGGAACAGATCAAGACTGAAGTGAAAGACTTCCGGGCTTATTTCAAAGGAGAAATCTTCCTGGGATGAAAAGAAAAAAACTCTACAGTCCCCAAAGGCAGAAGATGATGTTTATGGGATTTTTCTGGCTGGGTGTCTGGAAAGACTTCTTCCAGGCCCTGAGGAGAGGCTTCTCTGGAAACCTGGAAAGTGAAGGCTTCATCCTTGGGGGAGTTTCCGGGCTAGGATCAGGAAAGCAGGCATTCTTCTTGAGCACTGAGAAAAAGAATGTGGAGGTAAGATAAACCCAGTTTCTGTTCTGGAAGCTGCTAGGAAGATCAAACCACAGACTTCAGCCTCAGAGAAAATAATAATTGTGTGAAACTTCCCAGCTCAGGGATAACTAGGGGTTCTCACCTGTGTTCACAGGAAGGTATGTTTCTACTCACATCCCTAAAGAGTTAGAAACCCACTAATGCCATGTTCTCAGTATAGATCATTAATGTATTGTAACATTGTACTCTGTTTAGGATCAATAAGACAAAACAGCCTCCAAACAAGATTGATAAAAATCTAAGAAAGGAGTGAGGGTTATTTCAGCTAAAATCTGGAAAATATGAGGCTCCAAGTGGACCTCATTACAAACATATATGGTGTTTGAGTGCTCTTATTGGAAATGAGTTTTATTTTCATGTCTTTACAAATCTAAAAAAAGATAATTATTGACTCGAAGATTAACAAGGTTTTTGGCTTGTGTGTTTTTTATTAATGACTTGTTATATAATAGTTAAGTAATATTAATATTAAGGAACTGACGTGCTCTGCATGGCATGATAAAGGTAGATTATAAAATGAAAATGAGAAACAAAACAAAACAAAAACCAATATTAATAGATGCAGAATAATATTTGACCAAATTCAGCATGCATTTATGATAAAAACTCTCAGCAAAGTGGGAATAGAGGAAACATAGCTCAACATAATAAAGGCCATATATGACAAACCCACAGCTAACATACTCAACAGGGAAATGATAAAAGCATTCTCCTTAAAATCAGCAACAAGACAAAGATGCCCACTTTCACCTTTATTCAACATAGTGTTGGAAGTTCTAGCCACAGCAATTAGACAAGAAATAAAAGGTATCCAAATTGGGAAGTTGGATTGATACCATACTAAGGTCTGGCTGCCTGCCGCTTGAAAAAAGTTAAAATCGAGGGACAAGGTTGGTGGAAAGAAAAGCAGGTTTACTCAGAATGCTGGCATTCTGGGAGGATGACAGACCCCTGTCCAAAGGGCATCTCCCTATTCCTAGACTGGTCAGAAGGTTTTATAGGTATACAAGAACGACAACAAAGGAAAGGGGGAGTTGGTCAGGCAGGTCTGAGGGCTGACATCACTTCCTGGGGTCTGGTCTGTTTTAAGATAATGTTATCTCCGGACTCCAGACTAGACCACAACGGCCTGGAGTTATATGCATCACCGGTAAAAATTGTATGGGAGTTGCAAAATGGATTCTGGTGTCTGGGTACCTGAGGATTAAGAAATTTCCCTTTCCAGGTTAGTATTCTGCTGGTTAAATAGATTAACGAGGTATGTGTAGACTTAGGAAAGGGAACAAAACAGAGTTTTAAAGTGAATTAGTGAGGGGATAAACAAAGAAAAAACAGCTGAATATGAGGGTAGATCTAACTGCAAACTATCTAAGTCTAATGATAACTGGCTAGATAGTGAGCTATGCGGTGAGTCAAACTGCAAACTAGCTAAGTCTATGTTATTGATTTACTGAATTTTACCCTTATAGGATAATTTGTTTATTTTTAAAATAGTAATTAAAAGAAAAGAAATAGGACAATTCCTAGTATAGTTTTGACTTGAGTGTGAATACAAGAGATATCATGTACCAAAATGAATATCAGGGAGATCCCCACTTGCAATATTTGCAGAAATTTTTTTCATAAATTCATTACCTGAATTTTAAATCTTTTCACTGACTTTAAATAAAACAAGAATTGAGAACGGAGAAGATGAAAGGACTTGAGAAAAGATCTCTTTGTAAAAGCTGATGCAGTGCCATGGGCATCCCCTCCCAGAGGGTATGAGGAGTAGGGATGGGGTGCTACAACCTTCATTATAAGCCAGTGAGAGGATTCTCACTAACCAGAGAGCTACCAAGTGTCCCCTGCATTTGGGAGACACAGAGGACTTGAGTTTGATAACTAAAACATTAAGTCAGCCTGTCATGACAAGATGTAGGTTAGCTGTGATGAAGCTTGCCTGCTCCCACACTTGTTGGATCAAGGAATACTTGTTTGTTCCTCATAAAGCAGAGTCGGGAGAGAGAGACAGCCAGATGCACTGATAGAGAGATTGATGCCAGGCATGTGGTTATCCGGGCGCCGTCCATAAGAAAGTGAAGAAACCCAACAGTAAGAAGCTGCAAGATTTCTATTTGGAAAAGAATGTACCTTTCAGGATCAAGGTAACAGCACAGTTGAATTCCTTGGTGATGGAATCTCCAGAGAACAAAGAAAATGTCAACAAGGAAATGAATAAACCTTATTTTCTGCCAGCCCTAAGGGTGCAATGTCAGCCCTCATCACTACCTGTCAGTGGGCCTTTTATCTCCTCTTTCCACTTCATCCTCTGCCTGTTCTGACCTGATCAAACAACATGTAGCAAGTGCTGGACAGTGGGGAAGGAAGAGTCAGTAAGAGAAAGAAGAATTTACCTACAACCTTCTTCAAGACCGCAGCTCTCAAGATGAGGAAGGGAAATATGACATTAAAGAAAGTTTGATGTTTTAACTGAATCTTGCTCTGGACATCTTGACTTCAAAGTCAAAACTTTTTAAAGTATTATTTAAGACCTATGACCTGTCTATTACCTAGGAGTAAGCAGGAAATTCTTGGGCCTACTGGAGTTGTCATATAGGGGCAATGGAAGGTAACTTTAAATAATTATAATGAGATAGTGGAACAGAACTACAATCATAATATTAAGTTGTATTTTGATTATATCATAGTTGTGCTTCTTCAAATGCCAGTTAAATCTATCTTGGCAACAGAAGCAAAGGACCAACATGCAAGGCCTGCCACATGAAGAGAAGCACTTGTTGGGGGAAGTGTGATTCTGTAATGCCTATTGAAGATGGGGTTTGAGCCACTTCAGGTGCCCCATGGAAACAGCCTTCTTGAGAAACTAAGGAGTCTGTAGATTTGTGGAGGGGGAACTCAGGCACCTAAAAGTGATTGTTTTTACCCAAAAAAGGAGCCTGGAGAGCACCAGTGGTATTTTCATTGCCATTGTATATGTTAATATTAAGCCTCAACTGTCTGTCTTCTTGTCCTTTTTCCCAGTCTGAAGATGGGGAGAGCTGATGAAGGAAGTCTTTCCAAAATCTTAGAATAAAAACATTGTTTGAATTCCAAATTGATGATACAATTTCACCAGTAGTTTTAATAACTGATTCAATTTATCACAGGGCAAGTCAACAAGAAAATGATTGAGATACAGAGCCACTGTTTCCTGAGTTATCTGGAAAACTACCTGAATTCCTTTCTCCTTCCCTTTTGCTCACAGGGGCAGCAGTTCAGCCAGACTTCCTAACCAAGTTCCTTCCTCACCCCTCACTGACCAACATTTCCAGAGAGCTGCTCAATTGTGGTATCTTATTTCTTGTCTCTACTTTCCCCAGACAGCCTTTTCTTCTGACTTATATCAGGGAGAAAGGAGTAAAGAAAAATTTGGCCAAATAATGAAGGAGGTTCTGTTATATACTTGACCTGATACAAGACAAAAGAGAAAATAAATCTGATGAAGCTGCTAGAAGTAAGGCATTTCAGATTCTACCCTACATTTCCTGACCATGGAAAGGGGTTGTAGGATCTTCTACATTGAAATGTGTGATGATTGCCAATCCATCGTGTCTGTGTGTTGCAGCACCAGAGGGTCACAATGCAGGCTTACTCCCTTACACAGCACACTGTGGCAGGAAGAGCACAGCTTTGAAATTGGCACACTCATGCTTGAATCCAGTTCTGACAGCTGTTAGATTTTGTACATTCATGCACTCAGCCATGTATTACTACAGCACACTTTCCTGAAGTTCTTTCTATGTGTGGACTGCAGGGGCATGCTGGAACCACATTGCTCCAACAGATGAATGTCTGCCCTCAGCCAACTCTTAGAATAACATGGGAAATGGACACTGAAACAAAAATAGATTGCAGTGTGGCTAGCACAAAGATGGAGCTATGTGGAAGTCTTCCTGTTACCCACATGGGGAACGAATGCCCTTCACTGAGGCATAAGTAGAGGTTGAATTCAAGCTTACTGGTTAGATTTTAGGCTGATTGAACACTGGGTGTGTGTTAATTCACAGAGGATTGGAAAGTCATGGTGCATTTGAAGGAGTGTGCATTTTTCTTTAGCACAGAGTAGTAGTGGGAAAAGGTGGGAGGTAAGGGTGGAAAGGCAGACAGGGGCCAAATTCTGGGATCATGGAGGGCCTTATATGCCATGCTAAGGAGTTTATATTTTACCTTACATACAATAAGAACCACTAGAGTTTTGTGCTAGGGAAGACCATGATAATATTTATGTTTTAGAACTATTTCCCTGCAGGAAGTATTTGAAGAGAGAGATTGAATCCAAGAGGAAAGTTAGGATATTATTTATTCCAAGAGTTCAGGTGAAAGGAAAAGTAAGAATGGAGAGGAGATGTCTGAAGTTGGATCCCCAGAGAAGCAGATCTGGAGATAAGGATTTGAGTGCAAGTAGTTTACTTGGAAGAAAACAGAAATAGGGTAATAAGCTTTGGAAGTGGCAGAAAGAAGGAAGCCAAGAATGGATGCAAAAATGATCAGATTGCCACTTTGGAGTTAAGGGTGAATTCTACTGGGAACCTGTACAGAGTGTGTCAATAGGTGTCCCATCCAAGGGGTGTGGAAGTGGGAGTAATAATCCACTAAGTCCCATCGAACATTGTTTGGGACCTTTTCTAAGGCATTAGCTCCCTGACTGTTTAGGCCTGCTTTACACATATTCACAGAAAAGGCTTGTGAGATACATATTAGGTTGGTGCAAAAGTAATTGTGGTTTTTGAGATTATTTTTAACCTTTTAAACCGCAATTACTTTTGCACCAACCTAATAGATAACTTCAGGCAGGGAATTGTGGGTGTTTGAAATCAGAAACCTTTGTATATGCTTAGAAATTATGAGTATCAAGGAGACACAGGTAGGGTGCCTACAGTGCCTGCTCTAGGAAGTGAGAAGTTAAGAGGCAGAATGAATTAAAGGGTTGGACATAGAGGATAAAGAAGAGGGAATAGTCTAATCTCTAATCTTCTCATAGGAATAACCAGAAAAAAATTAACAAGTCCTGATTAAGAGTAAGAAGTGGTAAAGGAATGAGGATAAAAAAGTAAATTTGGAAAGTTTCTTAAGCCCTTTGAGTTTTAAGTTTTGTTTTTGAAATACAAGAATACCTATGTTATGGTGTTGGTGTACATAGTAATTGAGCTAATGTTTATAAAAACCTAATTCAGTACCTAGCATAAAAGTAAGGTTTAATAATAAGTAATATTTACTCTTTGCTTACTATGTGAGGAGAAACAATTTTACATATTTTATGTGTATTATTTCATTTAATGTACAGAAGTCTATGGTACCATTATTATTCCCATTTATCAGATGAGGAAACTGACACAGAGTGGTTAAGTGGTTATTATGGCAACACACTGTGTTTTGCAAAAACAATGATAATAGAAAGTTCTAAAAATTTGCTAATTTTCTAATCCATTCACCTATCCATTCATGCAGCCATTAATCCTTGATTCATCAAACATTTACTGAGTGCCAAATATGCACCTAGCATTTCTTGGCACCTGAAATTTTGCCACTGTTGAAGTTCTCCCTCATATAACAATATAGTAGAGGTATCCTTTCTCTATATACTAGTTCTTGAAGATAGCTATCAAGTATCTGGTAAAGTGTGGCATAAGGAAGAAAATGAGTGCATCATGATTGTACATATAGCTATCTCTTTGCTCAATAATTTCATCCTCATAATATCATTTGTTCCTCTCAATATGAAGAAATAGTCTCATTTTAAAGACTGATAATTATTATATTAAGTTCCCCCCCAAACAGATTCTAAGACAGAAATTTAAGTGCAGTTTATTTACTTGGGAGTGCTCTTGGAAACAACACCTGTAAAGGAATGAGGGAGGAAGATTGGCAGAGGGACAAATTGACCAACAATGCAACAGAGGCTTCAGTTAATCCTATAGGGAGTTTCTGAAGCTAGATAATTTTTCAGAGATATTCTGCATGGAAGTGAGGGGGTATGGCCAACTAGTAGGATACAAGGTTAATGTACAAAATTCAATTGTTTTCCTATACACCAGCAATGAGCAAGAGGAATTTGAAATTAGAACACAATAAAATTTACATTAGCACTCTGTAAAATGAAATACTAAGGTATAAATCTAACAAATTACATACACGTTCTATATAAGGACAATCACAAAACTCTGATGAATGAAATCAAAGGGGAACTAAATAAATGAAGAGATATTCCATGTTCATGGATAGGAAGATTCAATGTTGTCAATATATCAGTTCTTCCCAACTTGATCTATAAAATCAGTTCAACCCCAATCAAAATCCAGGGAAGTTATTTTATGGATATCAATAAACCAATTCTAAAATTTATATGAAGAGGTAAAAGATCCAGAAAAGCCAACAAAATATTGAAGTAGAATAACAAAGATATTCTTTCTATAAGGAAGATTTATAGGAAGACTTCCTATAAATCTACAGTAATCAAGACAGTGTGGTATTGCCAAAAGAATAGAAAAATAGATTAATGGAACAGTATAGAGAACCCAGAAATCTACCCACATAAATACAGTCAACTGATCTTTGACAAAGGAGCAAAGGCAGTACAGTAGAGCAAAGATAGGTCTCTACAACAAATGGTTCTAGCAAAACTGAGTAAATCTAGACATAGAATTTATATCCTCACAAAAATTAACTCAAAATGGATCATAGACCTAAGTATAAAATGCAAAATGGACCATAGACCTAAATGTAAAATGCAAAACTATAAAACTTCTAGAAGACAACATAGGAGAAAACCTAAATGACCTTGGGTATGGTGATGACAACATCATAGGCATGATCCATAAAAGAAATAATTTATAAACCTCATTAAAACTAAAAACTTCTGCTCTGCAAAAGACAATGCTGAGAATAGGGAGACAAGCCACAGACTGGGAAAAAATATTGGCAGAAGACACATCTGATAAAGGACTGTTATTCAAAATATACTAAAAAACATTTCTTTAACTAGGCAAAGAACTTTATTAACTTTTCTTTCAAACTTTAGTTCCAAGCTTCTTCACTTTAATTAGCTGCAAAGAATAATTTGTATATAAGCAAAAAATGAAAAGAGATACACTGTCCAAGGGATTTGGGCTTAAAAATATTAGAGATTGAGATTTTTATCAGATCAATGGACAAAAATTTAAAAAGCAGTCATAATATAAAATAGCAGCTCCCAGTAACTTCTTCAAGTTTCATCTTCTTCAGAAGTTGACTCAGTTCAGTTTGCTTCACTCTTGGAAGCCTCATCAACATTCTCCACAAGAGCTGGAACTTCATCATCATCATCCTCTCCATAGCAAGTTGTGCTTTTCTATCCCCAGTTTGTTTGGGCAGAGCTTCAGCCAGTCTCCTTAAACTAGTCATCCTATCTGCACAAGCTGGTTTAAGATGCTGGGTAGCTTTTCTGTGAGCTGGTTGGTCTCAGCGTGGCCTGCAATGGTGCAAGTGTTTGATGGCAGAGATGCCTGAACTTTAGGGTTGTTAAAGTAAATTACTGTTCCTTGGTTTGTGAACATATTCACCTCTTTAATACCAGAGATATTGTTTACCTCTAACTTCTTTAAGAACTGAAGTTTTTCATTATCTGCTAGAGTTGTTCTGTGAATCACCTTCTTCTTTCTGCAAACAGTTCCTTTCCCACCAATGCACACTTGTACCTGCAGTTTGGTGAATTTCTCATGGCTTACGATAGTTTCTTTTATCTTGTTGGAGAGCAAATGGGACCGCACTGGGGACTAGGGTTTTCATTCATGGTGTCTTGGGAAGACCATCTGGGAATAAGTGCACACACATGAGGATGCAAGATGCCAGCGAGACTACAAAAACCTCTTAAAACTCAATAATAAGAAAACAAATGAATGGATTAAAAAATAGTCCAACGATCTTAACAGGTACCTCTCCAAAGAAGAAATATAGATGGCAAATAAGCATAAAAGATGTTCAACATTGTTGACCTTTGGGGAAATAAATATCAAAACCATAATAGATACTGTTACAGACCCATTTTGATGGCTATTATTAGAAAAAATAAGTTACAAGTGTTGGTGAGGAAGTGGAAAAATGAGAATCTTTGTACATTGCTGGTGGCAATATGAAATCATGTCGATGCTGTGCAAAAGAATATGGAAGTTCCTCAAATAATGAAGCATAGAATCACCATATGATTCAGCAATTCCATTTCTAGATATATGCCTAAAAGAATTGAAAACATGGACCTGAACAAGTATTTATATATTCATTTTTATGGCAGCATTATTCACAATAGACGAAATTTAGAAGCAATCCAAGTGTCCATTGATGGATGAATGGGTAAACAAAAGGTCACAAAAGGTTACACCCAATAATATAATTCAGCCTTCAAAAGAAAGGAAATTCTGGACTTTCAGTCATGATGGCAGAGTTGGTAAACACAGTGCTTACCACTTCTCATGACATCAAAATGACAACAAATTATAGAACAACCACCCTTGAGAACCACCTGAAGACTAGCTGAACAGAGGTCCTATAACCAAGAATATAAAGAAGAAGCCATGTTGAGACTGATAGCAAGGGCAAAGGCACAAAATGGGTTGGTTCCATACTCACATGTGGTGGTTAAGAATCAGGAGGTATATATTCGCTGCAGAGGTCCCCACTAAAGATTGAGGAATCCTAGCCCCACATCACGTTCCTCAGCCCAGAGTACTAGTGCCTGGAAGAGGAATTCCCAAAATACCTGCCTGTGAAAATCAGCAGGAACTCCATCTGGGTTAGATAGAGGGCTGTTAGAGACTCGTGCGTCTTCTCAAAAGGCCCAAGCACAGACTCACTCACTCACTCACAAACACTCATCCTAACCTCCAGCAAAGGGATAACAGCTCAAAAAATGCCAGGGATTTACAAGGAAGAGCTGAATTGTCTGGCATCAGGGCAAGGGCTGGAGGGACAGCTCTCTATGGGAGTAAAGTGACAATGTGTGTCATTGTTCCTTTATTAGGCCCTCAGCCACACAGCTCATAGGCACAGGCAGCTGCCAAATCTGAGTCTCCATTAACCTGGCTAACACCAATCTTGCCCCACCCTAGTGATTCTCTGAGACCTGGCCCCACCCAATTCACACACCAGCCTGAACCTCTTTCAGCAATGGTTCCACACAAGGGGTGGCCGAGGCTCATGCTGCTGAGTTTCCTGAAAACTCTCACAATTCCACAAACCCAAAATAAGAAGCAGCTGCTCTCAGCATGCCCTTGCCCTGTAACTCTTCTTAAAGTGGCCTCACACCTGGCACTAGTGGCTGCTGGCCTGGTTTCACAGTATAACCACTCCCAGGTGCCTCCAAGCCCAGATCAGGCAGCTACCAACCACTTTGTAGCTCCTACCAGGTGGTCTCTGGTTGGACACAGGCAAAAGCTGACTGTGGCCTGCACTGGAGCCCCTCTCAAGCGGTCTTGGAACCAAACCTGGTGACTTGCATCAGACCACACCAGAGCACCACTCAATTAATTCCACAAATGACACACTGGAAGGGTGGCCTTACTAAAGCAAATTCTGCTCCATAAGGTGAGCACCCAAACAACAGCTTTTCTGCTATAGTCACAGCCAGTCCTCACAGCAACTTAGCCTGAGTGTCAATCCCATGCACTGACATATCAACAGCAATCAAGGCTCAACTACAACAGAAGAGCTCACACTACTCACACAAGGGACACCCTTGGAGCACCTGTCTCAGGTGACCAGGGAGACTGTACCTCTAGGCCCCATAAAACACCTATGACCTAAGGCCTCTCTGTTAAAACTGAGAGATGTAGCAGATACACCTAATGCATAAACACAACACACAGAGAGAAAGCCAAAATGAGGAGACAAAGAAATATATCAAAAACAAAAGAAGAGGAGAAAACTCCAGAAAAAGAACTAAATGAAATGGAGTCAAGCAACTTATCAGAGGCAGAGTTCAAAACACTGGTTATAAGGATGCTCAAGGAACATAGTGAAAACTTCAACAAAGAGATAGTAAGCTTAAAAAAGGGACATGGAAACCATAAAAAAGTACAGGTCAAAAATGAAGGATACAATAACTGAAATGAAGAATACACTAGAAGGAATCACCAGCAGATTAGATGAAGCAGAGCATCTAATCAGCGATTTGGAAGACAAGGTAGCAGAAAGCAACCAATTGGAACAGCAAAAAGGAAAAGGAATTTTAAAAAGTGAGGGGCCTCTGGGACAACATCAAGCATAACAACATTCACATCAAAAGGGCACCAGAAGGAGAAGAGAGAGAGAGCAAGGGATTGAGAACCTATTTGAAGAAATAATGATTGAAAACTCTCTTAACCTGGTGAAGGAAATAGACATACAAGTCCAGGAAGCATAGAGAGCCCAAACAAGATGAAGCCAAACAGGTCCACACCAAGCCACATTATAATTTAAATGGCAAAGCTTAAAGACAAAGAGAGAAACTTAAAAGCAACAGAGAAAGGCAACTAGTAACTTATAAGGGAGCTCCCAGAAGAGTGTCAGTTGATTTCTCAACAGAAACTTTGCCGGCCAGAAGGGATTGGCACGAAATATTCAAAGTGATGAAAAGCAAGTATCTACAACCAAGACTACTTTATCCAGCAAAACTATCATTTAGAATTGAAGGAGAGATAAAGAGCTTCCCAGACAAGAGAAAGCTAAAGGAGATCATCACCACCAAGCCAGTATTACAAGAAGTGTTAAAGGAACCTCTTTAAGAGGAAGAAAAAATAAAAAAAAACATGAATAAGAAACAATCTCAAAGAAAAAATTCTCACTCACAAGTCAAATACATAATAAAAGCAGTGGAGCAACCGACACTAAAGTTAGTACAAAGGTTAAAAAGCAAAAGTAAGAAGATCATGTGTAATTAGAACTATAAATTAAGGAATACACACAATACACACACAAAAAATAAGTAAAAAATAATGACAAAAGCATGAACGTGGAGAGGCTGAGTAAAAATGGTAGTGATTTTACAATGTGTTCAAATTTAAGCAATTATCAACTTAAAATGGACTGCTATATACATAGCTTGGTATATATGAAGCACATGGTCACTAGAAACCAAAAATCTACAAGAGATATGCAAGAAACAAAGAGAAAGGAATCCAAACACAACACTACAGTCCTCAACATATAAAAGAGCAAGAGAGTAAGAAAGGAACAGAGAAGAACTATAAAAACAATCAGGAAACAATTAATAAAATGGCAATAATTACATACTAATCAACAATTATTTTAAATGTAAATGGATTAAATGCTCCATTCAAAAGAAATGAAATCTTACCACTTGCAACAACATGGATGGACCCAGAAGGTATTATGCTAAGTGAAATAAGTCAGACCGAAAAAGACAAACACCACATGATCTCACTTATATGTGGAATCTAAAAAACAAAAGAAACAAAAAAACAAAACAGAAACAAACTCATAGACACAGAGGACAAACTGATGGTTGCCAGATGGGAGGAGGTATGGGGGATGAAAAAGGTGAAGGGATTAATACAAATTAGCAGTTACAAAATAGTCACATCATGAGACTGTAAAGTACACCTTAGGGAATGTAGTCAATAATATTGTAACAACTGTATAGCATGTCAGGTGGGTGTAAGACTTACCAGGGGGGATCAGTTTGTAAGTTATATAAATGTACACCTGAAACTAATATAATATTGAATGTCAACTGTAATTGAAAAAGAAAAGAAAGGAAATTCTTCTCATGACACAACTTCTGGAAGACAGTGTGCTAAGTAAAATAAATGAACAAAAAGACAAATATTGAATAATCTCACTTATATGATATACCTAGGGTAGTCAAATTCATAGAAACAGAAAGTGGAATGGTGATTTCTAAAGGATGCAGAAAGGGGGAAATGAGAAATTAGTGTTTAATGGGTACAGAGTTTCAGTTTGGGAAAATTAGAATGTTCTGGAGATGAATGTTGGTAATGGTGTACAACAATATAAATCTGCTAATGCTACAGAATTATAAAATAGTGAATTTTATGTTATGCATATTTTACTACAATAAAAAGTAAGATGGGAAGCTTTTCTATCCAAATATAAAGGAGACTAGAAAAATGGCATCTAGACACACAGACACACATATACTATGTGAAGCCAATGGATTAAAAAAATACTAGCAATTTTTAAGCAAAATCTGAAGATATAATCAGTAATACCATAAAACTTTATTGACATACCAAAAAAAAGAATAGACTGAACAAATGAAACTATGTGCATGTTCTGGGATCAAAGAAGAAAATATTGTAAAAGCCAATTTTTTTTCCTTTCCTGCATTAACATTTTTTTTTTTAGTTTTATTTTATTTTATTTTATTTTTACATCCCTCACACCATGAACCCCCCTCCCCCCATCCACCACCACCCCGACCTCACACCGAGCCATCACATTATACACATAAAATTATAGTTGGCATTTATTAATGTCCAGTCTCTGGTGTACAATGCCATGGCCAGGCATCCACAGCATCCCTGAGGTGGTCTCCCAAACAGGACACATGTCCATCGGACACCCAACAAAATCCCCAAACACTATTGAATATGTGTATGAACTAATCAGAAACAGTTTTGGGGACACAAAAAACCGAGAGTTGTTAGATGGGCGGGGGCCGGGGGGGGGATGGGGGGAAGGGTGAAGGGATTGGGGGGCGGCTGGTGACCACAGGATGGCCTCAGGGTTTCCTGCATTAACTTTTGTGTTTAATGAAATTCTATTCCAAATTCACCTAGAAAGAAAAAATAAATAAAAGAATAGTTAAGAAAGTGTTAGAAAAAAAATGGGAAATGGTTGTAGATTTATTCACCTTGCTAGTAACAATCTGTGTTTTAAAAAATTATAGTAATGAAAATAGTGTGATTCTAAGGCATGAGGTGATAATTGGAAGAGTGAAATAGAAATATGGGGAATACCAACATGGGAAAACATCCTTAATGTAGAATTAATTTTGTTTAAAAATCGGTATATGTAAAGGAATGAAAGAAAGCATAAAAATACCGTGTTTCCCTGAAAATAACACCTAGCCAGACCATCAGCTCTAATGCATATTTTGGAGCAAAAATTAATATAAGACCCTGTCTTATTTTACTATAATATAAGGCCCAGTCTTATGTAGCATAATACAATATAAGACCAGGTCTTATATTAATTTTTGCTCCAAAAGATGCATTAGAGCTGATGGCCCGGCTAGGTCTTATTTTCAGGGAAACATGGTATTAATAAAAATTACTTGTAGTTTGTGAATTACCCATGAGTTTCATATTCATCTGCATATTTGTATTTTGTAAGTTTTCAGAAATGATCAATATGGATTTTAAAGTCAAGCAAGGGCATTATTTTGAAAAAACAAATGAGAAGCAAGACAAAGGACTCTGCTAGCCCCAGGAAAGTATGAGTCTGCTTTTCAGGAAGGCCTTCCATTAGCCTGGCCTGGTCCACCAACTTTGTGCTCCTTTCTCTATGCTCTTGCTCACACAGTCAACGATGTGTGGGCAGAGAGAAAGTAAAATGCTGATCTTGAGAAAATGCTGTGAGATACTATCAGGGAGAAATGAAGTAATTTTGAATGAAGATTGGAGAATTTGTCAACAAACTGGAGGGAATCCAGAGAAGAACCAAGGAACAACAAGACCTGGGGGCTGAAGGCTGGACTTGTGAGTAGAGATGAAAAGAAAATGTGTTTAACTTGGCTGGACCTTAATAGAGACTTAAAAACAGCATTGGAGCCCAATCAAACTGCCATTAACAACTGCCAGGCAGATCCCCATTGTAAGTGACCCTGAAAGGTCAAAACAACCTCTTAAAATTTGCAGTGCTTTTTAGTTCAACCTGAGGTTAGAGACCATATCTTCCATACAGCACAGATTGCTTTTGCATGTATGCCAAGAGCTTGTCTTCGATGTGCATTTAAGATGCAAATATTGTGGAGAGGAAGTAGGTCTCCAAAGGGTCCCTGTGACAGAAGATGCTGACAAGGACAAAATGAACCAGGGGTTTTTCCAGGGGACAAAATGGACCAGGGGTTTCAGTGCTCTAATAAAATGGTTTATCCTTCCTGTGGGTCACTTTCTTCCTTGTTTGTGTTTATTTGGGGGAAACAGAGGGACACTTAGAAAGAGTGATGGTAAAAGAGAGAAACAGATACACAGAAAAAGCGAGGCTAAGAGAGTTCCTGAGAGAGATCCAGTGAGGAATCAAGAGGGAAAGAGTGGCTGATGACCAGCCAGAAAATCACAAATTAAGATTGGGATAAAAGCCTGAGCAAAGAAAATAGAACAAGCGGTCAGAAAGCAGGGGTAGGACTGAGAGCGCCCAGTAATCTTTTCTGGGGTGGAGAGCAGTTGGAGATCTTGACTCATTGGTATTTGTCAGACCATTTAAAGGAGAACAGAGATATGTGGCAAGGCATCACTGTTTATTTTTAATATGGAATTGTGTTTTGGCAAACAAATGGAAAAAAAATTGTAAAAGTAAAAGGGAACTTGGAGCCTGCATCGAGTCTTTAGAGTCTCTCTAAGAAAGATCATGGATAATGGTGCAATGAAAATATGGGGGCATGTGTACTTTTATGCTCAGTGAGATAAGTCAGACAGAGAAAGACAAATACCATATGACTTCACTTGTATGTAGAATCTAAAAACAAAACAAAAGAACAAACAAAACAAAGCAGAAACAGACTCAGAGAAACAGAGAGCAAACTAATGGTTGCCAGAGCAGAGGGGCGAGGATGGGGGGTGAAAAAGGTGAAGGGAAGTAAGAGGTACAAACTTCCAGTTATTAAATAAATTAGTCATAGCATGTAATGTACAGCACAGGGAATATAGTCAATAATATTGCCATAACTTCCCCCAGTGACGGATGGTTACTAGACACATTGTGCTCACATTCTAGAGTATATATATGTCAGGGGTGTCCAAATTTTTTCAATATTTTTCACCAAGGGCCATATGCGGTAAAATACACAAACATCCAGGCCACTCACTCGAGGTGAAGTACATATTGCCTCACCTGGTTTATTTAAGTAAACTAAATATATTTTTGGAATTTGTTGCGGGCCAATTAACAATGGATTGCGGACCGCAGTTGGCCCGCGGGCCGCAGTTTGGACACCCCTGATTATATGTCGAATCACTAGGTTGTACACCTGAAACTAATATAAGATTGTATGTCATCTATACTTTAATAATAAAAAAGGAAAATGCAAAATCAAAGGTCGTGGTCAGTGGCCTATGGCTGGGCTGGGGCTGCTCTTTCTCATTCCTATGGATGAACTTCACAACGAGGAAAGACAATGTTAAGCATTAGCGGTCAAATGTGGGAAATTCTTGCTGTGTTGCTTCACTCTGTGGCATATAGAGTCTGCCACAAGGATGCATACTTGGGAGGTTTTGTAAATTTAGATGCTGCAGCTTGCCTCACCTGTGGAGATGATGTCAGCCTTCACGTGTGACGGGTGAGGATCCGGCTTCTCCAGCATGGCCAAAGGCATGTGTTTATGGTTTGTCTTGCTTCATCATTGTCTGCTTGTTTACAAACTTGTCACTAAGTAATAAAACAAAGTAAATATTTTTATTTACCTTTCTATGGTTTGATTACAAAATTATAAAAATCTCTTAAGGAAGAAGGTTAAAAATTCCCAAACTTACTTTGATTCAATTTTTACTTAAATAGCAACATTTCCATTTCACCAGGTAATAATTCCATGTGAAAATGGCAGAGACACACTCACTGTACACAGAAATAATGTGCCAGGTCATGGAAAACTACAGGCTTGTGATGCTGCCTCTGAGCATGGTACACCTATTCTCTTTATTGGATATGCCCACATTTGAAGATTAGCTAAATCATTTGCATGGTCTTGGGGTAAGTTCTTCTGGGTATTCTTAGATGTTCCACAACAAGGCAGGGATATAGGAGAAAGGAAGAACAAGAGTAGGGAGAGGTGGCGGGGGTGGCGGGAATTTCTAAGTAATGCTCCCAGTCAATGGGCCTAATGCAGAGTAGTGCTCAGACTAGGGGCTGGAAGCAGAAGAAAAATGGTGATTGACTCATTGTCATCAGTTCTGAGTAAGACTCTTGACCTTTTGGTGTCTTCATGAGTAACCCACATGGGAAGGAGCAGTGGAAACAGTACCACGGACACACTGGCCGTAAGGTCTCCTAGGTAAATACACGATGGGAGATCTGCAGTTGAGAGTTTCTGTGACCTTCTGTGGCTTCTGTAGTCTGGGAAGTTATTATCTTTGCAGCAGACAGCCCTGCCCTGTCATTGTTGCTTTGTGGTGAGGAGGAGCGAGCCTTTGATGTATGGTTCCAGGATCACTGTGGGAGCTAAGAAAAGAGTAGTCATTTTCACCCACCCACTGGATCCAGTTTTCTCCAGAACAAGCAGCAGAGAAGCTTCTGTGCAGTCAGTTTTAAAAAAAATAATTTTATTGTACCCATTGTAATTGTGCAATTTGAAGAATTTTGAAGAATGTAGTATACATCTGTGTAACCATGACAACAATCAAGACAGAATCTTCAACCCCCCAAAAAGTTCCTTTGTGCCCCTTCCCAGGAAATCTCCCTGTACTTGCAGCCTCAGGAAACCCCTGACCTGCTTTCCATCTCCATAATTTAGACTTGTATTTTCTAGAGTTTTGTATATAGACACAACCACACAGTATGTATTCTTTGATGTCTGACTTTAAAAGTCAGCTTAATGATTTTGAGATTCATTGAGGTAGTAGTTTGTATCTTTTCATTGCTGAGTATATTCCATATATTCCACATTGTATTTATCCAGTCACCTATCAATGGACATTTGAATTATTTCCAGTTTGAAGCTGTTATAAACACAGCTATTATGAACATTTGTGTACAGATCTTTGTGTGGGCATAACTTTTCACTTGTCCTGAGTAAATATCTTGGAAAGGAGCTGCTGGGTCATGTGGTAGGAGTTTTCCAAAGTGGCTGTACCATTTTGTATTCCCACCAGCAGTGTATGAGGGTTCTGATTTCTCCACATCTCCTCCAGTACTTGTTATTATTTGTCTTTTCATTATAGCTGTCCTAGCAGGTGTGTACTGAGATCTCATCACACATTACTTTGCATTTCCCTGACCACTAAGGATGTGGAGCATCTTTTCAAGGGCTTATTGGCCATTTGATTACTCAGTCTGTTGGTTTTATTTTTATTTATTAAATGTATGAGGGTGACATTGGTTAGTAAAATTATATAGGTTCCAAATGTACGTTTCTACCATACATTGTCTATATATTGCATTGTGTATTGGTTTTTAGAAACAGAAGCTTTTCATTAACGAGGGAAGAGCTGTCTACTGGGTGATGTCTGTGGCCCCGTCCATATCATCAGAAGAAGACGCAGTTCCACTGACTGGTGCTGAGGGTGACCTGGGGTTCACCTTGCAGGATCACCTCATGGGATCGCCTTGTGGGATCAGTGTGTCGTGCTGCCATCCCTTCCTCCTTGAGCCCTCACCTCCACTATATCCTTTGCTCACAATTTCACTCTTCCTCCTCAGATCACTTACGGCTTTTTAGCAACTTCTTTTCTCCTTCAGAGTTTTACCTTGGATTTAATTGGTAAGCATATTTGTTTTTGTAAAAGTAACTCACTAAGATCTGCTCTGGTTGACACACTCCCCACAGTCCCCATCTTTGACAGGGTTCCTACTCTGATGACATAATTGCAGCCTCCTGCAGTAGCTCTGATTAGTGAAGCCCAATTTTCTCTCAGAGACTGAGGCATTCCTCTCCCCAGCTGCCAGGCATGTTGCCTATTGACAGTTCACAATCAAGTCCACGCCCTAGAATTCCCCTTCCCTGACAGGAGCTGCCTTGTCCTTGAGGGTTCCTGCTTGCAGTTCAGGAAATAGAGGTCAATACAGGGAATAAAAGATTCCGGCCCCATTTCCTCAATTCAGGAAATATTTGAAGGGCTACGTCAGCTTTAAGTTTCCTGTGGGATCAGCTGAAGCCAGTATTGCAAATATATCAGCATTCGCCTTTTCTTTCTGCCCCATCCTGCTTCCACCTGTATGCAAATGTCTGTCTCCCAGTGAGTTTTCCTGGGTATGCTAGCTTCCTGTCTTTGCAATACCAAATGACCACACACCGAGTGGCTGAAAGCTACAGAAATGTATTCTCTCACAGTTCAGCAGTCCCGAAGCCCAAAGTCCAGGTGTTCCAGGGTATGTTCCTCTGGAAGCTCTGAGCCAAAACCCTTCCATGCCTCTCTCCTCCCTCTGGTGCTGCCAGCTGACCTTGGCCACCTGGGCTTGTAGGCACATCTCTCCAGTCTCTGTCTCTGTCCCCCATCACCTGTTCCTCTGTATGTTTTTAAAAGGACACTTGTCATCAGATTTAGGGTCCATGTAGGTAATCAGGATGATCTCATCTCAAGCCTCTTAATTATATCTGTGAAGACTCTTTTTCCAAATATGATCACACTCACAGGTTTTGGGTAGACATCTCTTTTGTGAGGAGCCACTGTTCAACCAACTACACTGGGAAACTGGCCTAGGACAGTTACTGACTAGGCACTCACTAGGCTCACTAGGGGCCTAGCGAGCATATTTTAAAGTGGGATTTGGGAGCTGCACCCACCACCAGCTGGCTAGCAAAGAGGCCCCCATCATTAAGGGTGAGTGGAGTGCTGCTCACTGCTTAAAGTTTCACTGGTAGTGAACTGGGGCGGGAAAGAAATACACTGGCAGGTGCCTCCGAGGTTCAAGGAAAGTGATAAGCATAAGGAATTTGGAACCAAATGAATATTATATTGGGGGAAAAGCAGTAAAAGCCTGAGAGTGATTAATCACCCATTTAAAGTGAAATGTGAAAACCACATTCACTCCTGTGAGGGCCTCACAGGAACGTAAAAAGACTCAACTTCTGTGTATGGAGGGCAGAAAATACTGAGGATAAGTAAATTCTGGGACTTCATTAAAAGAGTAGCAGAGCTCCAGAGAAGGCTGGCTTCTTAACTTGGCAAGTTGGCTATGCCAAAGGCAGAGCAGTGTCTGGAAAGAGTAGAGCCCCAAGTTTGGGGTGGCATGTCCAAGGTAATACATTCAAAATCTTGAATTACCCCAGATTCCCTTAATATTTTGGGCTCACAGAATGGCCACTTCTCCCTGTAAGAATCTAGACCTACCCCCTTGTTTGAAAGTAATGTGCAGACCTCTGCCTAAAGCATCACGCTTCCCTCCCTTCGATATGTCACATCTCCCTTACTGGCAACCAGCCCAATCACTGGGCTAATAGCACAACATGACGAAGCTGGAGAACTTCTGTTACCGTAAGGAAGAGAAATACTGCACCTAAACAGAGCTGCAGGGCTAGCCCACATGAACTGGCAGGAAGCTGGAGGGGGCACATGGGTTGGACGCTGAGGGTATTGGCTCAAAGGGGCTGCAGCCTAAATTTGAACAAGGTGAGAGTTTCTCAGTATAGAAGCCCTTCTTGTGATGCAGGAGCTTTACCCTGCAAGAGACAATGTAACTTGTTGCTGTGATGGCTCCTGAGGCTTGGAGAAAGCAATGGTCACACCAAACGAACTGGAAACCATGACCCTTTTCTCATACATGGACAAAAAGGATCCAAAAGCTCAGAGAAATGGACATGCTGGAGTAAGGCCAGAAAAGCCAGCCACCTTCTCTTCCTCAGGACGACCTGATAAGTGACAAGGCACAGCGTGCCGCATAATTAGGAAGTCTCAGTGGGCCATGCAGTTATAGGACTGATGACAGTGGTGATAGCAGGATCTGGAAATAATAGAGGGCAGGTGGTGGAGCTTAATTGTCAGAAGCAAAGTGGCTGCCTGAATGTCATGCCCTCGCACAGGCTTCCCACCACGTGTGAGGGAGAGCATGCCAAGGGGAAGCTACCCTTTTAATGACCTAGCCTCAGATGCCACTTTTGCAACATTCAATTGGTTAGGAGGGTGTGGGGACAAAGCCCCCAAAAGCAGTTTCCAGGCTCTCGGCCTCACATAGAAAGGTGCTGGCTCGGGTAGTAAATGGCCATCAACTGTGATCAGATGGCCAGCAGCTGCGGCTAGTTGGCCGTCAGCTGTAACCCGTAGGCCATTGGCCACTAATATAACGGCTGTGGCTATGCTAGCAAGGAAGGAATGGGGGCTAGCGAGAAGATGGTGGCTGGCAAGTGCGGACTGCTGTTAGGCAGATTATGTAGATCCTGCTTCCTGTGTCTCCAGCCCAGCCGCCAGCGAGAATATATTGGTTTGACTCCCCTACTTATGGCTCCATGAGTGTTCCTTTTTGGCCTTACCGTGTCCTGCGTTCTTATGTGGGGAGCGGGAGCGGAGACCCTGCACGACAAATGGCGCAGCAAACAGGGTCCCCTGCACGACAGAGGGCATCACTAAGTCTGGTCTACATTCAAGGAGAGGGGAATTTGAGTCCACCTTTTGAAGGGATGAATGTCAAAAAATTTGCAAAGATCTTTTAAAACAAGTGAAGGAGCATTCATAAGGGAGATTTCAGCTTCTTATTTCAGCAGCTCAAGGAACTGTGGATTCAGAAGTCATGGTTCCCAAATGGGATCATTCTCACCAACAGACATAAAGATTTAGCTGCAGCTGCTGCCCAGTCACTGTCTGTACTTATGTCTGGAGATCAGCAGGCAGGAGAAAGAGTCAGCAACTTCCCTAGGGCAGCTAGCAGCTACCAGGTGGAGAAAGGAGGAATGAGCACGTGGCCCACGGGGCAGTACTTGATAGACTTCTGCCCAATTTTGTTAGGCACTGAACAAACATAGCAACTATGGCCTGGGGGGCTGGGAAATGCCACTCAGTTAAGTCACCTAGAGTGGGAAGCTGCTAAGCCATGAGGCAATAGAACCTGGACCGCGTTTGGGGGAGGGAGATGAGCTCCAGTGCAGTCCCTGAGACCACACACCTCAATGGGACTGCCTTCCATCCCATGGACCTCTCCCTGTGGAATTGTCCATGGAAAAGCAGCCATCCAGCATTCTGCAGGGGCTTTGCCCCGTCAGAGCAAACTCATCACATGAAGGAAGTGTATCGGGTCACACAGTGATGGATGTGCTGGGTGCACTCAGACATATCGCTTCTTCCAGACTGAGTACCCTCTACCCCCATTGGAGTGCTGCCTGCTGCGGCCCACAACCATGTCTCTCTCTAGCAACAGCCTGTGGCTGAGAGAGCAGCCACACCTAAGGACATTACCTTCTTCCCTGGGGACAGTCTACACATCTGAAGTGCCATCCCAGCTTCAGAGCTCTCAGTGGCTATGGTCTGAGGCCCTGCTGCATCTCCACACACTTCCCTTCTTCCTCTGCACAGCCCTTCACCATCTCTCCCTTACAGCTGTTGCTTTCAAGTGCATTCCCAATATACTCATGTCTCCTGCTTGCTAATATTGATCTCAGTGCCTGTTTCCCAGAGAACCTTCTCAACTACTGTTTATGTGGTGGTTACTGTGTATGTCATCGCTTTACACATATCATCTCTCTAATTCTACTCAATAAGTCTACGATGTAGCTTCCATTAGTATCTGTATGGTTAGAAATGATCTGTCAAAGTTCACAGGTATAGTAAGTAACAGTTTAGTCTCAGTTCTGTCTCTAGAACCTAAAGTCTCAAAGGGTACTTTGGATATACAATTTTTAAAATTTCATGGTCTTGAGACAATGATATTTATTTAATATCAATATTTTCTCATATTCTGTGGTGTAGTTCCTAGATGACAGTATAGATATGACAGATGTATGGGTTAGCTTTGTTGCAGTAAGAAACAACCCTGAAATCAACAAATATTGGTTTCTTGTTCACATTACATGATGGTAGTGCTGAGTGATCTGTTGTGGCTTTCCCCAGCACAACCTCTCATTCCAGCGCCAGTGCTAAAGGTTCAGCCTTATTTGGGCATGTCCTTCTTATGGCAGAGGGAAAGAGCAAGAGTGATCAGGGAAACTTTTGATGGTATATGTTACATCTGCTCACATAAGCACATTACTCTGAGAGCCCAAATAAGGTGGCAGCAGTGCGTGATTCTTACAGTGGGAGGGGAAGTAAATAACTATGAACAACAATGTATTCTTTTACAGCAGATACCCATGTCAGGGCTATAGCAACTAATAATTCATTCTCACCAGCTAAACAATTCAAATTCAGTAATTACTTATGTAATGCATAATGAGAGGATATTCCAAGTGCAGAGAAGAGGTTGAGTAAAGTACGAGGAGGTCCTTTGGTGGAGAGGGGTCATGGCAAAACGAAATGCTTTGGAGCGCTTCCAGACCAGCCTTTGTGAGTTTGCAGGATTTATGTCCTCCAGATTGGGGACAATTTTTGTGGCCACCAAGGGAGACCCTCGTCCCCCAACCAATGTTTGCAGGTGTAAGTGAAGCAGAATACTTAGGTTAGCCATCATAGAAGAATGAGAAGAAGCATGGTCAAATCTGTCCTTTTACAAGAGAGATTTTTTAGTCTTACATTTTTGATGTGAAAACACTGATTTGAAAATACTCTTTCCCCCCTGTGCTTTGCTTTCTGTCAAATTTGGTACCACTGAGACCCAATGAACATGACTTGGCAAGCTGCCAAACTAAACATGTCCCAGCTGAGTGCCTAAGAATGGAAATGAACATGTGGTGGGAAAGGGTCTATGGATGTTTTGTGGAAATAAGCTCCTGATGAGGCTGCAAAACAATCACTTCTTCCTTGCTATTTAAATCTCAATAAATTAGATTTTGTTGTAGAGTTGGAACTTTAATGCCAAATGGTTAGCTTTGCTTAGTAACATTCTATTTTATTTTTATTATTTATTTATTTTAATTAAAGTTTATCGGGGAGACAATGGTTAGTAAAATTACATAGGTTTCAAGTGTACAGTTCTATAACGCATCATCTATATAACACATTATGTGTTTACCACCCAGAGTCAGTTCTCCTTCCATCACCATATATTTGATCCCCCTTACCCTCATCTCCCACCCCCCACCCCTCTTACCCTCTTGTAACCACTGAACTGTTGTCTGTGTCTATGAGTTTTTGTTTCCTTCTTTGTTTATCTTATTCCTTTGTTGCTTTCAGTTTTATATCCCACATATCAGTGAAGTCAGAACTATATGACTAATAACATTTTAAGGAGTTAAAAAAATGTGTCTTTCACAGGAAACCTCCTACATTATAAGAAAGTTCCAAAAGATAGAATTTTTTTTTCAAAAAATGTATAATAACTAGCTTCATATTTTAAAATTGGGTTTATAAGATATCTGGGTGCTATTATATGAAAAGTATAAGTAATTTAATTATTCACTAGCATATTTTAAAACTAAATCCACTCACTTTACCATAACAACTTTGGGAACCTAGAGTAAAACTAGTGACATTTGCAAATTCTTTGACTTAAATGAATCCTGTCATCAGACTATAGAAATGAGTGTTTCATTCTATCTGCATATATTTTGCCTCAGACAGATCATCCTTATTTGGGAGAAACAAATTAGTGATTATTTACATGAATGTCGTCTGCATTTAGGCTTTGAGAGAGCCAGGAGGATGATCCATGCCAGCCAACATTTTTCTCTGTAGTTATGTGTCTGTTTTATCACCCTATAGGGACTGGCTAGAAATGCATTTTCTTTTTTTAATTAACTAAATTCAAGGAATTGCTTTCAGAAGTCTGAAGTAAAGGTCAAAATGTTTTAGCCTTTTCACTTAAAAATAAATAGAAATAGAAATTGACTTTAAAAACATATATGTTCTGAAGACTATTTTGTAAGATATAATGGTCAGAAGACAAGAATTGCCAAAGTTTTATATGCTTGGTAACTGGTGGGGAAATGCTTTCTACTGTATAGACATCTATTTTCATCTATCTACTATCAGTGAGACACTAGCTCTATTCAAGGTGAGGCCAGCTCCTTGGAGCTGCATGGAACTTGCATTGAGGTACTATGTTGTTTTCAAGGAGCGAAGTAATGACAGGTTATTCATATTTATGCCATCTTCATTACTAAGACACCTCTACTTGGGAACTCATCAGACATTTGCTGCTGAAAATATTGCTTAGGTCACATTCACATGCAAAGTTCATAGAAAAAGCAGTTCAAATCTGGGTGGGGATGAGTCAGTTTCAGAACTAAGAAATTGATAATTTGTGGGTTTCTAAAGAAATCTTATAAAGTAAAAAGAGTCAAGTGAGAAGACCTGAATAGAAATTTCTCCAAAGAGGACATACAGACTGCTAATAGACATATGAAAAGATGCTTAACATCAGAGAAATGTAAATCAAAACTACAATGAGATATCACCTCACACCTGTCTCGATGCCATCATCAATAAATCAACAAAAAACAAGTGTTGGTGAGGACGTGGAGAAAAGGGAACCCTCATGCACTGTTGGTGGGAATGCAGACTGGTGCAGCCTCTATGGAAGGCAGTGTGGAGGTTCCTCAAAAACTTAAGAATAGAACCACTTTATGACCCAGGAATTCTACTTCTGGGTAGTTATCCAAAGAAATCCAAAACACTAGTTCAAAAAAGTTATATGTACCCCTATGTTTTTTGTAGCATTTACCATAGCCAAGATACGGAAGTGACCTAAGTGCCCGTCAATAGATGATTGGATATTCAAAACTTCATGACATTTGAATGATATACTCATTGGTTTTATTTCATAAATTCAGCTTCACCCTTGCTTTTCCCCAGGCCGTACCAGCCTAATGGTATAAAATAATTCATTTTTTCACTCCCCATTAATCATTTATTCATTCAAGAAATATTTGTTGATTTTCTATTATATATCTGGCAATGTGATTCAGGAATAAACTTTTCAGACTTAAGAACTAAGTGAATAAAACAATTTTTTGGTGGCAAGAAGTGCCAGTTAGGAAGTAAATCGTGATATTGGAGGGACTAAAAGGTGGCAGTGGTTAGAGCAGAGGAGGCTCATGTTATAAAGTGATAAGGGATGGCTATACCTAACGCACAGGAAGGAGCCAGCCATGCAGACAGCCCAGGGGAAGGCATGCCAAATGGAAAGAACCAAGTGGGAAGGCTCTGAGATGGTCAAAAGCTTGGCATATTCCGGGGACACAATGAATACAATTTGGTTTGAGTGTAGGGGGTAACATGAGATAGGTAATACGCTTAGATGCCCTTCTAAACGCAATGGATACCTCTGAAGAGGTTTAGGTAGGGGAGTGATGAGATGAGACTTTCATTAAATCAGAACCATAACATTAAAAGACAACAGTTACTAGTTTTATCTATTTCCCTGAAATCATTGGTCTTCTTCTTCCTACAATTTTCTTTTTTGTATCAGAGAACCCCTAGAGATCCTTATACGACAATTAAGTCTGACTATTAAGTTTGAGAACTTGTGGTAATGATGTTGCTAATCTTTTTTTGATATTAGAGGGATTATTCATTATAAATTTGCACCAAATGGACAGTTAACCAAGTTGATTATTTGGAAGTGCTGAAAGGCTGCATGAAAAAGTTAGACGACCTGAATTTTTCAACAATTCATGGCTTTGGCATCACAATGCTCCAGGTCACATGGCACTGTCTGTTAGTCAGTAAGCAAATAATTATATTGGAAAACCCTCCCTACTCACCTGATCTGGCCCCCAATGACTTCTTTCTTTACCCAAAGATAAAGGAAATATTGAAAGGAAGACATTTTGATAACATTCAGAACATCAAGGATAATACGACGATATCTCTGATGGCCATTCCAGGAAAAGAGTTCCAAAATTGCTTTGAAGAGTGGACTAGGCACTGGCATTGGTGCATAGCTTCCCAAGGGAAGTACTTTGAAGGTGACCGTATTGATATTCAGCAATGAGGTACGTAGCACTTTCTCTAGGATGAGTTCATGAACTTAGTTGTCCGACCTCATATGTGCTCTTACATTTCCAGTTCTTGGAGTCTGCTCTCCTCCATCCTGATATTCTCAACACTTGTAGAAACCTTTCTGATCACATTCTGGCTTCATCCCTCCTGGTGTAAGATGTTCTTCTTACTGGGTTAATGGCATACTTCCTGGAAGAAGCTGTTACCCTGTCACTTTTTTCATGATGTTACTTCTGTAATTGATTTTATCAATGCTTTTTTGCTACCTTTCATCAGTTCCCACAAGCAAGAAAAGGACATACATTCCTTCCACTTATGTTCAATTGAGTGAAGGTACAGGGGAAGGGTAGGACTGGCTGGCTTGGAAGCTAGTCATAGAAGAGGAAATATGATGGAATACTATGGCACCAAGGTTGAAGCAACCTGTCCATAGCAGATATATTGGAGGCACACATCTCCCAGACTGGAGGCGAGGTAGACTCTAACGACACCTGCTTGAGTTCTTGCAATTCCAAGACTGCTGTTGAGGATACTCTCAATATTACCCTTAAGTTTTCTGAATCAAAAACTATAAGAGAAACAGTTTATTTGTTTATATTCCTGGGGTACATTGGGGGAGGGATTTGCAGGTGGTGCTGATAAATGTGCTCCAGAGATGTCACACAGGATATAGTCAGTCAATGATTGTGATGTCATGGGTTTCCATCTGGGAAGATGGAAATCCAAGGAAAAAGCATTAGTTGTATTTGATAGAAGTTCTGGGAGTTCATTGTATTTGGGGGGGGGGAGGTTGGGAGCAATCCCATGGGTCACCATTTCTCTCAGCAGAGGGAATCTGTCTATAGTTTTCATCCATATATCATGAATTTAGTGCTGGATTTGACTAGATAAGGGCTGCCCTGCTTTGCAATCTTCTCCACCCTTCTAAGAGAGGACCTAATTGTAGTAGGGAGAAACTTTGTCATTCTCTGTAGACTTAAAAAACAAACAAACAAAAAACAACAACAACAACAAAGAAGACCAGAATGAAAAGGGAGTATTTTAGTTAGAGTTGTCTTAGGAAAAATTATTACAGGGAATTTATGGAAAAACATTGCTTTCCAATTTCAGAACTACTCAAAATATCAGGTAGATATATATAGAACACTGTTTACGATCTGGCAGGTCCTAGGATCTGGCTAAAAGTGAGTTCTGGGGATAATGCCTTCTCTCTCTCTTTTTATTTTTTCTTCCCTAATCAGCTTTGTAAGCTTAACCAAGGATGATTATCAAACAAGATTCTTAATTGTTGACCTAACACAGGTCTTACTTAATTTGAAAAATAAACCTGGTGTTAATGAAATTTCCCTCTGAAAAATAATAACTAAAATGAGAAAGATAAAGTTTCACAGACTAAAAGAGCTCACAAAGGCATCTTTCAGGAAATATTTTATAATGTTTGTGAAAATGAAAGAAACATCACAATCACCCAATGTTCTTGACATGAATTCTAAAGTAAGTAATTCCAACGATTTTGTGTGTTGAACTGAAATATCTTTGTACCCCATGAAGGAGATCTATAACAATAGAAGGAAACTGAGATTAGAGTAAAGCAAAACTTCTCAAATGTAAGAGGTATGAGGCTTGAAATTCACTTCTAAGTTGAATCATTAAAAAATGTTCTTTGGTAGTAGAAGTTTTCTATTTTTTAAACTTTTCTCCTTAAGGTAATTAGAAACAATAAAAATTTGAAGAAAAAAGTGGGGAGGGATAGCTGTAATTGGTCTCTTCCTCTCTTACTTTATACGTATGTATGGTTGAGTCTTCTTATCTCTCGGAGTCATGTTGTGTAAAGTCACTGAAAACGCTGAATTGACAAATATTGAGCCACTGTTACTAGGAGAAATGCAAGGTTAGGTTCATAACATTGTCATCAACAGATTAATACATAACCCTGTTTGAAGTGTGTCTGTTTAAGATACCTTATTTAATATATATTATTGACTCATTAACATTGAACTCATGACCAATGGCACTATAACTCATGACTGAATGAAGTCTATCTAACATGCATATTACTGCAATTTGGAAAAGGAAAATTCAGATTCCGGTCACATAGATTTTATGAAACATGCTGGCACTTGGCATATGTGGGTCCTCAAGACTCCTTGGATTCCAAGAAACCACTAGCTCTTTGTAGTCTGGTCAAGCCTTCAAAAATCTTATCTAATACAAATTCCTTTACGTGGAAATTCTTCAGTGCTCAGATAGGGGTTTATTAGGATCCTACTTTCTGGGAATTATTTGGACACAATTAGGGCAAGAACTTAGGTTATTCTCCTTTTAGAGACATTGAAAAGTGGGAATTTCCCCATTATGAAAGGATTGTCATGAAGATTCAAGCAACATACTCTTAGTTTGAGAAGTGTTGATGTAGGTTTGCTAAACTTCCCAATTTACACTTTGTAGAACGACCTGATTTCCATGAACACAGATGACATTTCCTATTTCACTATAGCATGTATGGGTAGTTCTAAGGAACTAAAAATTGGAGATGGAGGATGAAGAAAAAACTCCTTTCTCTGCTTTTGACTAATTAACTTCTGCTTGCTTTCCCCTCCGGTTATAATTTCCATGAACATTTTTCCTCCTCTTCACTCAAAAGGAAATGACACTTGACCTTCTTCTTGACAGTGACTAAAAATGAAATAAAATCAAAATCCATAACTGATTTTATGTAATTGAGCATACAGTCTTGTTAGCTGACTTTATTTCGCCTGAAATTTCTAAGATAAGCAAGCCCAAAAGATGTAGGGTGGTCTGGGTGGTGGAAATCACTTGATGTCTGTATTCTGTTTTCCTCATTGAAACAACGACGATAATGGTAACTTGTGGTTACCATTCTCCTGACTTATTGGGAAAACGCTACATTCAGGCCTGGTATTGTTAATAGGCTGCAGAGTCAACAGAGGGGCCACATGGCTCCTTTACCTGCATTGCATTGTTGATGCTCTGAGTTGCTGGAAGGGCAGTTTGCACTGAGTTGATTGTGACTGGAGTTGCCCTAGACCTAATAAGTTTTTGGTGGCAAATACTTATAATTCAGTTTCCCTTGGCTTGAGCAATACAGATTCCTCAGTCCCATTTCAAAGTTTTGCCCAGTTATTACAGGAAATCCTCAGAGATGTCTTTTGTGAACTAGCCAATAGTTCTCACTATTTTTTCATCCTGGGCTCTTTTATTGATTTTTACTGCTTCCAGAGTCACTTAATACTGGCACCTAAATACCAGAACATCTATTACATTTCACTAGAAATGCAGGGGAAGAAACTTTTTTCCACTCTCTTTGTCTCCTGCTCTTTGAAAAGTCATTGCTTCTCATATGTAAGTTTTCCCCATTTCCCTTATAAATAAAGCCTGAGAAACATCAGTTTTTTTCTGCCCCTGCAAACAAGCATCTCACTCAGTTTCTTTCCCTAGTATATAGATTCCAAGGGCTACCCAACTCTACCAGAGGTGCCTGGACATGTATGAATCCTTATGTGGACACAAATGCACTCAAACTGACAGCCTGCTCTGGGTTAAATTTAACATAGGTGAGATAGATAAGTTCCCTACTCTGCTCTCCATGGCTGTCCAATGTTAGCGTAGTGTGAAGTTTCCAGTAACTACAGAACACTGGAAGCACAGTTATTTTACATGGATATTCAACGCCGTAAAACAAGTCTCTCTAAAAAAAAAAAAATCAGAAATACATTTGTCTGTTATGAATGCAGGGTTCATACATAAGATAATTACAAGTTTATAATCATAACAGTAACAAACTTGAAACCTAGACACTCGGAGAAGAATACTTTGTGAACCGAAAGTGGTAAAGCTATAGCTTGACTTCTATATAGATTATTTTGGTACCTTTTGTGATTTCTGTAGATTTACCTAAGTCAGACAGTATATTATAGCGATAATTTGTTGCTTTCAAAAAAAGTTGATGTTTGATGAAAAAGTGGAAATTTTTAGCTTCTCTCTCAGTCCCTGTCAAGGCACTGGCATTCTAACCTTGGTTAGGATGACAGTTTGATCCACCACCAGCAAAGTGAGTGGCAGCAATTATCCTGTTAACTAGTCAATACTATCTTCATTCTTTTCCTCTCACCAACTATGAGAACTGGACTAGATAAACAGAGAAAATAAATGGAAACTATGTAAGTGCTCTTAGTGAATCTGGCTTGGCCTAACTTACTAGAAGAGAATATATTCAGATGAAGAAAACAATGTTAGTAAAATTAAATAGGGTGTGTGATCACGTTGTTTTTTAGACCAGTGCTTCTCAAACTTCAACATACACACACATCGCCTAAGGATCTTGTTAAAATACAGATGTTGATTCAGTAGGTCTGGGATGGGACCTGAGACTCTGCCTTTAGCAAGCTGCCAGGTGGTGTCAGTGGTCTGTCCAAGGACCACACTTTTAATAGCCCAGAGCTTAGAAATGTTTGACTTCTCTTCCTCTTTTGTTATTTTACATGTGGCTATAGCACCAACCGTTCGGACATCTGAGATTAAAAGACGATAACAAAAAGTAATTGTAGCCTACTTTTGCTGGTTATTGGCTATTCTGATATTTAGTGAGTCTTAGTCTCTTTGGGCAGCTATAGCAAGAATCCACAGACTAGGTAGCTTATGAAGAGCAGTAATTTATGGTTCAGAGTCCTGGATACTGGAAAGACCGAGGTCAAGGTAGCAGCATGGTTGTCTTCTAGAGAAGGCCCTTTCCCTGCCCACAGCCCGTGCCTTCTGGCAATGTCCTCACATGGTAGAAGGGGTGAGGGAGCTCTCTGGCTCCTTTAACAAGGGCACCAATCCCATCCAGGAGGGCTCCACCCTCACGACATAAGTACCTCCCGAAGACCCATCTCTTAATACCATCGTCTTTGCAGGTTAGAGTTTCAGCATATGAATTTTGGGAGTACATAGTGAGAAGAAGCTACTACAACAGTGCTTCTCAAATGTTACAGTGCACAGGACTTATTTGAAGATCTCTTTAAAATGCATATTCTGATTCAGTAGAAACAGTGGAGGCTGAAATGCTGCATGTCCATCAGGTTCCAAGGTAACACTGAAATTCTGCTCTAATTTTGAGTAGTGAGGTTACTCATTAGTAGACAACAAAATTTACAACTCACCCATCCTTTTCTGTTTGCTTGCCATTGATGAATTTTTCAGAGAACATTGAGGAAAAGACATGAGTCAGAAATCTAAATTTTATTTAAATGGGATACTTGCAAAATTCTGGAGAAGGGAAAATGAGAAAGAGGAGGTGGGGTACAGAGTGTGTCAGGAGGCAGCAAGCGGGGTTCCCTTTAATTTAAGTTCTTTCCCACATGGGTTCATATGTCGGTTCTTTCATGATGCTTATGCCTCTCTTGTGGCCCCCAAGCCCAGAGGTATTCAGACAGGCCATCACTGCTGCATATCCAGGCCACTTAGAGGCGGACAACAAATCATTTTAACCTGGAGAATTTCCTTCATGACCAGGACTGCCTCTTCTTCTTCCCACTTTGAATAAACAGAAGTCAGTGGGGCTTCAGTCACCCTCACTTCTGTTCAGTTCAAGTTTCTGTCTGCACATGAGTGTACATATCATTTAAAGGCAAGCAGGAAGGCTGGCTTGGATCTGCCACCACTCCAGAGTGGCTCTTCATTTCCCAGATGGGCAGGGGCGGCAGAGTGCAGGCTCCCACATGTGCCTAAGCACTGCTGCCTCTCAGTTCATCTCCAGTGCACCCTCACTTCACAGCCCGTTTCCCCAACCCTATCACCATGTGGCTCCCAGAGTCAGTCTGGGCTCTGACTGTTGGCCACAGACTGTTGAAGACAAGCAACATAGAAAAAGCCAGGGTCATGTTGCCCTGGGTACAGAGATGGTTCACCCATTTGCTTACTTTCTCATTACACACTCATATACTTCTAAATAATCTGTTTCTGTTCTGAACACACACACACACACACACACACACACACACACACACACACCACCTTTCTCTATTTCTTGTGAAATCATTGCACAAGCATGAAAGCTGAAAAACATTCCACTTCCCTACCAGCTTGTTGAAACTTTCCCGATGACAGTCTGAAGTAACCACAATAGGCAATGAGTTAACATTTCAGTTGGGAGGATTTCCCCACCCCCTCTTCTGTCAATGAGGCATAAATTTCCCAGCTGATTTCTCCATCTGGCCCTTCCATTTCTGGAAACTAGCTTCCTAAGAAGTCAATGGGAAGATATGAAAGAGGAGCGTGCCTGGGCATGGGAGGTGGAGATGGGGCCGGTGTGGTCTAGTGGCTCTCTCACGGGACAAGGGTGGGAGCCTGCTGCCTATTTTTGATTTTTGCCACTCATTTACCACGTAAGCCCCTGAGTTCTCAAAATAAAAATAAAATGAAAATACAGAGGCGTTACAATTCCCCATTAGAAATATTTTGAGCACGAACATTTCAAGGATTGGTCACATACATAAAAAACTCAGCTAACTTTAAATAAAAATATAAGCCACAATTTCAATAGGAAAGGCTTTTCTCAACACACTCATAATATATACAATATGGAAAACAGCCATAACAAGATCTGATTTCTTAAATGTTAAAGCGCAGACGCCTCTCTGTACTCCCCAGTCTTTCTCAGCATTGGTCCAAAAGGGTGGGCTTCATATTAGGAGTTAGATACTGATTTAGTTTTCCCAATCTGGATGAGAAAAATTCTTAGAATTGTAACTTCTTGTGAGTCAAGTTACCATCCCACATACAATAGTGTTGTGCAAAGCCAACTGTCACAATCAGAGACAGGAGGTTAAGATTGTAAGAGTGAAAAGGATATAGGAATAATCAAGGCTTCCTTCATTGTCTTTTATGGAGCAGAAATTATTCACTTCAGCATAGAATCCCAAGAACTCAAGGGAATCCAGATTCTACAATTACATACCTCTAACACAGAGTGGGGTTCCTCATTGAGACTGTCTCAAGCAGAAACATCACATTGTTTAAGCAATATCCATTACAAAAGAATAATTATTTCCTTTACTTTGTAACATTCATGACCACAGAGATCCAACACACTTCTCATGGGAGACAGAGAAAATACTCTTGTTATTGTTGTTTCAAGTCAGGCAGAGAGGGCTAACTACTGGCTGGTAAACCAGTTGTAGTACTGGACCCTTGACACTCTGCAGTCAGGGGACACTGCAGCCATGGCACTTACTTGTCAGGTACTTATGTGCACTTGTCAGGTCCAGAGCTAAGTAATTTACATGTGCTATCTCATTTAATTGTCAGAATCTCCCCGTGTGGTAGATACCGTGTTTCCCTGAAAATAAGACCTAGCCAGACAATCAACTCTAATGCGTCTTTTGGAGCAAAAATTAAGACCTGGTCTTATTTTACTATAATATAAGACCGGGTCTTATGTAATATAATATAATATAATATAATATAATATAATATAATATAATGTAATGTAATGTAATGTAATGTAATGTAATGTAATGTAATGTAATATAATATAATAATAGGTCTTATATTAATTTTTCTTCCAAAAGACACATTAGAGCTGATTGTCCGGCTAGGTCTTATTTTCGGGGAAACACGGTATCATTATCCAGATTTTACAAATGAATAAACTGAAGATGGAAGAGTTAAGTAACTTAACTGAAGTCAGGTAGCTATGAAATGAGAGAGCTCAAATTCAAACCAGATCTGTCAGACACCAATGCCAATGCCATCAATGGCTACAGTAGAACACCTTCAGGACCACCTGAAACCCAGGAACGTATGCTAGAGAGCTTATGTGGTCCAAGTTTGTTTAGCTTCAAAAATATGAAAAATTAAAATTAAAAAGAAAAACTTTGTGCAAAAATATCCAACGTGTTACTGTGTATGCACAGAAGAGCATTGAGGATGTGTCTGTCTCAGGCACATAAGATGCAGCCTAATGATTGTGAGCTCTGGCACAGTAAGACCCAAGTTTGATTCCCAGCTCGGCAGCTTACTGAGTTCCAGTTTTATGTTCTAGACACAAGTACAACACATACCTCATATGGTTGTGAGGGTTGGGGATTAAATGGAGACTGTCCATAAAGTGCTTAGTACATAGTATCTGACACATAGCAAGTGTCCAATAAATTGTATGTTTGTATTTGTGTGTGTGTGTGTGTGTGTGTGTGCGCACACATGTGCACGTGCATGTAAGTATACACACAAAATTGTAAGTTAGTCTGAATGGACCTGGGAAGGTCACGTTTTGATCTCTTGCATCTTTTAAGTCATTAAAAGATTAGAATGACCCAGGTAAAGACATAAGAGACACATGATCTCTATATGTGTATATTGTACACTCATGAATCTATAACAGGTCATGGTAGTTTTTTTTACTATATAGATTTTTATTAGTTTCAGGTGCACAAAACAAAGTAATATTTAGACGGTTATCATTTATATCCCTCACACTGTGGACCCCCTCCCCCCATCCACTATCTCTCTGACATCGCACCGAGTCATCACATTTCCACTGTCTCCACTCCCAATGCTGTACTCCGCCTCTTGTAAGTATATACATACATATGTATATATATATATATATATATATATATATATATATAATTATAGTTGGCATTCATTATTGTTCAGCTAGAGGTATACAGTGCAGTGATCAGGATCTACATCTTCCGTGAGGTGGTCTCCCAAATGGGAGACGTGTCCATCGAATACCCTACAAAATCTTTACAACATTATTGATTACGTTCCCCAAATTAATTTTCAAAACACCGTGGCCATCGTGTAGTTACCGACTGTTTTCTAATCCCCTCACCTTCCTCCTTATCCCCACCCCACCTCCCGCCCATCTAACAACCCTCAGTTTTTCCTCTTTGTCCCCAAAACTGTTTCTGATTAGTTCATTCACATATTCTCTTCTTTAGATTCCGCATATAAGTGAGATCATATGATACTTGTCTTTCTCTGTCTGACTTATTTTACTTAACATAATGTTCTCTAGATCCATCCATGTTGTTGCAAATTGTAAGATTTCTTTCTTTTTTATGGCTGCATAATACTCCATTGTATAAATGTACCACAGCTTCTTAATCCAGTCATCTACCGATGGGCATTTCAGTTGTTTCCATGTCTTGGCTATTGTGTATAGTGCTGCAATAAACATAGGAGTGCATACAGATTTTTGAATTGGAGTTTTGGGTTTCTCCGGATAGATACCTCAGAGTGGAATTACTGGATCATAGGGTAGTTCCATTTTCAGATTCCTGAGATACCTCCATACTGTTTTCCATAGAGGCTGCACCAATTTGCAAACCCACCAACAGTGCACAAACGTTCCCTTTTCTCCACATCCCTGCCAGCACTTGTTTGTTGATTTATTGATGATAGCCATTTTGACTGGAGTGAGGTGGTATCTCATTGTGGTTTGTATTTGCATTTCTCTGATGGTTAGTCAGGTTGAGCAATTCTTCATATGTCTGTTTGCCATCTGTATGTCCTTTGTAGAAAAATGTCTCTTCAAGTCCTCTGCCCATTTTTCAATTGCATTGTTTGTTTCTTTGGAGTTGAGTTGAGTGAGTTTTTTATAGATTTGTGATATTAACCCCTTATCAGATATATAATTGGCAAATATCTTTTCCCATTCAGTAGGATCCCTTTTTGTTTTATTGATGGTTTCCTTTGCTGTGAAAAACGTTTTAGTTTGATGTAATCTCACATGTTTATTTTTTCTCTTACTTCCCTAGCGCAAGGGGATATATCCGTAAAAATCTTGCTCCGGGTAATGTCCATGAAGTTTCTTCCTATATTTTCTTTTAGGTATTTTATGGTTTCAGATCTTACATTTAAGTCTTTAAGCCATTTTGAATTTATTTTTGTATATGGTGTAAGGAGGTGGTCCAGCTTCATTTTTTTGCATGTGTCTGTCCAGGTTTCCCAGCACCATTTATTGAATAGACTGTCTTTACCCCACCTTACATTCTTGCTTCCATTGTTCTATATTAATTGGCCATATAGGCATGGATTTATTTCTGGACTCTCTATTCTGTTCCATTGATCTATGTGTCTGTTTTTATGCCAGTACCATGCTGTTTTGATTACTGTAGCCTTGTAGGATAATTTGATGTCAGGTATCATTATACCTCCCACTTTGTTCTTATTTCTCAAGATTGCTGAGGCTATCCGGGGTCTTTTATGGTCCCATATAAATTTTAGGACTATATGTTCTATTTCTGTGAAAAACGTCGTTGGTAGTTTGATAGGAATTGCGTTGAATATGTATATCGCCTTAGGCAGTATGGACATTTTAACTATATTAATTCTTCCTATCCATGAACATGATATGTGTTTCCATCTATTTATGTCTTCTTTCATTTCTTTCTTCAGTGTCTGATAATTTTCTGAGTACAGATATTTTACTTCTTTGGCTAAGTTTATTTCCAGGTATTTTATAGTATTTGGAGCAATTGTAAATGGGATTGTTTTTTAAATTTCTCCTTTTGATGTTTTAATATTGGTATATACAAATGCAACTGATTTCTGAATATTAATTTTGTATCCTGCTACTTTAGTAGATTGATCTATCAGCTCTAATAGTTTCTTGGTGGAGTCTTTAGGGTTCTCTATATATAGTATCATATCAACTGCATATAATGATAATTTTACTTCCTCCTTACCAATTTGGATGCCTTTTATTTCTTTCTCTTGTCTGATTGCTGTGGCTAGAACTTCCAGCACTGTGTTGAATAGAAGTGGAGAGAGTGGGCAACCTTGCCTTGTTCCTGATCTTAAGGGGAATGGTTTTAGCTTTTCCCCATTGAGTATGATGTTAGCTGTGGGTTTGTCATATATGGCCTTTATTATGTTAAGATATGATCCCTCTATTCCCACTTTCTTAAGGGTTTTTATCATAAAAGGTTGCTGTATTTTATCAAATGCTTTTTCTGCATCTATTGATATGATCATGTGATTTTTATTTTTCATTTTGTTAATGTGGTGTATCACATTAATTGATTTGCGGATGTTGAACCACCCCTGCATACCAGGGATGAATCCCACTTGATCATGGTGTATGATCTTTTTAATGTTGCTGAATTCTGTTCGCTAATATTTTGTTGAGGATTTTTGCATCTATGTTCATTAGATATATTGACCTATAGTTTTCTTTTTTTTATGGTGTCTTTGTCTGATTTAGGGATCAGGGTGATAGTGGCTTCGTAAAAGGTGTTTGGGAGTCTTCCCTCCTTTTGGATTTTTTGGAAGAGCTTGAGGAGAATAGGTGATAATTCATTTTGAACGTTTTGTAAAATTCACCTGTAAAGCCATCTGGTCCAGGGCTTTTGTTTGTTGGGAGATTGTTGATTACTGATTTGATTTCCCTGATGGTAATCAGTCTATTCAGGTTCTCTGTTTCTTTTTGAGATAGCCTTGGAAGGTTGTACACCTCTAGAAAATTGTCTATTTCTTCCAAATTGTCAAATTTGTTGGCATATGGTTGCTCATACTAATTTCTTAAAACTTTTTTTGTTTCTGCAGTGTCTGTTGTCACTTCTCCTCTTTTATTTCTGATTTTTTTAATTTGGGTACTCTCTTTTTTTTTAATGAGTCTGGCTAAAGGTTTGTCAATTTTGTTTATCTTCTCTAAGAACCAACTCTTGGATTCATTGATTTTTTGTATTGTTTTTCTGGTTTCTATTTCATTTATTTCTTCTCTGATCTTTATTATCTCCTTCCTTGTGGTGCCTTTGGGTTTATTTTGCTGTTCTTTTTCCAGATCCCTTAAGTGTGAAGATAAACTGTCAATTAGTGATGTTTCTTGTTTCTTTAGGTAGGCCTGCAATGCTATGAATTTCCCTCTTAGGACTGCTTTCGCGGCATCCCATAGATTTTGGGTCGTCATGTTCTCATTCTCATTTGTCTCGAGATATCTTTTGATTTCTTCCTTGATCTCCTGGTTGACCCATTCATTATTTAGTAATAAATTATTCAGCCTCTGACCTTGGGTTCAAAGAGCATTTTATGAATTTGACTCCAAAGGCAATGGAAGTAAAAATTAAAATAAACAAATGGGATTATATGAAACTGAAAAGTTTCTGCACAGCAAAAGAAACTATTGACAAAATAATGAGGCAACCAACTGAATGGGAGAAGATTTTCGCAAACAGTTCCTCTGATAAAGGGCTAATATCCAAAATATACAAGAAACTCATGAAACTCAACAACAAAAAAACAATCCAATTGAAAAATGGGCAGAGGATCTGAAGAGACATTTCTCCAAAGAGGATATACAAATGGCAAATAGACATATGAAAAAATGCTCAACATCGCTAATCATCAGAGAAATGCAAATGAAAACCACAATGAGATATCACCTCACCCCAGTCAGAAT